>NC_137960.1:11169452-11663250 GCF_963924665.1 Micromys minutus | reverse complement strand
ATTCAATTTTTCCATGGACAAGATTTTTTTCACGTTATTAATTTTATGTTTATTTCTCTCCATCCTATTATTTCACCTGATTCAAAAGTCCAAAATGTGCTGTGCTGGGACAATTGTGTCAAAGTTCAGGTGAAGGATGTAACTTATATCCTCTTTACCGGCACAGACTGGGGGAGGAGAGAGGGTGGGACAGAGGGAAGGAGGGAGGGAGAGAGAAAGCATGAGTGAGCAAGTACACTCAGTGTCACATCCCTCCGATGCTGAAACACTTTCATGATTGATGCTCCACTGTACTAATGATTTGTATTTATATTGGTTCAAGACCCCTTATTCCTCTCCAGTTGAGCCGTGAACCATTCCACTGTACTTTTTTTCCTAATTCTAGTTTCCCTTCATGTAGTCTTTTCATCGCGCTGCCTTCTGTTCCTTAGCTGTTCATATTCTTCGGTCTCAGTGAGCAAAACAAATTCTGTTCTAAAATCAGAACAAGACATTGATCTAATTCACTCCTTGACTGGTCTCCCTTTGACCAGGCAGGATCTGTGGTATCTAGGCAACTGCATCTCCGGGTCTCAGCACTGGCAGACGTGGCTCTGGGATATTAGATAAAAACCAGAGAATGTCCCAAAAAGGAGAACAGTAACTAAGAGTGTGAACTGCCTCATATGAGCTGTGTTTCCATACTGAAGAGATATGGCTGATTGTCTATGTGTAAATGGGGGTCAGGCCTCATGTTGAGATTTATACACAGAGAAATAGCCACTAAGTGCCCTTTTACTATGTGGAAAGATGAATTTCTTCCTATGCAAGATCAAATGGAAAAACTCTGTTTTTAAAATATGCATGCTTTCAACAAGTGTGAGACCCTCTCTCAAAAAAAAAAAAAATCAAGACAAAACAAAAACATGAATGCTTTCATCTTATTTTATATTTTAGGAAATGGCTGAGTATAGTTTAATTATATCTCTCTACTTGCTAGACCATGTACCTATGCACACTATGTAATTAATTTGTGATCCTGTTAGCAGATTTTCCTCCTATTGCTGGATTTTGCCAGGGAAGACTACCTCTGTATTTTTGAAGTAGTCAAAAGAAGCTGGTGGTCACCAGGTTCTCTTTTCTATAGGAAACCTTTACCATGATTGCTATGCAATAGGCCATGGGCTATGGAGAAGGCACTCATTTAGATAAAGGCAGATGCATGCAGCAGTTTGGAAACCTAGGCTGGTCACAAGATACTTTTCCAGGGGAGCAATGTCTGACTTGAGACCCGCAGTATGAGAAAACCTAAAGAAACAGCAAATGCATAAAAATAAATCATGGGAGCTGTCTACATTCTAATAAGAAAAAGAGAGTCAGAGTTTAAGGGTGCTGGGAATAAGAAACAGTGTGAGAGATGCACTCAGATACCAGCCAAGGTCAGGAAGTCTTGTCCACACGAGGTGAGGATGTCCCAGGCATTGAGGAAGTACAGGCTTCAGGGTCACCCTCTGCTTCACAGTATCCCACTCACCCTTAGAGTTCCTGGCCATCTTTATACCAAGAGGAGTTAAAATTAAAACCACAGCACCTGATTGAAATTGTGTGTCAGGAAATGGCCCTGACCTTGCTTCACATTTAATTCCAGCAAGTGGGTGTTGACTGTTCAGCCTATCTCCGGCATTTTACAAACAGAGGTGCTGGCCATAGGAGCATTCCTGCAGAGCTATTTTTAAATTAACTCCTTTGTTCTTTCTGTCATTGTTAAGAGTTCAAAGTCTTTTCTATTTAAAGTTCCACTTTCCTCCCCTGTGAAATTACCACATTAACTGGTGTTTCTTCACCTGTTACATAAACCCTGAATTATAATAGGTATATTCATTTAAATCTTATGCTTTGTGGATAGCTTATGATTGATACATTTAAGCTACACTGAGTATTTTGCCAACAAGAGGGGGGGTTCTTTTAAGATATGCTTAGCAGTGTATTTTTAAAAGTGGAATTAATTTCCAAATCTTCAAATGTATG
This sequence comes from Micromys minutus, assembly GCF_963924665.1. Taxonomy (NCBI): domain Eukaryota; kingdom Metazoa; phylum Chordata; class Mammalia; order Rodentia; family Muridae; genus Micromys; species Micromys minutus. The sequence goes on along the minus strand of NC_137960.1, from coordinate 11,661,243 downwards.
TATTTGGAAACTTTTTAACTTTTATCACAGCTATGATTACAACAATAAAACTCAATGGAACCACATAGCCTAGGCCAAGGTAGCTTCCAATGCAATAGAAACCCACCCCCTCAAACATTTACGGAACAGATACCCTGCACGTGTACCATACTTTGTAACACCTTCAGCGTTCTCTTCATAAAGAATGTAGTAACTACAGCTTTAGGGTATCCAGCACCCTCTTGTGGCTTCAGCGAGCAACTACACTTACATGCACATGCACATAGGCAGACATTCACAGGCACATAATTTAAATTAATAAAAATATTTTTTAAAGAAAGCAAAATGGAGAATTAAGTAGACTTGGGGAAGGACTGTTCAATAAGGAAGTAATAGAAGTTTCTCAGAAAGAGCATGTAGGGCAGAAGCTTGATGAGACACATCTCCTGAGGTGTTCCTTCAAAATGCAGGGTATCCAGTCTCCCTCAGAGGTCTTGGCTGTTAGCGTTCCCCTGAAGTAAGGCTTCTTTGGCAATGGTTTCTGATGCTAATGTAATAAATATGCACTCTTCCAATCTGGTCAATATATTAGGCAAGACAAATATATTCTGCAGAGGAAATAAATTTCCTCCACCATAGCAGGGAATGAAGGACAAACCTATCATGTTGACCTTCTAAGGAAACACCGAAAAATCTAATTGATGTAGTCAGCGACCATGAAGGCAAATACCCAGAACCACTTGGGTAAGACTTAGGAAGCCAGCCTTGGTTCCTTACAGGGTGTTCAGAGGCGTCAACAACTCCTCTGAGAGATTTACAACTGCGGCCTCTTTCACGAGGACAACGCAGTGGTCGGAACCCATATCTAAGTCATATTTCTCCCGGTGATAAAACTGAATATTTCATTACTGAAGAAAACAGGTCGGGGACGCTGGAATGAACGGGACGAGAATCGTCCATCTGAGGAAGTTGCTCTCCGTCTTCTGACTCAGCTAGGGCGGAGTTCACGGGGCAGGCTGAATTCCGAGTTCCTCCCATAAAGCAGACACGGGATCCTTTCCTTGTGTTCTCAGCAAAGTCCAGGCATATGAGCCCCAAAGAGGATAAGGACATGATGTTTCCGGGATTCCGTGTGTTTCTCTATCTCGGTGTTGTTATGCGGGCGTCCTATTTATCGAAGGGGAACTTTCCCAATCTGAGTATACTTATGCTCACCGCTTGAGCCCCACAGATTCTTTAGGGACACGTCCTGTTTGCAACAAGTCGTGCCTCTTCTTACACAAGTCCCATTAACAAAAATACAATTTTTTTTAAAATCAGTGAATTTATGCCTCCAAATGAGCATTCGTTTCAATTTCCCATTTTGGTGTCATGAATACGCCTGTATAATTGTACAGGTTTCCCTTTTTTTTTTTTTTTTTTTTTTTTTTTTTTTTTTTACAATTTCACACATATTTGCTGTACAGGACGTGACATTATTCATAACCAAACGAACAAATCGCAAAATGTCGACATATTAGATTAACTATGACCGGAGAGTGATAATAATCTCTCCTTTATTAGTACTAAATGCAGGTTCAGTATGTGAAGTTGAAAGTGTTGTATGTGAAATATAAGAAAGGGGTCGAGGAAGTACTCCACTGATAAAATTTTGGCTTCTCTGTCCAAGGCCCTGGTTCTATCCCAGCACCACAAAACAAGAAGCAAAATACCAGTTATTAAATAATCTTTTAGCAGTTATGAGAAGAAAAACATTTCTGTGACTTCTGATAAGAAATAATAGACTTTTTTCCTATTTGATATGTAATAAAATGAGACACATAATGCAATAAACATTACTAAAGTTTAAGTAATACATATGAAAACTACAAATAAATCATATCTCTTCTATACTGGCCATTACCACATAAAAAATAGCAGGTGATCAATAGTTGTGTTTATATATGATTGTTAATATTTTATATTTATGGGAAAGCTTTATTTAACAACAGCTTCCTAAACGTACTATGCAAGACATACATATGTAGGATTGGAGAGATGACTTACTAATTAAGAATACTTTCAGCTCTTGAAGAGGTCTGAATTTCAAGCACCCAAACCAAAAGATACACAACTATCTGTAACAGTAGTTTCAGGGCTCTGACCCCACTGTGTGACCTTTCCCGGCTCCTGCCCTCACATAGACATGTACACATAATTATAAGTAAAAATAAAATATTTCAAAAAATAGATCAGAATGTGTGTTTGTAATTAAAAAGTATTTTATATGCTTATGGAAACCTTATTTGATAATAGAGCATATAAAAAGAATGCTTACTACTAAATATATAAATAATCCCCTCATTCACTTCCCTTAAGACTTAAGAGCTGGTAGAGAAAAATCCTACAATAAACATAGATATCTTCTGAGACAAATCCAGTCATGAGCTATTTCTGAATAAATTAGTCCCTGAATAATACAAATGTACTTAAGTGTTTTAAACAGATATTTAAGAACAACAAGAGTTCAGAATCAAAGGGTTCATGGCTCTTGTTGGTGCCAAGGTTTAGAAATTATTCTATAAATGCTGTAGTAAAAACATTATTTATTTTATTTGTCAAGGGGGTATATTTGTGGAGTATTCTTTACATTTTCTTATAAAAACAAAAACAAAACAAAACAAAACAAAACCGTCCAAATCTCCAAATGTCCAGGACTTACAAAGCATTTCAGTTATGTACCAAATCAAGGGATCCACCGTTATTATCATTGCTATTAATATAGTGTATCTCTCCTCATTCTGCATATCATCTGCCTCTGTGCATTTATCTGTTTATAATGTATGTATCCATCATTTGCACTTTACACTTATCTGTCTTTATATCTATAATCTCTCAGCTCCTTTTATCTATCATCTATCAATGTGTATCTATCATCCAACTGTCTGTCTGTCTTTCCACCTTGTCCAGCCTTATCAGAGAAGAGCCTGTCTTGGGCAGCCTCACCTTTGCTAACCGTAACAAATTTTCTTTATTCGAGGTGTAAATGATCAAGTATACAATTCTTATTCTTCTGAAATAGTCACACGTTATGCTCCAGTTTTTACATTTTCATTAAGTGCTTTCTCGAAATGTTTATCAGTAAACTTAGTCTCAATATATTTTGTAGACATTTTGATCCTTTATCATGAGGTCCTCCGGGACTCCAAAACATTATCTGGCTTACTTTTACCACCTGACTACTAGAGTTCCAATTGGCACTCTGATACACTCATCTGAAGGACATTGAATTATGGGGTTGTTGTTTCAAATTTTTATTTTTAAAATATAAATCACACTTTTATAAAATTGAATGTTAAATTATTATATGATTTATATCATTGTATCTCACTTTAATAAGCCCAAATAAAACTTATTTTAATTAACTAAGCAACTCATGCACCAAAAATTTTAACTTATGTTTAAATACAATAATCAAATAATTTAATTTCATGTTTCCATCTGAAGATAACTTTAAATTATGTAGCAATGCCATATATATATATATATATATATCTGAAGAGCTGTCACAATGGAGTGTTGTAAGCCCTGGAGACTGGATTAACTTTCTCTCTGAGGGCAAAAGAGCATGGTCATATAAATGATTTAGATCTGTAAGTAGAGTCTATATCGCCAGTGTTTTCCTGTGCATAGCTGGAATGCTTGTGAGGAAGCTGCAGAACTGTGACCCTCAGGAGCACACCGAGTCACTCTGTAGCTGAAGCCCTTCATTCCAGAATTCTTTGGTGCTCTCTGGTTATTCACACTACAGATAGCCGAGAGGCATTAATCATGTTCTCAAGATGAACACAGAGACACCCAGGCATGTAGCATCAAGTGTGCCATGAGTTATGACAAGAACACATTAAACATTAGGGAAACAGTAAGTAAGGAAATCATCATGTATATCATGGGTGGTCTGACTATACACAGCGGAGAACCAGGTGAGAATAATAAAATAGATTATTGTAAATGGAAAAGCCATGCTCCCAGAAAACAACACAGAGTCAAGAACAAACTGTGGAGGGCTTTATAAAATGTTAAGCAAGAAAGAAGACTTGGATCTGTGTATAGATTATTCATATAAATGTCTCTACAAATTCATGAAATCGTAGGCAAAAGAAGACAAAAAAGAAATAGGCAAAAGAAGATAATGGCTTTTGAACCTGGTTCCTTAGCAATAAATTCATGTTTAAACCACAGTGAGATAAAATTAATACTTGGTAAGAGCAGCCATGTTTTCATAGACTGGAATCATAAGCTATGGGAAGGACCTGGAGCATCTAGCTTATCCTAAGATGATCAATCAGTGCAACATCTTTGGAAGAACCACAGTAACCCCCTCTATTAGACCTTGCATCCCTCCAGTTGCTTTTTTCTTTGGTTCGACACAAGCCTGTCCATTAGTGTAAGCATTCAAGAGAAGCTGGTAGCATTGTCCACAGTACCCTACAATAAAAAGAAGCCAACCTGTCACCTCTTTGGGAACATCAATCAGCAATGCTTGCTTATTCCCAAATGAACTATTTTATAAGATTAAAATTAGCTCCTGTGAACATACATCTCCTATGCACGGATGACCTTATGAAGCAGGAAGAGATGAGTTTCAACCAGATACACGGTTTTTACTTCCTATAAAATGAAAGACAACCACCACCTGTAGGAGATGTTAGCAGATGGGTCATTTCAGTACACAATGACAGGTAGTGATTGAGAAAGAAGACAGGGAATGCGATCTGAAGCTCTGTCTGCTCTCTGTCCATCTCAGTTGTGATCTCATGGGTGAAACGTAATTGTGATAATCCATCGAATAAACAAGTAATAGTCTGATAAGGTATCTCATTCTTCAATGAGATGCATATTTAAGAAAACGGCTAATGTGTTACACGTTCTTGTACATGTGCCTGAGTATATTTTTTAACGTAGATTTGTGGAAGCAAAGTTTCCTACATAGTATAACCTATTTAATTCATTCCCATTTCACCGGCTCCCTCCTAATTCTGCTGCACGAATTCTGACCACCCCATGCCATTGTCTTTCTTCTTGCTGTTTACAGAATGTTCAACGTATTCTTATCAGAACTTGTCACATGCTTCATGCCTCACACCTGGGTGTCTTTGTATGTCTTGAGAACATGACTAATGCCTTTTCTTTTGCTATCTGTAGTGCAAATGATCCAGGTAGCACAGAGGCATTCTAGAATGAATCGTTTCTACTGCGGAATGACTCCATGTGATCCTGGGTGGTGTGGGGGGAATGGGGCGTGGCAGATCAAAGCATGACTCAGAAGCATTCCAGTTTTCCACAGAAAACCACTGAAGTTGCAAAATCTACTATAATTTAAAGATGGTGCTTTCATTCTGAGCTTTAAGCCCTTCAAATTGGCCACAAGGTGAGGGTTTTTCTAGAGTGTGACCTGCAGTTTTCCTGTCGAGGAACATATGGTCGACCTGCCCTACGCTTACTACTGGATCTGTCTTTAGTTAGTGCTGCTTGATTTGGTGAGCAAATACTTTTTTAAGGATTATTTAAATTGGATGTCTAGAATGTGTGTATATGTGGGCACACACATGCTACATTACAAATACTAAAGTCAGAAATAATGCTGTGGAGTCAGGCTGCGCCTTCTGCCTTTACTTAGGTCCCAGGGTTCAAACTCAGGACCTTAGGATTGCACAGCAATTACTTTACCCACTGGGACGTAGTACCAGACTGTACTTCTCAAGACCTACCTCCTAGAGAATCACTTCATTGAGACTACACTTCCCATAGATCCTTCATATTTCCAAATATTGCTACTTCCTGAACACCTTGTTTACATACTCATGAAGCTATGCAGGGCATAAATATAGAAACTCCTTCAGTTCTTTTGGGGTCTTGGTGTTCAGTCCTATGGTTAGCGGCAAGCATCCTCAACTGTATCTGTATGACTCTGGCAGAGCCTCTGAGGAGGCATCCATAGCTGGTTCCTGCCAGTAAGGATTTCTTGGCATCAGCAATAGTGCTTGGGTTTGGTGGTTGCATATGGGATGGATCCCCAGGTGAGGCAGTCTCTGAATGATCTTTACTTCAATCCTTGCTTCTCTATTTGTCCCTTTATTTTCTCTCATGAGTATTTTGTTCTCCCTTCTAAGAAGGACTGAGGCATCCACATTCTGGCCTTCCTTCTTTTTGAGCTTCATAAGGTCTGTGAATCATTTCTTAGGTATTCAGAGCTTTGGGGGCTAGTATCTACTTATCAGTTGGTATATACCATGTGTGTCTTTTGAGACTGGGTTACCTCACTCAGGATGATAGTTTCTAGTTCTATCCATTTACCTAGGAATTTCAAAAAGTTATTGCTTCTAATATCTGAGTAGTACTCCACTGTGTAATTGTACCACACTTTCTGGATCCATTCCTCTGCTGAAGGACATCTGGAGCATTTTTCTTATATTCACTTTTTATCCATTAAAAATAATTTTACCTCATTTAAAATGTCAGTATCTAATATAATTATTCGTGAATTGGCAATCAAAATGTCATCATCACTTTTTATTAAAAACAATATGTTTTCACTCATGTATTTGGCACTCATGTTTACCTTACATATATTAATAAACTGAAAACAGTACAGTGAAGTTAGTATGCAAATGACTCTGAGTCACTGCTTTAAGACATTAAAGTACTTCTTTCCCCAAATTATACATTGCACCTCATAATTTTAAGACTCCATTTTCTTGTAAACAAAATTTAAAAAATTATTAGTTATATATGTTCTATCTATGTGTGTGTTTATGTGTGTGTATATGTGTGTATGTGGCTGTGTTTGTGGACATGTATGTATGTGTGTATGCTTGTGTATGTGCTTGAGCGTGTGTGCAAATTTGTGTGTGCCTGTGTGTGTATGTGCAATAATGCTTTTTGTGTGTGCATGCATGTATGCTTCCTGTGTGTACACATGTATGAATATGCATGCATGTATATTGTACATGTGTGTGTTTCTCATTCTTTCTTACCATCCTATTTAAAAAAACTTGAACTTGACAGAGTAGAGGAGCCACCCTAAAATTCTCACCAAGTCAGTTAACAAATAGGCCCTGAGTGAAATTACTTTAATGATGACATCACCACAGGGACTCATCAGAAATTATACTCCATAAATCATAGCCACCATGAAGTGCAACAAGTTAAAACTCATTGTCTTTCTAAAATCATAAGGAATGATTGCTGATTCCTTGCTGTCTCTCCTTCCACCTTCCAACGTGCATGAGGAGTTCTCCCCATCTTCTTGAGCACTGCTGAAATGCAGGCTTGGAAGGCAGGGTAAGAGACAGCATTCTCAGTTGGTCCCAAAGCTATCAGGAACAAAACAAGGAAAGCCATCAGAGACGTGTTGAGACTGGAGACATGGTTGTAAGAAACATTTTTTCTACCTGTGGATCGTCTTCACGGTGTGTGTGTGTGTGTGTGTGTGTGTGTGTGTGTGTGTCTGTGAGACCCTCGAAGTGGAGTATTTTCCATATCAGTTCCTGGAAGCTAACCCACTGCCTTTGATCTGCAGCAGTGCCTTGGGACTGTGTGGTGTGAACAGCATGAAGTGAGCCCACAGGCTTCCCACTTTTGCTGTAGTTTTTTTGGCCTACTGTAAAGACATAACGGAGGGGTTGACTCCCTGTCTGGGGATGATTTGGAGATCCATGATATCAGAGCCATTGACTTCAGAGGAATTAATTTGGAAAGCCAGATTCAGGGAAACATTTTGAAAGGTGGGATTTGGCAGAATCCCTCATGGGGCACCTCTGAACGAATATTCAAATGCAAATTTTGAAAAGGAATTTAATCTCTGTCCATAAGGTAAGTATACACCTGAGAGAAATTCAGGTGCCTAGCAGGATAAGCCTGTTTAAATATTGAAGGAGCCACAGAGTTCCACCATCAAGACAACAAAATGAAGGGGGGGGGGGTTGTTGTGGTTGTTATCCCAGTGAATTTTGTAGTTTGTCTGGCTATAATATAAAATTCCAACGGCTCTGGAGGTATTGATGTTATTTTCATGAGCTGCAACCGCTGACTTCTGCCCTGTGCTCTCTGCACCATTGCTCTAGGGAAGACAACTTTCAGTGCTGTTAGGAAGGCTGACAAGAGCCAGGCATCTTTCATTAGGAAGCACATAAGCCTTACAACTGTACATAAGGGTTCCATTTGTTAATACATCATAATAAAAGGCCTTCAAACCAACCTATTTGGCCTTGCCGCTCACCCAAATAGATTTGTCTTTCAAACATACACCAAAGGCAGAGAACATGCAAACTTTTCTGATGTCTTTTGGGCAATGTGTTGTTTCTACAAATGGCAAAAAAAAAAAAAAAACAAAAAAAAACACAAACAAACAAACAAAAAAAAAAACAAACTAAGCCAAATAAAAGGAGTCACTCAAGGGATCATATAAGTGCATGTGTTTGTATACAGAAGTATGCAAGAACGTGTTGAGTTTTATATTTATTTCTGTACTATTTAATGCCTACATATAATAAAAGCAATGAGAGAAAACTTCCAAAGACATTTTTGGGGAAATCCTGAATTTATTATATAATATAGAAGGAGAATAATAATGCCCAAGTCTTCCCTGTTGTACACATTATTTTGTTGAAGGAATATGTAATATCCTTATTTTTAATTGTCCTCTCATTGCCTTAAACACATCATGGCACAGTGGCATTCACAAACAGTTCATTTTTAATATTTTTATTAATGTTTTAATTTAATTATTATATTTATTTATATCTCAAATGTTGCCTGTTCCCAGTTCCCCCTTAGAGTTCTTTCCCTATTCCCCATCCCCTTCGCCTCTGAGAGGGTGTTCCCACCCCCCTAGCATCCCTCTTCCCTGGGGCATCAAGTCTCTACAGGGAGACCTCCCACTGAGACCAGACTGGCAGTCAGTCCTCTGCTACACTTGTGCCAGGGCTGCAGGGAGGGGAGCTCGGACCAGCCCATGCATGCTCTTTGGTTGGTGGTTCAGTTTCTGGGAGTCCCCAAGGGTCTGAGTTAGTTGGTCTTCCTATAGAGTTACCATCCTCTTCAGCTCCTTCAATCCTTCCCCTAACTCTTCCATAGGGGTCTCCAACCATAGTTCAATGGCTGACTCTTAGTAGCTGCGTCTCTCAGTCAGCTGCTGGTAAAGATGCTCAGAAAACGGCCATGCTATGCTCTCATCTGCAAACACAACATGATATCAGTAATGGTGTCAAGGTTTGGTGCATGCCCATGGGATGTATCCCAAGTTGGGCCAGTCACTAGATGGCCTTTTCCTTCAGTCGCTGCTCTATTTTTGTCCCTGAATTTCTTTTAGACAGGAACAATTCTAGGGCAAAATTTTTGAAGGTGGGTCGGTGACCCCATCCCTCCACTAAGAGCCCCATCCATCTACTGAACTCATCAGGTTAGATCTCTCCACTATTTTGTATTTCCCAATATAGAATATCTTAAAATGAAACTCCATGATTTTAATGAATTGATTTAGTTAATTGGATCATTTGAGTTTGGAAATCCACCTTAAATCAAGAACTCTATATTGTTGATCCAGACTCAAAGTCCCAGAAACATGGCTCAGATTTAGGAAAACCAACAACAGATAAACAGGTAGATTATAAAGATACTTTTGCTTCTAGAAGTTCAAGAAGTAAGATAATTTGGTGTTCAATGATATGAACCAAGGTGTCTCCTTTTGACTTCATCTGCAATAGTCTACATATGACTACACATACAGCCTAGTACTGTTTATCCTTAACAACTTTACCACTCCATTTTAGAGCTTACCTTTTTCTCTAAAACAAAGAATTGAATATTTAGTTAATTTGTTTTCAACTCTTCAGTAGCTTTTGTACATTTTAGTGTGTAAAGTCACCACTACCACTCACATGCAAACACTAATGTTTCTACTTATATATATTTTATTAATGCTATTAATAGAAGTTTTTAAAGTGAAGTATAGTAGTTCAGTGCATCTATAAAGTGTGTAAAGATCAAATCAGAGTAGTAAAAATGTTTCCATATTGAACTTAAATATTTTTGATCCACACATAATGATTATGCATATCTGTGAGGTACAGTGTAAATCAACAATTAATCATTAAGAATAAGTCATCTTAAAGTGTGTTTTATGTGTTTGTGTATTTATTTGATTGTACACTCAGGCTTTTTCTATGTAGCTGAGGCTAGCTTCATATTTCCCAGTCTCCTGTCTCAGTGTCAAAAGTACAGGTATCAGAGGCACAGCATGTCATTCCTGACCCATAGTTATTCATTCGCTCATTTTGTTTAATTGCCATACTAGGAGCTGTACCAATAATCTCTTGCATGACAGGCAAGAACTCTACCAGTAACTTTTCAAAGGCATTTTTGACTTATAGTTAATTATACAGACTATATTTGTATCTAATTAGAATCTCCTTTTAATGGTTTCTACTTTTATTTCACCTACAGTGCCATGTTTGTGAGATGAATTATGTAGTGCATTAATGGAGTACTTTATCATCTAATTGATAAGCATTCAGTAAGCAGTGGGCTACCGTGGAACCTTCCAACTGAACTGGAACCAGGTCCTCCACCCTCTGCTCTCTCAGTAAAGAATTCTTGTCGCATGGAATGCATCCTTCCGAGATTCCATAATTATCTCAGCACGCTGCCTTGATCTGTTCCTATCTATTGAAGAGACTTTAGTGTAGACACAGGCTCAGCACACAAGGTATGCTAGTTATGCTGTTCTTTCTAATGAAAACACACGCATTTCAAACTAAAATCATGACTTTTCATAAAATGTTCAACATTTTAACAAAATTATCCTCAACTAAATACAATCTTCAGTATTATCCTTGAGGACTCATTCATTTTTCCTGTTAGGTTCTCTAAAGAAACATAACCAATATGCGTACAAATACACACACACACACACACACACACACACACATATATATATGTATAATCATTCATATATAATAACATATTGTATTAATGTCATATAATGGTATTAATACCATATGTATTCATATTATATATGTATGTACATATTTAGTAATATAAGTAATATATCATCTATATAATACATATGTATAAATACTTAATACACATAATATGTGTGCACATATATATGTTATTATTAGAGTGGCTTACAGGCTGTGGGCTAGCTAGTCTAACAATGGCTGTCTACTGTCTACTGTACACTCATGGAAAGTCCAAGAATACAGTAGTTTTTCAGACCACAAAGCTGTATGTCTCAGCTAATCTTCAGTACATACAGAAATGCTGAAGAAGTGGGGTTCAACAGCAGTGAAGGGATGAAGCTGGCAAGCAGACAAAGAATGCAAGCTTCCTTCATCAGTGTCCTTCCTAAAGGTTGCCACGAGAAAGGGTGTCCCAGATATAAACTTCTGGATTTAAGTTGGATCTTCCTGCCTCCAGTGATCTGACTAATTAAAAATCACCCACAGGTGTGCCCACCTGCTTGGGTTTTTAGTTAGTCTCAAGTGTAGTTTTCAAGTCAACAACAAGTGATAGACAACACATTTGTAATCCTAGATTTTTTTTTCCTGCCAAACTCTTGAATTACAACAGGTGAGAAAATTCCCATTACTTTGTATTGCACAAAGTCTAGAGGATGAGAGGAAAATGTCAGTCTCAATATTCTTAACAAGATTCTGCAAGACAGCACTTCTCCAATTTTTCTTTAAAAAAAATATGGAAGCTTTTATCCAGGTTATTTCTCCTTTTTTATTCTTATTAGTGTATTCACTTCTTTATAGTATAAAATAGTATAAGCATGATAATAATTTAGTCCAACAATACTAAATTGTTGTAGGTTAAAAAATTAATCTATTTTCACATTCCAGACCAAGACTCCCAACATGCTCACATTTTTTTACTCTTCTAGCATCAAGTAAAGTAATTATAAATCATATTTGCATCTCTTTCATCTCCTCACATTTTATTGTATGGTACTTATTACCAAGCGGTGATGCAAGATGGGGAATCTAATTAGCACTCTTCCATCCCCACTGATTTTGTTTCCTGTTTTCTTGCCTATGTAACTTTAAATGATGCAATTAAATCCCCATTGCTCATTTCCACAAGTCTAGATAGTAATGAAAGTGGGTTTCAAATTGTGGGATGGCTTAGACTGAGTCATATCCAGGATTGAGAGCTTGGCATGTCTACAAAAGGCAAGGAGAGTAAGGGGTCAGCAGGGTGCCCTTACTGTGGGGTTTCCTTACCTAACACTCCAACATTCTAGCTTTTAAATAATGTAAATAAGAAAGGAGGTTTTGTCTCTCCAATAGTCAGAAGCTATTGAGAATTCATTGGTATATGAATTGGGTTGATGTTCAGTTTTTAGAAGCCTTCTTAGGTCTACCAGAATGACACATGTGGAAGATATTGAAAACTTGATTAGTGAAAAATTAATTATGAGTGATTCATGATGCAATTTCTCTTCAGATCTGACTAAAAGATGCTGCTCAGAGATTGGACTTTCTTCACTCTAGGGAAACATACATTAGTATATGTGAACAGAGCTGACTGTTATAAAGGGACTGTGTGTGAGAGAGGAATGGGACGAGAAACAGAGATGGAGAATTAAATACGGGGAGAGGAGGATGGGGGAGGGAAGGAGAGAGGAAACTAAGAATATTCTAGAAGAAAACTTTCTGTATGTATGATAGAGAGCAAAAGAATGACTTTTGGGTTTAATAGGGTAATTTTTATACTGAGGTGATAGATCCATGGTTCTGAATTCACATTAAGAAGAGACAAAATGGTACTAAACTATCAATTATAATACCTCATTATTTATAGAAAAATACAGGAATACCACTTAGAAAATCTATATACAACTATATAGGCCCTGAGATTTATATGAAGTAATAACCATTGGTCAATAATTATATTTAAACCCTATGATTTTAATTTAAAATGTATTGCCTGTGGTTATTTAATATAAATATAAAATAAATATAAGCCACCACCATACAGTGTCCACTGATAATTTAAATTGCCTAAGAGTACATGGCAGAGTTCAATGTTCCTTGTTTCAGAATAAATTAAGTAAAAAGCACATTGAAGTCCTTCCTCAGACACTGAGAAATTTTTTGATTTTCCTTTAGAGTTACCATTTTTATATTTTGGCTGAAAGTTGGAAACCCTGTTTTCTGAACCCTGTCCTAGGAGCATTATTTCAAGGAGACGTTAGTGAATGTTTACTGAAAGCACATAAAACAAAATACCATTTTCTTGGAGTCACAATGAAAGGTAGTGGGATTGGCTAATTCCCTCAGACCATTCCCTGAAAATATTATGCTTTCAAAACTTTATCTAGTATAGCATTCCCCAAGCTGATGGGTAGAGTAAGGATTTTCTTGTTCTCTACAGCACACTGTTTTCTCATTTAATGGAGCTATGCCCAACTCTGTCTCTTTTACTGGAGTGACAGAGGTGAGAGACTACCACACCACAGCCAGAACCAACATTCGTAGCTTAGCCCCTCTCAAAAACTATAAGTATTTACATCCTCTTAAAAAAGATTTATTTGTTTTAATGTTTATGGATATTCAGTGCTTGCTTACATGTGTATAACCACACCGTGTGTGTGTGTGTGTGTGTGTGTGTGTGTGTGTGTGTGTGTGTGTGTGTGTGCAGTGCCCATGGAGTCCAGTAGAGGGCACTGGAAACCCTGAAACTGGAGATACAGAGACTTGTGAACTGCCGTGTGGGTGCTGGGAACCTCTGCAAGAGAAGCCAGTGCTCTTACCTCCAATTAACCTACCTATGCCCCATCTCTGCACCAGTTCAGCAATCTTAATTGCTCAGTGGATACACCTAGACATCAAACCAAGGAACGGTGACTTAAAGACATCTGTCAAAATCCTAAAGAGAATCTTTTCATAACCCTATTAACTTAAGTGCAATTGTAATAAGTACTTTTAGTACAATATATGAAAATGAGGGGAGTGGCTTTGATTCCTAATAAAGTGAAATATGTTTGCGTGTTTTCCCTATTTTGCTATAATTATTTGGATAAAACAAGAATTGAAGAAGGAAAGAGTGCAGAGACTCAAATCTGTTCTAAAACAGTGCACTCACAGGAGCTCTTTAATGCCTTTACATTTTGCTTAAACCCTCTAAGCAGCTTAACGCTGTAATTTTCTTCCCTGGATTCCTCCTGGGAGAACCCCTTAGATAAAGTTTTGTACACATAGCTACAACAGACTTTCATTTTGAGTGTGAGAAAGGCTCAGTTCCTCTTCAGATTCAGAATTAGCAAGAGGAGGTATCAAATTATAAGACTGGGCAATTGTGTTCCAGTGCCTGAGGAGTGGATATGTAGGCGACCAAATTCATCCAGGTGTGAACTTCCCCTGAAGTACGAGTGTGAAGCTCAGCTAAACACTCTGAATTTTCTTCCAGGAAGAACTGAACCCTATTGTGGTGACCCCACCAATCCAAGCCATTGACCAGGACCGAAACATCCAACCACCATCTGATCGACCTGGCATTCTGTACTCCATCCTTGTCGGTTTGTATCTACCAAAATTTTATCCTCTTAGAAATCTATGAATGAATCCTCTTAAATCACATAAAGCTCTTTAATAACAATATTTTTTCTTGTTGGAATTAACATATGCAAACCTAGATATAAATCTAAGTTTCCCTTCTTCCTGTTTCGGTAAGATGTTATAGAACAGGCAACGCTGCCTGTATAAAACAAACAAGTACAGATCAAATGAAAACCATTCTCCACTGATTTTGAAATCAAAGGAAAATTTGGATTTGTTGAAGCTTGTAGAAGAAGGAAAGGACTACCAACCCAGAGGAACACAATACAGAAACCCATGGCTTGTTTCTTCTCTGAAAATAAGTTTCAACTCATCGATTTTTATACATGTTACCAACTGCACATGATGCAAAAATGAAGACAGTTGACAAAAATAGTTCATAAACTACTTTGATAAAATATAGATGTAGCTTATTTGCATGACCTGGAAAGGGCTCTGGAAAGATGGTTGCACAGGAAGTAGCAACATCTCTCAAGTAGGAAATGCTGGCTTCAGAGTGTCCTTGGTACAGTCCACCATTATCTTCAGTCTCTGTCTGCCCTTCTAGTCTGTGTGCTCACATGTGGAAACCACTATACTAGGCAGACCCCAGACAGTTCTATGCTATCATACCAAGAAGTGATATTTCTAAAATCTGGCCCCATAGTTCAAGGTTTCCTGACTTTAGAGCCATGTGTAAAACATGAATACAGAGGTCTAACCATAAAATTATCACTTTTTAAATCATTATAAATTAAAAAGTCTTTTAAAGCCTATAGTTTTCTTGTTATAGATATCAAGGAATGTTGCACCTTTGCTCTATTAATTAAGTAATAATTATGAAATATGTCCATCTGTACTGCAAATAGAGAGATGAGAGGTAAATGTTCCAGATTAAAGCTAAACACTCTGGGGATACAAAGGTATCAAAAAGGCAGAATTAAAATATACTGAGGGGGAAGAAGCAAACATTTCTGAAAGAACCACCCAGCTACACCCAGGAGAGCTGGTGTCTGCAGGTGGAAACCAGGAGATTTATTGCTGTTACAGTCAAAGTCATCACCTGAGCCAGCCTCTGGCACCTTGAACTGTTACTGCCTGCAGTGTGCTTTTATCATGACTTCCAGTAAAGACAATGAAAAAAATGTTGATGGATTGGCAGGAATGAAGCCCGGGAAGATCCGAACATAAGCAGCATTGGTAACTAAAGTCAAGCTCTTCGTTAAAAATTAGAGTGTCATCGGTCGTTAAATGGGTCAATGTTTTTATGGATGTAAAACTTAAACAGATTAATGGATGGTCTTTCTGTGTGGAACAATAAGGATTTTAGTCTCCCTTTGAAATCAGGGCTCCTGGGAAAACATTCAGATTTAGAGTTCTGCTTGTAAATACAAAATAAGTTTTTCCTGCTGAACTGAACTTTTCCGTAGATATGTATATATTTAGATCTTTTTTTAAATTTGCTTTGACTTTCTATTCATTCTCCTAGATTCTATGCTGAGTTGAAAGTTTAGATGAAAGATTCTGTCTCTTGTGGATGGAATTTGGAAATACTGTCCTGTAAAGACCTTTGAAGATTTACCCCCTCCTGATTGGATAACTATTCCCAAAGGCTCACATATAATGCCTTAGTGTCTGGGATGGTTGCACTATGGGTGAAGTATTCCCATGTAAAATGGCCCAATGGAGTCTTTAGGTCACCAGGGATAAGCACAGGAAGGAGACTTAGGTACCTTGCTTGACTTCTCTTTCTGTCACTCACTGTGATTTGCCATCCCCATCTACCATTCATAGCAGGGGCCTGAAGCAATGGGCCATGTGCTCTTAGACTTGACCTTCAGTAACTGGGGTGTATTCTTGAAATAAGTAGTCTGTCTCAGGTATTTTATTATAGTGACACAAAAGCTGACTAAAATACCCCTCCAAAAAACAGATGTGGAGAGGGAAAAAAAAAAAAGAGAGAGAGAAACAAGCAAAAGGAGAAGAAATGAATGGAAAAGAATGCCCAAATCAACTTTACCAGAGCTGAAAATTAACTAAGGTTCTACATTTCTTATTGAATATATAGGCAACTCAACTAAATCACAATAATGGGAGTGACCTTTTGGTTTACCAGGCCCTGGAGCAGCCTGATTTCTCAACACAACTTGTCAGCCATTGCAATGAAAACAGTAAAGCTAGAGATCTCTCAGGGCCTCCTTGACCAAAATCATCACACTCTGACCTTTCCAGGAGCTCCCTAGAAGCACCATTAGAAAAGGGCCTCTCATGTTACCAAGGGGAAAATGGTTTCTCCCCATTGGCATTTGTCAAAACACTTGTAGCAAGTGCCTTGGATTTGTGACGGCCTAACACAATGGGGAAGAGTTAAGGAAAACCATAAATAAGTAAAGAAGGTTGAAGGGCAGAGACTAGAATCCACTGGGGAGGTAAAAATTTCCACATGTCTCCTCGAAGCTAGAGCAACACCAACACTTACGTTGTGTGTACATACAGAAAAAAACTGAGAAAGGCCTTATACTCTGCCCTCCTTTGCTGACCTGCAGACCCAAAAGAGTAACTGACATGGTCATCATTCAAGAAGGCTCTTCAGATAACAAATTTGTGGATTGGGGATGCTACTCTGTCACAAAGAGCTCCCTGGAAGAGCTAGAAAGTGTGTGAGGCACTGTGTGTAAAACAAAAAAAAAAACAGAAGAAAGACCCATTTAGCCCTTCAAGTCCACATGATAGAGCATAACCTTTATATTTTTAATTTACAAAGCACATAAAACAGATAGAGCTATATACAGCAGTATCATCAACATATAGCATTAATATGATGTCTTCAGTCTCCACATAATATAATTTAAAGTGCACAGATATGTGGGAATCAAATTAAACAAGAGAGAAGCAGTGAGTATGCATGTTGTAGATAGAAAATTAAATTAAATACTGTTTTCCTCAG
The DNA here is from genome assembly GCF_963924665.1 of Micromys minutus. NCBI lineage: Eukaryota > Metazoa > Chordata > Mammalia > Rodentia > Muridae > Micromys > Micromys minutus. The sequence goes on along the minus strand of NC_137960.1, from coordinate 11,643,732 downwards.
AAAGACCAAACCTTAGCCCACCGAACAAAGAATTTCAGTCTCTTGTTTATGTCTATAAAATGCTTAGGTGGAGGCATACACAGAAACAAGATGGAAAGCAGAGGGATGATATCTGAATGGATACACAATAGCAACAAAGAAACAGCCATCCAAAAAGAAACTAGACAGAAGTGTAGAAGTGTCACTGAGATCAAAATTTCCCTAATGGTTACAAAGAGTACCTTCAGCTAAAAAGAAAAATGTCACAGGATGTGAAAAGAGACTAGTTATTGCTACAAAATCCAAACCAAATTATTATCTATAAAGTTCTCAACTCTCAAGTTACAAGAAACTTAAAATGGTCTCAATGTCAGCTGGCCAGCTTGCTCTCTAATATAGCTTATTCTGAAACAAAAATAATTATTGAAATTCTACAAACTATAATATTCTTTGGCTACAGATGGATTTCAATGTACCCTAGACAATCCTCAAACACAAAACAAAACAGATACTCCAACAAATTGCCACAAAATTGATTTGTGAGATAAACTGGTTCAACTAGACTGATCAATTTATGCTTACCTTACAGGTTTTTAACACTTTATTAATGGCAACAGTTCCCTTAGTCACATCAAAGACAGTTTCTAGAAATTATCTAAAACTATTGCTCATTTCAGGCCATGGCCAGAGAGCAGGTGTTCTGTCTTCCCTTATCACTGAGTCCCCATACAACACATGACAGTAGAGGGTCACTAATCCTTCCATACAAACCCACTGAATAGGAGTGCTGAATTGGTATGTAAAGTTTATGTAAATGGTTGTCAAACACTTTTCCAGCACCATCAGTGAGATTGGTGTCCTAGAATTCCTAGAATAATTACCATCAGGAGAAAGCGGGAAATAAAGCCTACTCATTCTCCAAACTCCCAGTATGAGTGTAAACATGTGTAAAGATTATGTGGCTTCCTTTAGGTACAATTCTTTCTGTAGAGGCCGGGTAGTAATGTCAAGATGCACTGGAACTGAGAAAGCAGGTTAATCATAAATGATGGCAAAGGAGGCCTTCCAGACCTCATCCTAAGCAGAATAACCCACTGACTTGTAAGGAAATACTGTGTACATGTGGACTGAGAATTTCTTGCTTATAATTGTGTTTCTAAGTTTTCCCAAACAGTAACCATCAAGCAAGGTTTTAACATTGTCATTAACACAGGCATTATAGGCTAGAAGTTTACTTCTAAGAAGTGTGAAAAGCTACTAGTTTGTTTTTATTTTATTTTATTTTTTTTGCTATTGTATGAATAGATGAATAGTAATTATGACACGACCAATTCATACTATATACCCTTTGGATATGCCATAATCTAAGTTGTAGTATTGCTAAAATCTACTTTTCTGGCTTGTCATGGAATTCTGACATATAATAATATTTTAAATACTGTGGCAGCCAAAAAGTCGGTTTCATCAACTAGTTAAGGATAAAAAGTGTAAAGCCAGAAACTTTATTTCAAGTGTGTTTATAAACCTTCATGAACTCTAATATGTATCCTTAAGCATCACTTGGTTACAGCAGGGTGTATGTACAATTACAGGAGAAGTCACAGAAATATGTGGATTGATATATATATGTATATAGGACAGGTGAGCAAGACATTAGAGACAGTAGGCATCATAAGAACTGGTAGCCAAGGGTAATTTGATGTGAATACAGATTTTTAAGGCCTACAAAAATAATGTTAAAATCATCAACTAATTTCTATTTACTACAAAGGAGAAAACTTTGGACTTAACCTAAGAGAAATGCAGAGTTAAAGGGGGAGCTTTTGCAACCAACAAATTGAAAAAGATCTTTTCTAATCCAATATCAGATAAAGGGCTAATATCCAATATATACAAAGAACTCAAAAAAGTTAGACTCTAGAGAATCAAATAATCCTATTAAAAATGGGACACAGAGCTAAACAAAGAATTCTCAACTGAGGAACATCGAATGGCTGAGAAGCACCTAAAGAAATGCTCAACATCCCTAGTCATCAAGGAAATGCAAATCAAAACAACCCTGAGATTTCATCTTACACCAGTCAGAATAACTCAGATCAAAAACTCAGATAACAACAGATGCTGGTGAAGATTCGAAGAAAGAGGAACACTCCTCCACAGTTGGTGGGCTTGTAAACTGGTACAACCACTCTGGAAATAGGTCGATTCTGGCGATTCCTCAGAAAATTGGACATAGTATTACCTAAGGATCCAGCTATATCATTCCTGGGCATATACTCAAAAGAAGCTCAAACATCTAACTAGGACACATGCTCCACCATGGTCATAGCAGCCTTATTTATAATAGCCAGCAGCTGGAAAGAATCCAGATATCCTCCAATAGAGGAATGAATACAGAAATTTTGGTGCATTTACACAATGGACTACTACTCAGCTATTAAAAACAATGACTTCATGAAATTCTTAGGCAAATGAATGGAAGTTGAATCTCTATCATCCTGAGTGGGGTAACCCAGTCACAAAAGAACACTCATGGTACTATTTCACTGATAAGCAGATACAAGCCCAAAAATCTTGGAATACCCAAGAAACAATTCACAGAACTTATGAAGCTCAAAGAGAAGGCAGGCCAGAAAGTGGATGCCTCAGTCCTTCTTAGAAGGGAGAAGAAAACACTAACAGGAGGAAATACTGGAACAAATAGAGGAGCAGAGATTGGAGAAAAGACTATCCAGAGACTACCTCACCCGGGGATCTACCCCATATGCAGCCACCAAACCAAAGTACTATTGTTGATGCCAAGTTGGTTGCCTCCTCAGAGGTTCTGCAAGAGCTATATTGATACAGAGGATGATGCTTGCAGCTAACCATCAGACTGAGCATGGGGACCCCAATGAAGGAGCTAGAGAAAATACTGAAGGAGCTGAAAGGGTCTGCAACCCCATGGGAAGAACAAAATTATCAATTAGTCAAACCCACCACAGCTCCCAGGGACTAAAACACCAACCAATGAGTTTGTATGGAGAGATCCATGTGCATATGCAGCAGAGGTAGCATTCTCTGGCATCAATGGAAGGAGAGTGAAGGCGTTTTTTACCAGTATAGGGAAATACCAAGGCTCTGAAGTGGTAGAGGGTGGTTGGGAGAGGAAGCGCCTTTATGGAGGCCATGGGAGGAGGAAGGGGTATGGGATTGAGTGAAGGGAATAAAATCCGAAATGTAAATACAGAGAATATCCAATAAAAAAAGGAGTAGCCTTTGAACAGAAAATTAGAGGAATGTGATATTAGTCCTACTTACTCCAAGATTAAGTAAGACAAAGATTCACTGGAGAGAGTAAAGAGCTTTGGAGATGTCTGAATAGTACAATTTCCAAATAGATGGAGAGTTGTTTCTTGGACTGAGCGTTTTTCAAATGTGATAAATCCCAGTGGTCCAAGTGGACCTTGTGTTTTTTTTTTTTTTTTTTCAAATGCACTTGTGTCCTGTGATTATTTGATATGTCAATGACTTCAATTCTCCAAGGCACTCAACATGCATGCATCACTGAAAGAGGTCTACAGACAACCATTTGAAGATAAATGACTTATTAAAGTTTCATTAGGGTTGTATTCATTAGTAATATTTGACTGGCACTTATAAAATGAATCATTACTTATCAATAATGTTAGCTTTGGAAAAATCGTTAGTTTTCATGTCTTAATGGCAGCAATAAAGAAGACTTATATTTCTGCATGTATCAATCAGAATTAGGCAGAGTGTATATATACACACTCAGACAAACACACAAAAACATACACCACATACACATAAACACACACACACACACACACACATCTTAAATGTTCCTCTTCAGTATAATGGGAACACATCTTCAATATAATAAGCAATAATAGCAATGTTATTTTAAGATGGAAATCTGTTTGTTAAAACAGTTAAACCATACTTGTCTCGGAACTAAAGTTTTTGAATAGAAAGTTCCTTCTTCAGTCCAAGAAAATGTTAAGAACTTGTGAAAGATAGGAATTTCAATAAAGTGGATAAAAGGACCTTTGTTCCAGGCACTTTATGTAATCAGAGGGCCATTAGCTCTGTGCTCACAGTGAGGTGGTAGAGGCTCTTAGAAAGTTCCATTAAGGATCTCAAGCCACCGAGAGGGAACACAAAGCTCAAAGTGAGTTAATGGGGACACTGGAGATGGAGATCCCACAGGCAGCTCATCTTTGCCTCCAGCAATACCCAAGGACTAGATCATCTAACACAACCAAGTACATCGCACCTCTGTATATAAGTTGACATGAGGCTGTTCCATCCCCATGCATAACATCAAAAGCACCTTGCAAACAATAGAGGTGAAAATTTTAATCACCTTAGGGTTATCTCTTATTTCTCAAGTTCAGCAGAATGCTGACTGACACAGGAAGAGAAAAATTTTAAATTTGACAGTACCAAAACAAACATTCATTTGATCTTCAAAGAATGTTGTTAACTGACTTTCAAAGACAGGTGATAGAAAAAGATCAAGACTAGCAAAATGAACATAGAACAGAAGATGTTCACTGGGAATATATAGAATGACAGTATTATAAGAAAGACAACTTATAATTTAACTAATGTTTCAATAGGTGGTTTATCATCGAAAACATGTAAACTATACATAAGTGGGTGAAAGTTCTTTTAGTTTATTTACCTTGAAAGGAAAGCTAATTAAGTCCTTGGTGAACATTACTGCGCTCCTATCTGAGTTGCCCAGATGTGCAAACTGACCTCATCAGTTGCTAGGAAAGACATGGAGAAGACAACTACCATGCAGTGCTGATTGGTATGACAATCAGTGCACTCACTGTAAGAAAACTAACACTTTTCTCAAAAGAGGAGCATGGTTATAAATGAAAAAAAAAATGCCATTAATGAACAGAGATGCTTGGCTACATCTCTAATGTTTCATAATAGGTTGAAGAAGCCAATGAATTGTATGAGTTCATCTAAATGGGTCTTTAAGAAGAAGGGCCCTAGATACAATGAGCAAATCTGGCTGCTGAGATAAGTAACTCACAGAGGGCACTTTGACCATAGCCCATGTGAAGAACCAGTGAGGTATGGGATATAAAACACACACATCTGAAACATTCACAGCTGGGTTGTCCTAAAGAGTGTGTGAAGTATTTAGACTCAACATCTGCTAAGGCTTCTCACTCTGGCTATTTATCCAAGCTAAAGGACCAGCATTGTTTATCAATGATGTGTAGAACAATGGTAGATAATCTGGAACTAAACGTTACTGGAGTCTTTGTAAACACAAAACTAGAGAAACCTCAGTATGTGGAAATAATAGAGAAACCCCAATGCGATAAAAAAAAAATGGCCTATAAATGCAGAAAAGGATGTGAATCATAAGGTGGTCATGGTAGGTATAGACAATGCCACAAAATAATCACACATGCTGGAAAACTAGTGCACAGTGGAGAAGGGCAATCAGGAGCCATTGTGTGATGATGGACAGGAACTTTGCTTTGATAATGACAGTGGTTCCTGCATCGACATGGAATTATTCTTTTAAAATATGTGACGTTTCTGGTAAAGAAACTGTAGTTCTCTTACAGAAAACACATCGTTTCTAGCATTGTAAAATTTGCAGAGTGCTTAATTGAGCTTGTCCCTTTTATCCCAGAGCTGTGAAGGTAGAGATATAGACCTTTTTATGTATATATGGTTTTCACATGCATGGGTTCTGTTTGCATGGGTTCTGTTGACCTCAAAAGAATTCCATTCTGAAATTCACTACGATACTATATTCATAGTTCAACTCATTTGGGATAGAGCTTTCAAGTTTGCATCTAAAATTTGGGCAGTCAAAGTTGTTCCCATGCAGGAGTTTCAGATAAGTATAAAATTGTGTGTATAGTGGATACTTAAACACCATATTTTTAATCCTCCTTCGTAAAGCAACATATTTTTAAAGAAATATAGAATATTAAAGTGCCATAGCATTTATTCTTGTTCAATTTTTTAGATCTCTAGCCACACATTTGTTCTGCTAGTATGCTGTAATCATTTCTACAAATCTGCCTTCTACCAACAGGCCAATGAAGCCAGCTAGGTAATTCATTAGGTGGGACTTTATGATCTGTCGGTGAGTTTTGGGTCAGAAAACAGATGCAGTAGACTCTGGTCTTATTTATTTACCAACTGTGAGAGTTCAAGTTATTCCCCCCTTTAATCTCTCTGAGCATTCTGTTCTTCATAGATCCAATAATAGCATTTTCCCCATAGGGCTATTTGGCACTTGGATGAAGAAGATTTATAAATAAAAAGATTACAATGTTTCCCCCACAGTAAACCCAGAGTTATCAGCTAATGCATGTTCCTCTCGGGGAGCTAAACCCCTTTTCCCAGATCAGCTGAGTTTCATAATTCGTTTGTGTTCTTGGTTAACCTTCCAGCATGTCCCCCACTACATTCCGCTCTAAAGAGATGGCTGGAGAGGCCATCAGAGCCAAGTCTGAATGATACTGTACTTTAAATAAGTGTCAATGGAAATATATATAAAATATAAGAAAATAAATATGATCTCTATTTGCTATTACTTAATAAAGGATGAACAGAGTAAGGTTGTTTATATGTTTTATGTCTCTATTCCACTCCATTTCTTCTGTCTCATTTCCATGAGAAGGGCTTCAGACATAGCTCTCACAAACATTTATTACAAATGTCCGTAAAATAACTGCTTAAAAGTCTGCCACTCATCATCATGTATTGTAGATCTCTTGCAAATATACTTACACTTTCCAGTTTTTAATCTTCATCTCCTCTTTTTTTGAGTATGAGAAGCAGGATAGCAGGGCTCCAAATAATGTTCCCATGTTGCAAATGTTATTTCTGTTGAACCATTTTTAATTTACACTGACTTCTCTCCCATTTTTTCCCCTTAGCTGTGCTTATTGGAAACATAAGTTGAAGGTGGTTGAGATTCTCCACAGAAGCATATTGTGTGCTCTCTGTGGCCCGATTCCTCCTGGCTGCCTCTTAGATTTACTGTAAACAAATGATGGTTTTTGTTGTTGTCTCTGCTGAAGCCATTTTGTAACTTATTTTGTGTTGTCAATCCAGAACTCACATGTAAATATACATGGCACATAGATAAATAAGAACACACAGAAAGTGTTTCCTCTCAGTATTGAAGGCCAAGATGATCATTCCCATCTTTGGCTCCTGATGAAGATGCCATCCTGTAAAATGTGATGGGGTATCCTCATTCCCTATTTTATTACGATTAGACTTTTCTTTTCATTACCAGCTTGAATAATTTCATTAAAAAATGCATACTATCAGTTCTTTGGCTTCCCAATATAGCTGACCATTTTTTTTTTAAATGCTGATACGTTATTTGATTTTCTACTCATCAAATGGTGCCAGCCACCCTCCAAAATGATCAATGGAGCACTTTTGTCCTTAATATTATGAAATTAGAAACTTAAACATATTGGGTTATATTTGTCAGCAAATGAGTTCATATGTAGAATGACATTTTTTGAGGCATCTTTAAATCCAATCTGTTTTTTTTAATTACATAGAACTTATTTATGGGCCCAAAAATAAAACATGAATTGTCAGTCAAGTCTGACTTCTATACCACTCTGTCGTTTAATGTTTCACTGTCTCTCCTATATCATCAATTTTTAATTTTATGACTTTTTCTGTTTTAATGTACTATGTGTTACTTTGTAGTAAGCTGGTTTTCTAAGTTCAGTTTTACTTAACTAAAAATAACAACATTGAGAGTTGAAGATAACCTATGTGTGTAAATATGTATGTATGTGAATATGTATGGATGGGTAGGTATAGCATTTATTCCAAGATATGCAACCATTTAATTAGCCAGATGACTTTAGATGGTTATTTAGCACAACAGTGGTATTCCCATGAAGTCGAGCTGAGAATGCAGGCAGTGGCCGAGTACTGAGCAGGAGGAAGGCTCTAGGGTCCAACCCTGGTGCTGTTCCAAAGAAGGTAAACAAGGCTTTGCCACAAGTCAGCTGAGGCAAATCCTTCATAGGTTTTGCAATACCTATTGAATTTTATTCTTACCACATGTGTCCAACCTGAGAGACAGAATCTCAATGCAACCAGATCTCTATTTGTGGTCTGACGTCCAGAGGAAGCTATCGACGGATATGACCAAACCACCGCATTTTCCCTCTGCGTGTTCTCCATATCCTCTCCCACAGCCCATTCCAACTCACCGCTGTCAATTTGGCTTATAAATAAGTCTCTCTATAGGATCAAGTTTAATTACTTACCATTGCTGAAATAAGTAAATATAAATTTCTCCTTGGTAGGAATATTTACTCTCTCTAATTATCATGCCCCCATTACATATATAAATTATTGCCTGGGTCACTCACTGCTGGCTACTAACATGCTTAATTATTAATGTAATACAATTTGACTTTTATATCTGATGACTCCGACCTGATATTTCTTTATTTTGGAAACAAAAATATTCTAATACATGGGGAAAGATAATACAGGCAAAGTTAAAAAAAATCTAGAACAAAAATATCTCAACAGATTAAAGTACCTCTATTTAAGAAATATGAACACATACCCCAAAACAACCTCATTTAAGAATTCAGTTGTTGGCATACTTAGCTGAACACTGATATTAAAAATAATCTTTTCTGCTGTAGTTTCTAGGCACTTGATATTTGGTTTAAATTTCTAGCCTTCATGTGATATAAGATATGTTAAAAAACCATGAAGGGTATAATTAAGATTTATGTAGGATGAGAAAATAATTTTACAATCCAAAATTCGCTCTTCCTCTTCCCAATGCCTCTTTTCATATGATGAACTTCCAAAATAATTAAAGAGCTCTCTTAATAAAAAGAAACTCAGAAAACCATCCAAACAAATATCTTCCCTTCTCTAACCCATAATTAATTATATATCACATTTGTATCCACTATCCGTACACTGGATAATTTATAAACTTAATTTACTAATGAGATTGTAACTGTGCTGCGCAGCGAATGAAGGAAAGGGATGAACCAGACCAGCAAGTTTCTGTTTGTTCTCAGTTCTGAACTGAGTCTCTCCTTGTCTTGCAGGCACCCCTGAGGATTACCCCCGATTCTTCCATATGCATCCCAGGACTGCAGAGCTCACTCTTCTGGAGCCAGTAAACAGAGACTTCCATCAGAAATTTGATTTGGTTATTAAGGTAAATTAAACTAAAATCTTATTTCCTTGTATTTATGAAATGCTAATCAAAGGAACATTAGGAGGCTACTGTAGACCTCTTGTGTTTTAAAAATAAGAATAAATGTGAACCACAATGACTAATTTTTATCTATAACCATTGAATTTTTTTTTTCTGAAACCATATTTATGGCGGTATTCAATGTATGTGTATGTGTGCGTGCGTGCACACACACACACGTGCAAATGCGTGCAATCATATGCGTGCTTTGGTCAGAGGTACATACTTTAAATAATGAATCATACTTTATATTTTAACATTTATTTATTTATAAAATAACTGCTAGACATGAAAGATAAACAATGACACTATTATAATATGCTATGCTTTATATATTATTTACCTTAATGTATTATTTTTGGTAATGCTATTTATTTTTCTACCATACATTGGCAATTTTTGCTCTTCCAGAGACTTTTAAATATATGACTTTTTATTTTCCTAATATTGGAAAAAGAATCTAGAACTCAAAAGAAATGTCAAGCTCGGGTGATCTACTTGACATGAAATCAATATTATATTATAAAATGTTATATTTTGGTAATTGTTCTTTAATAATAATACTGGTTGCATTATAATGAAGCCATAGAAAATGAATTGGGGAAATGAGTTAAACCTGATGGGCAACATCAGACCATTGAAACTTAGGATTTCGGTTTGAAGGAAGAATAAGAATTTGCTGAGTGCAAAGAAATACTGAATGAAGGTAATTGTAAGTAAAAGATAGGCCAACAATAAACCCTGAATAAATCTCACAAATATTACATAGTATTTTCATACATACGCATACTCGTGCTTGCGCAATAACTAGGTATAACATGAATCCCACTGATACCCTCTTTAAAAAAAAATAACTGAAAATATTAATATGGCATTGGCTCAATGGAAGGACATTTATCAGGGAGACATGAGGCCTTTGTTCCAATCCCCAGAGCCACATAAATAAATTTACCTAATTAAATAAAGATTGTTAATACAAAGGAAACAGAGAAAGGAGGTTTGCTGAACAGACGCCCTGGGAATGTTAGTTTTGTGGCTCATCCTTGGCTGGACGCCACGCCGTGGCTGCCTCATTCACACCCCTGTATGTGGATGTGAAGTTCGGTGTCCACGCTTGGCACATTGCACATAGCTAATACTGAGCAGAAGAGAGAAGGTATTTGGTTTTATTTGATCCAAACTCGGGCTCTTTTCACTACACAGAGACTATGCAGTTGCTTAGGGATGCCTGTCCGGATTAAATATATATAAGTCCAACTTCAAATACTATTATACTTAAAGACATTTAATTTTAGTTCATTATACATAATAGCTTCTTGCCTCGCATTATAATATTTGTAGCTAGTAACATCTTTATCTAGGAATGCTTTGTCCTTGGAGAACTAATTGTGTTGAAGTAGGTAAGTCTCCGTCAGTCTAGATCTTTATCTGCGGACAGAGAGCAGATAAAAAACAAAACAAAACAAACAAACAAACAACAACAACAACAACAAAAAGACTTAAAGACATTACCAAAACAGGGTATTTCAATTATCTGGGGTTTCAAAGTTTTTTTCTGAAGATTCCTCCAACATAGGGTCAAGAGATTTTTTTTTTCCAGCCAATGAATGAAAGCAGAGGTGTTTTTGAAAATAAAAATTAGAAGCAAGCAGTCAACAGAAAATACATGTAGAGAGCCTTCTGGATACACAGAGGGGGTTCAGCTGCCCTGAATGTCCCTCAGCAAAGGCCCACTGTTGTCTCCCTTTGTACAAAGCACCCATAGATAAGGGGTTCATTTGGCATTGATTTGGGGTTATTGTGAGACAGCATAGAAGTTAAGCTGTACCTGTCGGCTTTCTATGTCCCTCTCCCTGGGCCCCATGATGTTTATCTTCGGAAGAATCTTGAAAGCTGTCTGAGTATTGTTTCCAGATTGCTTCATTTTAAACATGAAATCTATCTCCTTTATCATGAGCAGCAATTGTCCTGGGACGTCTGAGGGCAATCTAACTCAGCCCACCAATTACAGAAAAGAAAATCAATTAATAATGTGAACAGATAATTGTTTGTGTTCTAGTGACACTTTATACTATCAATACAAGTGTTTACAGACATAACTGGACCCAAATTACCATAACCCTAAGGTGCCATGATAAAGCCATGAACAAAAGTTATCCAATCCATTGCAGGAATAAAAGTGGGGGAAACAGTGGCTTCAATCCTGACGTTCTTGGAAATGCCAGTTGCTCGCTTCTCAGTAATAAATATTTTAGTTTCCTTATTCTTTTTTCCTACATGAGTGTTTTGCTTTTCATTAACTGTCGAAGGATTTGTTGTTGTTGTTGTTGTTGTTGTTATGGTGGTGGTGGTGGTGGTAGTTGTGGTTGTGGCTGTGACTGGTGGTTGTGGTTGTGGTTGAATTTGATCCAATTTCTGATTGGGAAGCAGAGGAGAGTAAAATAGCACCGTGTCTGCCTATGGACTGAGGAGGAACTCTGCCTTTACTAGGGACACGGCACACTGGCAGATGGTTTTGTCAGGAACTAAAGATTTTCCAGCTTTATTTCTTGCTGCTTCTGCCATTGGTTTATTCTGCTGACAAATAAAACTGTAAAATGAAGCCTTGGAGATGATGCTAGGTTGTTCGAAGTGTCAGCCTTTCTAGCAAACAGCCAAGCACATGCAACAAAACAGAGAGAAATATCACGCTGCAAAACAGGTTTCCAGGCTTTAGTTAGCTGCTCTCATCTAGGATATTGGAAAGGGGGTACACATTGAGGGTGAGAATGATTCCATTTATGGACCACAGTCTTTGAATAATTAGTCATGACATACACCCAGTCTCAGTAGCACCCCAGTTTGGATTGTGACCAATCTGATCCCTCCACATAGTCCTCCTGAAGGCGACCACTCACTTTCCTGTGAGATAAAAAAATACAGAAGCATAGCTCAGACGTCAGATGACCACAGATTTGGTACATGTGCTGAGAATCTTTAGCAAGTCACAGAAAATTCACTGCCATTAGGATAGCACGCTTAACATAGCATTTATACACTAGGCATCTGGTGCAAAGCAAAATCTTGAATTATTAAAAGAGATCAGATGAATAAATTATTAATAATTCACTGTTGTCTCCTGGTTCCTTAAAGAACAGTTGCATTTCATCTAAATCCTTTTGATTAAAAGCTTTCATTAAGATCTGATTAAGCAAGGGCCACAGTGAAAATGCTAACACTGCATTACGGTACCTCGAGCTTCCTGCTGGCACTCCTCATGTGTCTGGCAGCCGTGTGTGTGTGTGTGTGTGTGTGTGTGTGTGTGTGTGTGTGTGTGTGTGTGTATGTGTGTGCAATATTGTATATTATATATGACATAATGTAGACATATATAATATATATTATTGTATAAAATTATATGTATAGCACTATCTTAAGCATTAGCAGCCACTTTGCCACTTTGCATCTGGCTACTCTGGTCTGCCTCTCCTTGAAACACAACATATCTCCCTCTTCAGGCTAGAGTTCACATCACATTATTAGACAGTTGCTTAGAAAAAATGTATCTGCATGGAAGAAGCCCTTTCATAGCCTTTTTGCCTATAGCATGGCAAGGTTCTCCCATATTAAATGAATCTCGTTAATTTCACTTGATCTTTTCAAATGACAGTTGGTAATCCATGTCCTCTTAAATTTTATTTGTTATCATGTTTAATTATGTGGGGAGGGGATTGTGTACCTGTGGGTTCAGATGCCTGTAGAGGCTAGAGGTATCAGACTTCACACAGGTGGTGTTAGAGGTGGTTGTAAGCAACCTGATGTCAGTTCTGAGAAGTTAACTAGGGAACTTTGGAAGGACAGTGTCTGTCCTTGGCCACTGAGCCATCTCTCCATTCCTACTAATCTATAATTTATATTGTGTTCTTGCCTAATTAGTGAAGGTCGGATGTATGTTGATTCATAATTTAAGCTACTCCTGACTGTCACAGACAACTACATTTCTTCTAAAGACAATGGAAGTATCTGAAATAGGGAGTAAGCCAGAAATTCAAATTAATGAAGTGTTAGTTTCCACCTGCCAATAGTCCTAGTCAAATGTTTGCCTTGAACACACACACACACACACACACACACACACACACACACAGAGAGAGAGAGAGAGAGATATACATGTATGTAATAGTTGTATTTAAGAGCACAGCCACATTAACTCCTGGCCCTCAACGCATCACCAGAGCATCCTAGATTCGGGATTTCTAAATCACTTGGTGTTTGTTACTTTTCAATTTTCCATATTCTTTCTGAGTGTTGAGCAATCTGCCTGGTGTCCATTAGACAGAAATGTATAAAGGAACAAGACCGACAGAAATGCATGTTCCTTCTGATGATTGCAATGGTATTTCTAATTTGCACCTGGAACGCTGCCTCTAGTCTATCTAACTGTGCCAGGTGAATGGCGCAACCAACCGTGAGCAGCTAAGCCTTCTCTTGATTCTTCTTTGAACTGCTGTTTCATCGAGAGTCCCCTCAAGTCAAACGTTTTAACCTCCTCGCAAGCTTTCTCTCCTCATGTGTCCATGAAATCACTTATATAATGTCCTCTCATGCTTACATGCCCATCTCCCCCCTCCACCCCCTTAGCTGCTCTCCCATACACCCCATGCAACTTGTCACATTGTCAGTTGAGTCTCTTTAAGGTCACCACAGACATGACCCTCTGCATGCTGCTCCCCCACCTCTCTACCATCTGCCCTGCCCACCCAGCCTCAGGTGGGTTTCATTAACATGGATTTTGTCCTGTTGAAGGATTGCAGGCTTCAAGGTCACAGAAAGCAGCCTGTCACCCGTCATCCATCATTGTTTCTCAATATACAAAGATGGGAATCGCCTATGGAAAGAGAATGAACTGTCAGAATTCATTAGATCTTCTAAGAGGGTCTAACAAGCCATTAAGTTTTCCCTCTGTGATGTGTAATGTTGTCTATATTTGTGGGAGAGGGAGGAGGGAGACAGGAGAAGAGAGAGAAGCATGAACCTTTCTTTTGGGGAAGAAGAAGCAAGAGTCTTCAGTAATAACATGTTAGAGCAAAACAAACAAAATATTGTCCATGGATGCTTTTCCTCAGCTACAGGAAAGTCACATGCCACAGTGTAGAAATGTCCTTCCTTCAGAATTCTGGAAATACTTCTGCTATATTGTCTTAGACCTATTCTCTTTCTCCCTTCCCTTCTCCCCACACTCTTGTTTTGTCCTTTCTTTCCTGCTTCCTCTTTCCATTTATCAAGAGACATTGATTAATCAATTATGTCATTGAACCACATGGCCAAGGGATTTGTCTCAGACTCCTGATCCTTTCACCTCCCCCGCTCTCATGTGCTGGCCTCACAGGTGTATGTGGCCACAGCTGGCTAGTGTCCTTATTCTTTTATATTCCCTCTATACAATGAATACACAAGGGAACTCTAGGAACTGGCTCTAACTACTGTTTAACCCAAACTCCTATAATCCATTGTCCTTGAGCACTCTATTTCTCAATCATGCCGTGGGGTGAGCCCTGCCAATCTTGCTGTTTTATGAACAATTTACAACATCTCCTTGTGTCGTCACATGTTTAAGAGAGCATAACAAAGCTACTTAGGATTGTCTTCTCAAGAGTTATTTGTGTATTATCTGTATCTATGCTACCTATTTAGGAGGATTCATAGTGTCTTATTTAGGGTTTAGATCACTGTGAAGAGACACCATGAACAAGGCAACTCTTATAAGGACAACATTGCTCTGGGAATAGCTTACAGGTTCAGTGGTTCAGTCCATTATCATTGAGGAAGGAGCGTAGCAACATCCAGATAGAGACTTCTACATCTTCATCTGATAGCCACAGGAGAAGACTGGCTCTTAGGCAGCCAGGAGGAGGGTCTTAAAGTACATGCCCATAGTGACACACTTCCTCTACCAAGGCCACACCTAGTACAAGGCCACACTTCCTAACAGCTCCACTTCCTTAGCCAAGAACGGATATGAGAAGAGGCTGTCAGACCCAATGCTGCTGGGATTGCAGGGACTTGAGAGTTTCAAAGCACTGTCCTGGGAATCAAATAAAAATTCTCCAAAACCACAGGAAGCTCTCTTTACCACTGAGACAACTCTCTGGTCCTTGGGGTTGTGTTTTGAAGAACACTAACTCCATCTGTGAATGCTCAACCCTTATAAAATAATATCTCACATGGTCACATCTCCTGATACCTTCCCATTAGAGGCTAAGAGCACATGGACTCTGGGAAGCAAAGACATTCAGGCAATTGCTCATCATACTTCACACCATTACATTAGTAAAGAATGAAATCCAACACCCTGCTCCAGTCAAGGTCTCTAAGGGGAAGTGAACTTCTTTCTCTATTCCTATAGTGATTTTAGGTCTGAGCTACAATTCAGAACACACTATAATCCTCCCTTTCTTAAAAAGCAGCCTACTTTCTGAAGTCTATTGACCCCTTTGACACAGTAGTAAAAATTAATCATGTTCCAAACATTTTTATTTGGTATACTACCAAACATAAAACATGATCTTAACTTCTTCCACAATAGATTTTCATGTTTTTGTATTGACCTGGAATATGCCTTATTATTCTGAGTAGTAGGATATTGAATTGACTCCTTATTGTTTTATGTATTAGTAAGAGGAGTGTCTATCTCACACCACTGTTCATCCATGAGGGAGCTGGATGCAGAGGCTCCCCAAGTGTGTGTTGACAAAATACACACAGAGGTAAGAGTCTGCTTGGTCACTTGCCTTTCATGCAAGTTCACCTGCCACTTTTTGGTGAAAGAGATGAATTGTATTCCAGCCCCTTTACAGAAACCTAATTTTTGTAAGTCCTCTTTACCTGCACAGGTCTCTTTGAGGACTAAACAGCAAATATTCTAAGCCCTCTGGAGTGTTTAGATAACAACAGCATCTCAGCTCTAGCTAAAACCCTCCAACTGCTCCACCTGATCTACAATCACCACCCAGCCCCTGCTCCACACTCCACCCTATCCCTTACTCCACACCTGATGTGAATCTCCCCACCTCCCACTACATGCCCACATGAACCCCCCAGTCCCCACTCCATGCCCATAGAAGCTTTCACAGTCCCCATTCCATGCCCCACATGAACCACCCCATTCACACTCTGTACACCGCAACACCCCAACACCTGCTCCATGCTCACAGAAACTTCCTCAGCCCCGTTCCATGCCCCACAGGAGCCCTTCAGCCTCCACTCCACATCCCCACAAGAACTTCACCAGCCCTGACTCCACTCCCCACAGGAACCACCCAAGACTCTTATCTATACCCTATATGAACTCTAAAAAGCCCCCACCTCATTTTCCTACATGAATTACCCCGCCCTAACCTACACTCTGATCCTTTACATAAACTACCCAGTACCCATGCTAGTTTACTACAAGAACCACTTTAATCCCCACTGTTCTCCCACATGGGCTACCTACACTCCAGTCCTCACAGCAACTACCCCTGTGCCTATTCCTCTTTCCTCCCTGCCACACCCACCTCTCTGCTCTTACCCCATGGCCCACACTCCACTTCCTATTCATGAACTTCACTGTCACCCACAGTATTGTGATAAAACAGGATATTTTCTCATGTCATTCTTGAAATGAAGAATGAAAAGCCTCTCAGCCAGGCAAAACTTTTGTTTGTTCTCAAGAACAGAGAAGAGAAAGAGTAGCCTCCGTGGCCCACCTTCTGGTTCATTTTTATATTAAGATACTTTTACGTTGTTGGTCTTCGACATTTGCAAAGTGCAAAGTGGGTTGCTTGTCAGTGAGTTCAGAAAAGGCACTTGGGTGATATTTTCTAGAAGTTGAGGCTTTGGGAATGGGAACAGCCACTTCTCATAGCTGCCCTGTCACAATAGGGGGAGGTAAAAATGAGAACTATCTCAAGTTGGATAAAACCCTTTCCAAAGGTATAATCCTCACAAGAGTGATCACATCTAACTTCCCCAAATTGTTGAAAGTAGCTGGCATCCTTGTCTTCTAAAGTCTAAACAAAAGGAAATGATGTTATTATTGAAAAGAACATAAGGGCTTTGAAGAGTTGTTTTTCCATTGTAATAAGTTCCAAACAGATGAGCAACTTGAAACAAAGATAAAATGTATTTCATGATATTAAAAATAATCCCTAGCCAGGAAGTCTGTTGATTTTATCATGTTGTCATAATGTAAGGCCTTCTGAGAGTGTTCTTTCTGTATTCTATGTTATCTTTCTTTGTCAAATGGAAATATATTTATTCCTACAAGAAAAGAGTTCCTTGGATTTATGACCTTGTAGACCAATCAATTCTACTATGTACAACACAACTCTGTATATTTTGTTTTTGCTATCTATTACATATTTTGTGAGCTATTTATTTCTAGTAACTTTGCTTCAGAAACACAACAAAAACAACATGGCATAATAACCCTACGGGTGTCATGGTGGCACTCTGTCTTGGCAGTAACCAAAAACTCTCTAATTGGACTTAAGTCCTGCTTAACAGGCAGGCAGTCATGACTGGTACTAGAACATGGCCAACTCCCTGGGGCTAATTCAGTCATGAATCTTAGAGAACTACCTATTACTGCTACCTTACTAAACCAGCACAGTACCTAACTGTATTCTAAATATATATCCTCATTCTCACAGGATAAACGCAGCTGTCAACCCTCACCAAAGAAGCTTCTCTTTTTAATAGATGGAGATTACAGAAAACTACAATTTTCCAAAAGCAGAGAACACATGATAGTAGAGAGCCCAGTCCCTGTGTATCTACATCTATAACACAACTCCTGCCCATCGAAAGCTCAGAGAATTTCTTAGTAGAATGATATTGAAGTCATAGAACCGTGAAATCATCTGTGAAAATGTGTTTCCTAGAAATTTCATGAATGATATACCTATAATATCTCAAGTGCATGGCTATCTAAAGAAGTCCTGAAGAAGTATAATTATAATATAATATAATATAATATAATATAATATAATATAATATAATGATGTATGTGTGCATAAAACTAACCCCTATTGAGCAAGTCTGAGTTGTTTGATGTTTTTGAACATATCATGTTACATAGTCATCACATGATAGTAATGTACAATCTAATTTGCCATGACACAGGAGTGTTGATGAACTTACCTTAGTTGTGAGATTGGTTAGATTGGTCTGAGAGATAAGTATTCATCTATTTAGTTAAGCTTTTCATGTTATATAATTTCTTGGTTTTGCTATAACATGTCTCTTCCTATCTAAAGTAAATGCCCAAATAGCTAGAACCACCAAGCTGTGCAGGTGCTATATCCTCAAAAAAATAACCATTAGCACCAGAAGAATAATAAGATTGTCATACATCTCTGAATTGGGGGTATTTTATGTTTTAGCGGTGATTGTTGTTCTTTTGAGACAGGTGATCACATGGTCTGTTCTTATCCATGGACTTTTGAGAAGTAACTGGAGATGATTTGAACCCCTTTTCCAAAGGTCTGACAAAACATATGTTTGTCAGCATACCAGACTCTGAAAGTTGTATTCTATGGCAAGAATTTTATAATAAACATCAAGATGGTAAATCAAAGTAATATTTTCAGAGTCTCAAAGTGTTATAAAAAGGTAAAGTAAAGAAGAAATTCTAATAGAATAGTATTTTAATTAATTACATGATCAAATAAGTCATGTGTCAGAAGTGTATCTATGAGATATCAAAAGATACCTATGTAATATCTATGAGAAGAGCATTCAGAAGAGGAATGATACAGAAGGCTCTAATGTAACAGAATAGCCGGATGTCAGAGGCATCCTCTCTAATGGCTGCCAAATAGCAGAAGTCAGAGTCCTCAGAACACCTGGGCCCAATAAAGAGCAAACTGTAATATTGTTGCCTTTCAATGCTACATTTTCAATCTAACTCAATAGGAAGTGTTTGTCTTCCTATTACTTCCTGGACCAATCTCTCCCATCCATCTTCCCTCCATTATTGTTCTGTGAATTTAGAGAACTCACAGTAAATTTACTTGTGTGGTTTCTCATGCATCTGAAGAGAGCTCAGCTCAACCTGTGTCTTAAATTCCATGTGGCACTGAACGTGAATTCACATCCTTAGTTTTCCCCCAGTGCAGAAGTAGCTCTACCTAGAGACTCAAATGGCATATGAATAAAAAGATGGGCTTGGACACAGATCACCAGACATGGATGTACTCAGCTTCCAATAGAACTGGAGGGACATTAGTATCCGAAATCGTTGGTCATTGTTACAACAAATCATTATCTGTTCATGTCTTTCAACGCTATTGGGAAAGTAGGAATCCCACCGTTCTTGAAAATCTAATTTGAGTTTTCTTCCCAGTGAATCACTTTGTTTTCATGAAGCCAATAACACGTTTTCCCAGCTTCGGAGCTGGTGGTCAAAACTAATGGCACAATCTAAATATGGAATACAAGCCTCTTGGACTATCACCCAATTGTACCACCTCCCCCACACATGCATAAAAATATGTATGTCCTCGCTGGGTCAGAACAAACAGATTATACAATTTTCACATTGTCCATAACTCTGGACGACACTTATTGGCTATTAGAACAGGAAGAGTCAAGCAGAAAGAATGAAATCCGGTTCAGAACAATTTATGCAGGCAAACTGCTCAATGTCCACAGGGCTGGCACAGAGCAATCCTAGCCTCAGCAGGCCATGAAGCTGGATGAGAACTTTCTGTGGTGGGGAGCTCTGTTTCCTGGCTGAACACTGCATCTGCTTTCCTTGCCAGTAGGTCCTACATCTCTATAAGACTCACAGAAGCCATTACAACGCCCATGGCTCAGCACAAATTAATCCCAACCCCTGAGAGTGCAGTGACCTCCGAACTGATGACATCAAGGGTGATGTCCCACATCTGTGTGAAGAAGCTACAGGTTGATTCTGGGTCACCTTCATCTAGGAGTGGCGCTCAGAACACCTGCTGAGGACTATTTTACACTCTGCGGTTAGGCGATGACGTAAAAGCATAAAATAACAGTATAAAAGAGATTCTGACATCAAAGGAGGGATGGCAAGATATGTTAAAAAATCATGGAGGTTTCTCAATGTACAGTTCTCTGCCCATTTCCTAATATCACCCTTTAACATTGGTAATTATGGCATTCATCTTAAATGTGGGCAAGCAGTCCCATCGACTAACAAATCCTGGGAATTTTCTTGGTGCAAAGTCGTCAACTCTACCATGTAATGTCAGTGAAAGATTCTTGATCACCCTCCTATTTGATGGTGGGGATGTGAATGGGAAAAACAAAGTGAAAGTTTATTTTAAAAGCCTAGGTTTGGGATGGAATGGGGTCACCGCAACCGGTGACCCCGTTGATGGCCAAGATGGATTCCCGCTGGCCTGCGGACTCAGAGGGTGTTCACTTCTTCCTTACCAGTCTGTGTCCTTCAGACATGAAGCAGAAAGAGCCAGGAAAAAAATAAATGGAAAAGTAATCATATATATTAGTAGTTTGTACTGTTTTATTCAAGTATAGTGGGGTAATGTATTTCAGATGAATTTCCTTAGAGACGACTTAACTGTGGAAGATTATGGTGACATTTTCTTCCACTTGTAGCTGGGATTTTTTTTTTCCAGGCCCCTTTCTGAATGATAAATGCAACTTTAATCTATTAATTTATGCAAAACAATTACTTGGGTCTGTGCCACGACAAAATGCACAGTCCCAGTGACTTGCCAATGGCATGCAGCTCTCACAGTTTTGGCCTCCGGAATCTGAGGGCAAGGTTCTGGCAGGTTCATTTTGGCAGGGGCGAATCCGGTCATATTTGGCTTCTGTGCTGTGCTCTTAGGAGATGGCAGAAGCCCAGGTTTCTTGTAGAGCTTTTGAATGTTTCTGTGGGTTTAGAAATGGTTCTTCCTGAACAGCTAAGGCTGTCCTCGAACTCTTAACCTCCTGAGTGTATCTAGAAGTGCTAAGATGACAGGTCAGCCTCCTCATGGCCACTTGTGGCCTCTTTCTTAAGGACAAAAATCTCATGAAGAGATGCTGTAGCTTCATCAAGGCACTAGTCTCCAAAGCCTTAAGCATTACTATGTTGGGGTTAAAATTTTTACATATGACCTTGGGTATACACACATTCACAGCATGGCAGGCAGTTGGTCTCCAGTTTCGTATGAGAAGATATTGAAGAGCCAAAAATATATGTGGGTTCTTATTTGGGTGACATATTTCTTCTTTCTGTATCCTCAAATTATCATCATTCCAATTATATTTACAACTAGCCGTGTATCAATACACTTATCTCTTTACTGCCAGTAACACTGCAACCATTTATTGCAGTTGTTTTCCTGAAAGGAATGTGAGGCTTCAAGAAAGGAGATTAAGCAACAGAGGCGCTCTGCTTCTGTTTCTCATTTATATTTCCCGACACTTGTTAGAGTAGTTTGTCTCTCTGCAAGGACCTGAGTCAGGTCAAGAGAAGCCAAGCCTATGCCATGTAGAGCATCACTCCAGAAGACATCATAGCTAATTTTCTTGAACTTTCAGGCTGAACAGGACAACGGCCACCCGCTGCCCGCCTTTGCTGGTCTACACATCGAAATACTGGACGAAAACAACCAAAGTCCATACTTTACGATGCCCAGCTATCAAGGATATATCCTGGAATCTGCCCCAGTGGGAGCCACCATTTCTGAGAGCCTAAACTTAACCACTCCTCTGAGAATCGTAGCTCTGGACAAAGACATAGAAGACGTAAGTTCCATGTTGACTTGTTGATACCATCTTTTGTATTTTTCCTAAGTAGTAAGAAGTAATAGTGACACAATGTCTAAAGCAAAGAAAGAAATGAAGTCAGTGAAGCGAATATTAGTGCTATAGTTTAATTCCAGGTCAGAGTTATTTTTTTTTAAGGGTGTTTAGTTTAATGGCTGTTCTTTGGTGTATGAACCTATGAAAGCCAATGAATTGTTCACTCAGTGCTTACTGAATCACCAGAGTGGTCTTTGGTATTAACATAAATTGAAAACTGTTTTGATATGTGATAGGGGAAAAATAATGGCATGGCTAAGTGAATGTAAAATCATGTAAGCAGGACTGAGGAGGGAGGCGCTTCCTGGCAATTGTGAAGACCTCAGATCATATTCTGAGGACTCACATAAAGAAAGCCTGCTCAATAAATAGCTCCACACCATCTACTTTAAGGTGTAGCAGGAGTACCAGATTTTGGACTCTGTCCTGTGTGTGGTTGCATGTCCATATACGGGCATGTGTTTATGTATGCCACACACACACACACACACACACACACACACACACACACACACACATACAAACACACACACATACACACACACACACACACACACAGAAAGCAAGTGTATTTCCATGCTATATGCATGCATCACTCAAATACACATTCCACATACACACATACCACTCACGTGTGCCACATATAAATACAGACAGACACAGATGCATAGAAATGACAAAAAAAAAGTGTAAAAACAAAAAGCAAGAGTTAATCATTTAAGAAAATCTATTTCTGAAAGCAGCCCCCTGTGACATCCTGGAATTTTCTTCTGCTGTAGTAGCATATTGCTAAAGAAAACACCTCGGCATCCATAGACCCGTGCATAGTTCGGCTGCTGGCTGGTGAGGTCTCCATTCCTGCGGGTCACGTATGGCTGACTTCTAGTCGTCTAGACCTTGTCTCTTCTTGACTCTGTTGTTATGAGTGGAAAACAGTCTGACTAGGAAAAATAAGAGTGATTTATCCCATTGGCCACCGAGATCTGCTATGAAAACTGGACAGAAAAAAAATCTATGCCAGTCAACCCGATTCCTCCAGGAACTTATGGAGGGAAAGGCAGAGCAAGGACATCATTTTTTCTCTAGCAGAAATGAATGGGATGCCATTGTAACCAAATCTAATCTAATACTAAGAATGACAGGATGCTCCCAGTGGACTTGGGGAGTGCAGCATAGTCCTGAGGAGGCATGAGGCCCCTGAGCTGTTCTAATTCCCTAATCCACGTTGAGCTCTTCATCCTCCTGATGCGACCTCACAAGCCCTGGATGACAGGCCTGTAGCCGCAACACCTGGCATTAATTTTTTAATTTTTTAATTGGCAGATATAAATGTCAAATTCTTGAATAAATGGACAGTACTGCTCTAGATGTTCTTAAAGTTTTCATTGCAGCAGAGGGTTGTCACTGCAGTCACAAGAAAACTCACCCAGGATCCTTGGAGAATGACAACTCCAGCGTCCCCCACCTCCCTCCACACACCTCCTCCTGCTAACTGTTCTTTTCCGCTCTTTGTCTTTACACTTGTCTTTCTGATACTTGTCTAGACTTTTGGTTTTTCTTTGTTTCTTCTATTTCTTTTAAATTAATT
Organism: Micromys minutus; assembly: GCF_963924665.1. Lineage (NCBI taxonomy): Eukaryota > Metazoa > Chordata > Mammalia > Rodentia > Muridae > Micromys > Micromys minutus. The sequence goes on along the minus strand of NC_137960.1, from coordinate 11,620,090 downwards.
TCTTGGTGTCCCAAACACTGGCACCCTGCCAGTCCCTTTCACAGAGCCACTTCCCTATTTCCCCTCCTCTTCTCCTCTAAGATGGCAGCAGCCTCTCCTGGGTATCCCCCACCCTGGCACATCAAGTTTCTGCAGGGTTAGTGCATCCTTTCTTCCTGAGGCAAGGCAAGGCAGCCCTGTTGGGAGCTTATCTGCATATATGGGAACAAAAATTAAATCACAACAGACATTAACATGTTTGAAGATAGGTATTTGTCTGTCTGAATCATTTGGGCTTTTTTCTTCCAAACTTTTATTATTATTATTATTATTATTATTATTATTATTATTATTATTATTATTATTATTATTATTATTATTATTAAATCTTTTCTTAAAATGCATTCATTAACCGCCTCCCAGTCTGTCATCTGGCTGTTCCACATCCAACCCCATCCCCAAGATAATGCCCCCCCACCTCCACCCCACCAGACCTCCCCACTCCCTGCGACCTCAAGTCTCTTGAGGATTAGGTGCATCTTCTCTCACTGAGACCAGACCAGGCAGTCCTCTGCTGTATATGTGTTGGGGGGCCTCATATCAGCTGGTGTGTGCTTCTTGGTTGGTTGCTCAGTATCAGAGAGATCTCAGGGGTACAGATTAGTTGAGACTGCTGGTCTTTCTATGAGGCCGCCCTCTTCCTCAGCTTCTTCCAGCTTTTCCATAATTCAAACACAGGGGTCACTGGACTCTGTCCGTTGGTTAGTTGCAAGTATCTGCATCTGACCCTTTCAGCTGCTCGTCGGGCCTCTCAGAGGACATCCATGCTAGGCTTCTATCTATAAGCACACCATAGCATCGATAATAGTGTTAGTCCTTGGAGCCTCCCATTGAGCTGGATCCCAATTTGGATCTATCACTGGACATCCTTTCCCTCAGGTTCTTCTCCATTTATGGCACTGTAGTCCAAACATTTTTTTAAACAAGAAATTAGTTTCTAAATATCTATACTAAATATATATAGTTTTTATAGTGTGTGTGTGTGTGTGTGTGTGTGTGTGTGTGATTTCAAATTACCATCAAAGTCTTTACTACCCAGTAAGGTATTGCTCTGAGAGGGGTTAGAATTAATGAGAATAGCCAGGGTCTAATAAGACCTACAGAAATGAGTGGCTTCAATCAGATACTACCAATATAGACAGAGATTGGCCTCAAGCAAGAGAAGCCAGAGCTCAGTGCAGAGTAGATTCGTTTGGGCTGCTTCCAAAGTATTCAAGGCTAAGGACACACGCCAATGGTCCAGCCAACTGGATCTATTCCTACAGATGGTAAATTTAAATTCTTATCCCTACCAAGAAAAAGTGAGACAAGATATTAGGAAAGAAGAGCCAAGCATGCTGAGTTATAGTGCCATTCATGGTGTGGACCTAGGGTTTAAATGAACCCTGAGCATTATTGTAAGACTGAAAAATTACTAAGTAGAACATTCTTGTACCAGTCTATATTTTTTTATAGATCAGTATGTACACATACATGAAATGTTACTTATATGATTTAACAGTACTCTTACCAGTATAGTTTCTAAACAGTTCTTTCTGTAAGAGCATCATGAAATGCACAAGGTTTACAGAAAACAATATAGACCACCACACTTCCAGCGGGGAGAGCCAGGAAAAGCTTGGTGTTGAATTTCTCTATTGTGAGCATCCACTGATATTCTTCATTGGCTTGTCTAAGTATAGTGAATTCAATATATGAGTGTTGATGTTTTACGATATTTAATCAATATTTTTAAAGTGTCTTGTACCTATAAGTAGATATTTATAAAATATAATTCTACTGTAGATATGTCAAAAGTTCTAAGAAAAGATGATTGTATATCTTACGGATAGTATTGTTAGTTTAAGTATACTTTCTGTTCCTCCTTTTACTGTTGTGTATTTGTGTGCTTGGTTGGGCATGTTACCCTTTATGTTTACCATGTTCATTTCATGTTTAATTTGCGTTTAGGTGCCACCTGGTGGAGTTCCTGTAGGTACCAGGTTGTTGGTTTTGTGGTTGTCAGTTGCTGTGGACCATTTCTAGTTCTTTCTCTTTCCCAATAAATCTTTATTATCACTTGCCAATATAAGTGATAATTTAGTCAGCAAATAGTCTGTTCACTGTTATTTGAATATTAGTGGTTTCTTCATCTCTAGATTCTTTCTAGTTATTGGAAATTCATCTCGGCATTTCTTTGCTAAAAAGGTCTAAATTCAAGATAGGGTAGTATTTACTGAAGTACTTTGGTACTCAACTGCTCATTTATCAAAACTGACAAGTTAGATTTGGTTTTCTCAATTACTGTCATTTGTTGTGATGTGTGCACATGCACATGAATATGCATACCTGTATATGGGCTCATATATAGATATGTTTTATGTGCACATGTGCACACATGCATATCATCTTGCATGCCTGTGATAACCACTGATTCATTTAGATGTCTGTCTGTTTTTAAATCTTATGAACCACCATGTGAACTTAGGCATATATGTATATACAATGAAGGACTATTTGATATTTTATTTTACATCCAAATACTTATTTACCATTTTGTATATACATTTGCTTTTGTTTTGATTTTTTGTCATGTTTTTGCGAGTGACTTGGAGTTTATTTTACCCTATACCAAACAGTTTACAAAGCAATACACTAATAAGTCATGTCTTGGTATATATGCCAAGGGTGTTTGGGGGTAAAATAAATCATATATTGTTTGATAGAAGAAATTATTCATTAATAAATTCTCTATATTTAACAAACTTAAGTTCATTTTAGAGTCGTGATTGCTACATGAATTCTACCAGCCTAGTGGGAAAATAAAGTCAGAGTATCATATGTCTATGCATAAAATCTCCTGGCTCTGTGGGAAAATCTGCCCTCACATCCTCTGTGAAATAGGAGTCTAGACTCTTATCTGGTCCAGGGAATTGTGAACACACAAATATTCCCCGAACTTGACTCTGTAACTATAGGAAAATTCAATTATACTCATGAAATCAAAACTGTGATATCAAAGGAAGATCTGAATTTTATGAGAAAGGGGGTATTTAACCTAAAGTGGAGATTGTTTCTTGGCATATTTAAAATATTGCTGATCAAGAAAGATGAAGCTTGTAGCTATAAAATTCTTAAAGCACTAGTGCTGTTTTGTTGACACACATACATCAAAATCACATGACATTTTTATTCAAGATGTCAAAAACATAACTTATTTTATAATTCAGCATTCACCTTAAAAGCAACCTAAAATGTTAATGCGTAAGTGAGAATTTGCTTAGCATTTCCAAATCTGTCCTAAATGTTCATTTCTAAGGGCATTTAGCAATAGTATTTACTCACCCTTTATTGAGATATAAAATATTCCTGCTGTAAATAAACATAAATGTCACAGAAACTCTATTTTAGTAAGAGGGTAACTGAGGGACAGGCAGTGTGAGCTGAAGTGTGCCCTGTTAAGTCATAGGTCCATGTAAGGAGGTGATAGCCAGTTCTGGGAGATACTGTGTTCATCTACGGTCTGTTTCTAGTAAAAGACTCAAGACAACAGTACACAGAGATGTTCGGAACCTCATGTCTCTGCATCTAGAGAGGTGTGTGCTGATTTCAAATGAGTAGCATCTGACAGGGAAAATCGTTTCGTCCTCATACAATTAGCCAAAGAAAATGGTACCTTTTAGAATGAATTATATTTCGCTTAAGCCACATAAGCACACCGAGGGTGACAAGTTAGTGATCATCATATTATCTCTGTGCTGACATGTGAATGTATTAATGACCGTACCTCCCAAGTCTACAGTTAATGGAGGACAGTAAATTGAAAGAAAGAAGAAACTAATGGAAGACAGGAACCGAAAGGAAGAAATCCACAGCTATTACACAAACATCGTGTCAAAGCTCACATACCTGCACTATAAGTGCCTGCAGTCATGAGTAAAGCATGTGAGGAGGGCAAGACTGCTAACACACCTAGAGAACGGGAAGTAATGTTCATTTTAAAGTATTGTAACTGGATAAAATTAAGAAAGAAACGCTGAAAAGTTGCAGACACCCCACTTGTTTGTGAAACTAAATCTGACTGCTTTTGACCACCTTTAAATTAATCTCTGAATGTCACCACAATGGGAAGAGCTGTCTGAGAGATGGATTCTCAGGAATGTGAGTCAGTTTTTCATGAATCATTTTATTTTATTTTTAAATTAATAGAGTTTTTCAATCGATGTAACCTACATTCTAGGCCAATAATGGCGCTCAGAATACTAAAGTGTAGTGAGCTAGAAGACCCCTTTGGAGACATCAGAATACAAGGTCATGGCTTCTATGGTTTAATAGATTTAATTATTGAATAATGAATAGAGAAAGGGTGAAAAATTTACTGAAGAAAGCGTGTTGCTCTTCAAAGCGTGCCCACTTTTAGACGGTGGTTATTTTCTCTTTCCGACCTTGGAAACTTAAAATGCAAGGTCTTACTTTTTCCCCAAGTTAACGCCCTTGACAGCCCCCTGCCCTGTGCTCAGTGATCAATATTTAATAAAGGACGTAGAAAAGTGTTCTCAAGACACATTCCACAGCATACCCGGACAGTATTTTTGAAGGGAATGACATTCTGTAAACGTATATCTCCCGCAATCAGCCATTTGCATAAGTGGGCGGGGCAGTGGACTCTGGGTTCCCTTGGATTCTCCTCAGCTGCTTCTGCGCAAAGCAGCAGCAGTTCCTTCCCTCATGCCAGTCTCTTCTCCAACAGCAGTGAAAAGTGTCTCACCATTGGGGGAGGGGTGGGCAAAACTGTGAAGGTTTTTCAAAGTTATGTTAATTATCTTACTTCTGAATTAAAAAAAAAAAAAAGTCCTCCATAGTGTAATTTTCCCTGGGCTCTTTGACAGGAACAAGTGTTAAGTTTATATATATTTTTTTTTCTAGCAAACCATCTGAAAGGTTTTAATTAGAATGTTGTGTTTTTCTTTGAAGAACTTTACAGTATTAAAATGAGGCCAGAAAAAGCAGGCCCAATATTTGTGGGTGATGAATAATTCATCACCAATTCTATCCCTGTTTTACATTAAAAGTGAGAGAAATACAGTACTGTGAATATGTTCAGTTTATTACTACAAATGAAGTGACTATAAGATTTTACATCTGAGATTCTAGGCTCCAAATTCCCTTTCTTCTTGTTTCTTACTTCTTGGATCCAATAAAACCTAGAAAATCTGGTATTATGTGACCAGAAGTACATTTAATTAGCTTGTTTCCTTTCTTCCTATTGTCTTTCCATCTATATCTTAATTGTGTTAACATGTGTGGCTTTGGTTGCTTATATGTAAAGGCTACTGATTATCTCTTCCTCTAGGGATTTTTCATATAGCAATGAGTATTTGTAATAAATTTCAAAACCTAAGTTTCAGACAATAAACTAAAAATTCATTGCATGTTTAATCATTTTTAAATGATGTCTTTTTTTTTTCAAAGACAAAAGATCCAGAGCTCCATCTTTTTCTGAATGACTACACCTCGGTCTTCACTGTGACACCCACAGGTATCACCCGCTACCTCACCCTGCTTCAACCTGTGGACAGAGAAGAACAGCAAACCTACACCTTTCTGGTAAAATATTTAATATATGTGCATATTACTGATATGCAACATAGCTGAATCTGACATTAAAGTTGACAAGGTCAATAATCTGAAGGTTAAAACATGCCATGTTAAGAAGAAGTGAAAATATCTATCTATCTATCTATCTATCTATCTATCTATCTATCTATCTTTCCTCTATTAATCTTTGTATATTTTATATTAATTTATATTTATAAACTATACTAATATTTACTCCCTGGAGAAAAATATTTCCCACAATTCCTTGTAGGAGTGAATGATATAAATTGTAACCCACAAAATAAAGCATTGTTTTTAACTTTGGGGGTATGGGTGAGTTTTCAATTCACTGCTGTCTGAGGCAGGTGGATCTCAACTAGCAATGATCCTCCCTCCAGAGAGCACCTGGTGATGTTCAGAGGGTGCTGCTGACATACACAGGTGGAAACACTGAGGGTTGTTGGACAAGCCACAGGGCACACAGGAGCCCCAGAGTGTGTCTGCATCGGCATGCTGGTAATAGGGAGACAAAGACTCGGCTTTGACTCATGGAAGGAGGAATGAAGGTCACTAGAGTTGTGGTTTGTCCCTGTATATCGTGGGAGAATCTAAGTGAACTATACACACATAGTCCTTAGAATCATAGAGATAGAACCAAGTTTGATTGTGTCCCAATTCTCAAATGAAGAGAGGGAGAAAAGTAGATGATACAAAGACACAAGTTATGGGGCTTCCTTAGGGGTTTATTCTAGAAGAGCCCACAGAGCAGGCAACTGTAGCTTCTATGATGTTTCATATGACAATCACAGTGTAAATATATAGTAGACTGTGGAAGTCATTCAGGCCAGAGGGCCTGCAGAGGGTTGCAGTACTGAAGCCTGTTATGTACTTAATTATCAATGGATGTTAATGAATCGCTTATGTGGCCATTTTATATATTAATAGAATAAATCGTATACTGCATATCTATGGCCTTCAGTTCCTTAACTCACCTAAGACCGTCAGTTTAGGAAAAGCGTCTTATATACAAAGTTTATAATCCTGAAGGAAACTTCTTCAGTTATATGTTTGGGGTTGGGTAGTAACTGGAACTGGGGATATAGCTCAGTTGATGGAGTACATCCCCAGGATGATGGTTTGTATATGCTTGGCCGAGTGAGTGACACTATTAGGAGGTGTAGCCCTGCTGGAGTAGGTGTGTCACTGTGAGTGTGGGCTTTAAGACTCTCATGCTAACTGACTGGAAGTCAGTCTTCCATTGAAGATGTAGAACTCTCAGCTTCATCTGCACCATACCTGCCTGAATGCTGACCTGCTCCCACCTTGATGATAATGGACTGAACCTCTGAACCAGTAAACCAGCCCCAATTAAATGTTGTCCTTTATAAGACTTGCCTTGGTCATGGTATCTGTTCACACCAGTTAAACCCTAACTAAGACACCCAGCATGCCTAAAGTCTTAGGTTCCATCCAAATGTGGTAGTGCATGCCTGTAACCCCAGCCCTTACACAGTGGAATTAGGAGTATAAAACGATCAAATTCAGAGTCGTCCTTTAGAGCAGTCATCATCTTTATAGAGTTTGAGGGCTGCTGGGACCATAGGAATCCTGTCTCAAAAACAGCAACAACAAGAACCAAAATGGAGCTAACTTCTAAGTGGCAGCAATGTCATTGGTCCCCCATAGGCTTCTAAAACCTTCTTACATCCCATTATTTAAAAGTTATTGTGACTACACGTGAGTGTCCTCAGTCATTCCTTCCTTAGCACATCAAAACATTATGGATATTTGTAATTCACGTCTCTCTGATTTGTTTTATTGGCAACATAGCTTAGTGTGCTTTTAAATCATGTTAATAATGTACTAGCTTGTCAGTGTAGCTTCTTACCTGTTGTATTTATCCAACATCGATGCTCTGTTCTGTCCTCCACAGATAACAGCATTTGATGGCGTGCAAGAAAGTGAGCCAGTCGTGGTCAATATCCGGGTGATGGATGCAAATGATAACACGCCCACGTTCCCTGAAATCTCCTATGATGTCTATGTTTACACAGACATGAGTCCTGGGGACAGTGTCATTCAGGTAACACCACTGGATGTGAGCTGCACTTGTGGCAGGCATTTCCAGGGCATCCTGTTCTGTTCTCCCTGGGAAATCAGAGCGGACGCCAGGCATCCAGATGGCACAGCTTTAGAAACTTCCAAATCGATGTTAGTGTTTCAAATGCAAATAAATACCTTGGGCTCGTAAAAGCACTTAGTGCATGAGCCACATGACCTGTGTTTGATGCCCAGAGACCATAGTGCAAGGGCTGAACCACAATCAAGAAATGCACCTGCGTGCACAGATGCACACATGCTCTCACACTAACAGTGAACATATACTATATATAGGGAGTGTGAAGTAGCTACTACATCCCACAAGTGTTTGACCTGCTGACACTTGGTATGTTTTTAATCTAAGTTTAGAATACTAAAAACAACTAGTTAGTGTTTCAGCATATGATTTAAATAGTCAACTTGCCGTTCCCTGTTGTGGAAACAGGATAAGTGTCCTTTGTTGACATACACCAAAGACTGCATTAACAAATTGGTAGATTTATCTATTAGATATTGCATGCCTCAATAAAATCAAGTCAGTACATTGGGAAAAATTTTAAGTTAGATGGTAAATGGCTCGTTTTGATACCTTGCCAATCAGACAAAATTTTGTTCTTGATTTATTTAATTTTTTGCATTTTATGTCCACATTTAAGTAATTACAAGCCTCTGCAGCTGCCTTAGTACTCTGACCATTTAGGATTGAAATGACAAGGACGAAGTAACATCAATAGATCAGGATTTTTAAGATTTGGAAGCATACAGTTGATTCTAGTATTTTCCAAGTCATCTGTTCAACAGTTTTTTTTTTCCCCAGGGAGCTCATTTCACTCCAGAGTTTTCACACCTCACAGGGAAAAATGCTGGTCATTCCCAGTACACACTCAGTCCATCGCAGCCATGGAGAGACCACTGATCTAGGCCTTCTCCAACCCTGAGGGTTAGACCTGATCAGATTAAGTCGCTTTGGGGCCAGAGAGGTCAGGGTCCCGTGTACTCATTACAGCATCTGGCGACAGAGTACTGTGCATTATTCACTTGTACTGAATCATGAGGAATTCGTGGTAAATGTCGGGGTGTAGTTTGGCATGAGGTATACAGGTCAGCATGTTTTGAAAATTAGCCAAATGTCTCCTGTACGGTGTTGCCCTCGGCTCCATCTCTGACCTCCGTCCCCCAATTTCCCATTTTCATTTCCCTGAATTTGCCCTTTCTCCTGATGCCTTCCTTTCTATGCATGGTTTTTGTGCTTTGTGATCTTCTCTGTGCCCTTCGGTGTTTTTCCTTCTCAGCCACTCTCCTTCCTTCAGAGGTCAGTAGTTCGCTCCTAAGAATTAAGTCTCTCCCATGCTTGCATCTCTGAAGCAGAGCACTTTGTTGCCAACTGTGCCATGTGGTAAGAAAATGTCTCTAACAGGATATTAAATGTCTCTATAAGGGCACAAGCACATACAGAAGCATGTGTGTGTATACAAACATACATGCACACAGGCACACACATACTTGTATACACATGAACTTCAAAGACAAGCTTATGCATGAACAAATGCATGCTGGCATGTTCGCTCACACCTGTGCATAAACACATATACCTGTCCATGTATACTGTCTCAGCTATGCATGTACATACATCTACACGTAATTGTGAATGTTCACAGATACTCAAACACCTGTGCATGTCTACACATACACACACACACACACACACACACCTATCCATGATCACCCAAACACACACATCTGTGTATGTTCACACAAACACACACACCTGTGCATGTATGCACACATATACATACACACCAGTGAATGTTCATACACATGCCACTATATATTATACATGTACATATATACACCTGTATATATGTATATATGTACATACACATACAACTGTGCATGTACACGCACTTCTGTACACAATCACACATACATGCATACACACACATACCTGCTCATGCACACATACCACACACATAATGGCCACCTATGCACATAAACACACATGTGTTCACACTCTCTATCTTCTTACCTTCTATTTAATGCTCAGACCCCTTACAAACATCTGAAACGTCGTTTTCCTCTTTCCTCACTGCAGATCCAGACCTTCAAGAGTTCATTACCTCTTTTCTTATATTTGCTGCTGCAGTGCCAACATGTGCCAGGAAGACTTCCTGTGCAAAGAAGGCCTGGTCTGATGAACTACCTTTCTTTACTTACACTATTCCGAATGAACAGGAAGCCACATATTCCTCCTTCTATGCAATGCGATCAGGGGTGGGGGAGGGGGTTCTTCATTCTTCTTCTTTTTTTTTTTTTTTTTTTTTTTGGTGTGTAAAGATTTTTTTTTTTTTAACAATGAGCAGACAGTACATGTAATACAGGGTACAACCCAGAATTTGTCAATGTATTCTTGGTGGGTCAGGATTGAGCATGACTATTTTTTTTTTTGTTTTGTTTTCTTTTTTTTCTTGGACTTCATACAGTCTGTGAGTTGTTTCTGCTTCATTCTTACTGAAAAATAATGCAATAGGGTGTGAGAATCTTTCTGCAGGTTCTTTGCTCTTTGGAAAGGCTTTCAGCTCTTCAGGTACTTGTGTGGCATTTCTACTGAGGGATTAGTTCTGGCTCATTTATTTTGAGGGGAGACCTGTAATTAGTCCATTAGCATATCCATGGTACCTGTGTGTGGTAGTTGATTAACCAAGTAGGTGTTGAATATATGTATTTGAGACAAAAGGGAAGACTGGTGGAAATCTGTGAATGGAGATGCAGATGAGGCTGTGTAAGTGCCCTTTGTGTCTAGTAGATCCTTGGAGGGCACATTTGTCTTTAAAGAGGCATCTTTCAAAGGTAGCAGATAAGGGAATGACAATTATTTTCATGTTTTTATTTAATTAGACCCGATTCTCATCTCTATAATGATGTAATTAGAAATAAAAGTAAGTTTATATAGAAAAGCAGCCAGCCGGGACGGGGAGAGTTTAACTAAGAAAACGATAGGAATTATATGAAGCATAGTTCAAAAATGTTTGCCCTCAGGAATGAAAAGCTTATTTCCGGCATTTGAGGTCTACAAAAGTTAATTTCCCTTATGTATCTGTTTCTAAAACAGATCTCGCTTTGCATTTAAACATTTATATTGTGTGTATTTCCCTGAACCACCGAGATTAGGAAGACAGAATTGTTTGTGTCTGTATGCCTTCAAGTTTCTTTTTTTTTTTTTTTTCATTATTTAAAAGCCAGGAATGTAAGGTTCATAATTAGTATTTCTAAGGTGACTCCTGGTGTGCTCTGGAAGAACGGTGTAAATCATCCAGCAAGAGACAAGAGATAAAAATGAAATTGATTTCCTAGGGAGACAAAAGTTGAAAAAGAAGCAAAGAGATTCAGAAGTACAATCTGGGAGTGCCACAAGGGTTCTTCCTGACCCATTTCTGTACCTCTCTTACCATTGACACCTCACACCTGCCAAAGATAGGCCAGATGGCTTGTGGCTTAATAACCTGTTGTCAAGTGAGTGACCATCTTAGAAATAAAAGATGACAACAAGCACCTTTCCCAAACTGTGAGTCTTGTGACAAGTTCTGTTATAGTGTCAGAGTTCATATATTTCAGCCTGTTGTGGGAGCCCAGGCCCACCATTGAGAGCAGTCTATGTCTTTAGATTAGGTGGTAGCTACGCTCATCTACAGGAAATGGGTAGGTTGTACATGAAGAGGGAAACCAGAACCATCTCAGTGCTTTCAGTTAAAACTACCCCTATGGGTGCGTGTGTCTACCTTCCTGATTGTTGTGAACAGACTAGAATGAATCTTGGATTAATAAACAAAGAGGCATATTTGGGGGAATATTATCTTAAAGTAGCTCTTTAGCCTTCAACATCATATCTGGACTGGAATGCAAACATTAAACAGAGATAACTCTTACGGTCTTTAGTCTAGGCTGGTCATTAACTCGCTGAATAGCAGACTCTGCCATTGAATTCTTGAGCCTCCCGACTCCATATGTCAAACGCTGGTATTCTAGGTGGGAGCCAACATGTTGATTTTCTGCTGTGCAGGAAGCCAACCCAGCACTTTGGGCATGCTAGACCAACAATCTGTGAGTTAATCTATATCCACAGCTCTCCACTCTATTACCTCATACTTTCCATTCACCTCAATGACAAAATTATCTGGATGCATCCATCATTGCACGTGTCCACGCAGCTACAGTGATCTGTCTTCTCTCTCTGCCCTTATCTCTGATCTGAGTGACCCAAACTTTACCCATGCCACACCGCTATAATCACATGGGATCACACATTTCACTGGGCTACCACCAACTGTCAAATTCAAAAGCATGTCTTTTAGTCCTCTGTCAGTGTGACACTTATGGATCAGGTTGACAGGAGATCAACCTGGATGATTAGAACTTTGTGACTCTGTCAGGATACTTAGCACTCAGAAAGGCGGGGTGCAAGCTCCTGCTTTTGAGAGATCATTGTGATGAGCTCTTGTTTAATAGTGGTGTGATGCATCCAGATACCTGTTCTACTTGGAGAGAGGGTCAAAATGGTAGAAAGCGTGAAGCATTTTCTTTCTTTATACAACATAAAAAAGAATGTTGCCATGTTCTAGCAAAGGTGTTAGTATGTGAGGCTTTTCTATGGTTTTGCATGTTTAGTTCTTGTGTGACAACATTTGTTAGAGATTTGCCCTTTCCCAAGGTAACTACTTTTGGACAAAAGTTCTTCTATTTATAGTTTTTGAGTCTTCATGTGTTCAGGACCTAGTACAAGTTCAGACTACATACAGTATGCATGTCAGCTACTCTGTCAGATTGGTTGGGGAGGGACTATCCTGGATAGAAAAGAAATTTAGATTTGGCTTTCCTCAAAAAGCTAGGAAGAGATCCTGGTATAGGCAGGCTGTTGATGCTTATGAGGGGAATTGGATGAAAGCCTCCCCCCTTGACAGCTCCTTAATGTAATAAAATGTGGAAGCTGGATGTGAGAGAATTAAATAGCATCAGAGCACTTTGGGACCCTGTCTCCCATCTCAGTGTCTGACTTTGTGAATCAGTGAAACTCTAATACATGATTTTGAAATAGCCAGAGAAAATGAATCACACACTTAAAACACCCCGCAGTGTAATGTCCTCTCGTGCTATCATTCCTTGCCTTTTTCCCTGATAGTTCCTAAGAAATGAAAGACACATGCTACTGATGTTTAGCTGTCTAACTCTCGAAACAGACCTAATACATGATAGATCCTATATAACTCATGATAACTGAGAGTTATATACTGTCAAACACATATTCTAATGAGGGACCGATCATTTTCAGTTGTTTGACTAACAGGTTGAGTCATAGTCAGTAGCCTGTTACACTTTTAAGCTATAAAGACTCAGTTTGTCTGATCAACAGAAATGATGTTGGGTCCAGAGACTCCACCTTTCAGAATCCTGGTGTCTCAGGCCCAGGGCCAAGTTTATGAAGCTTCAAGAACTGACACAATACTGGAAATCTCATATTTTACAGAAATAGGACCTCCAGGGTTCACTCTTTACTTCTTCTAAGATGTATGAGTACAGAACTTGCTACCTAAGGTATTTCTTATTGTTTTTATCACCACAATATTAAATCTCAGATGTCTGGAGCATGAGGGTAGCCAGCAAAACAGGGGCTACTCCCATAATGCACTTCAGCCAGAGAACAACTGGAATTTCCTGCAGTCGACACTCTATCAACCTCAGGTAGCTTTTCCTTTCTAATATTCACTTTCCACTGGAAAGACCTATTTGTTATAAGTTTTAATCAGTATTGGCAGAACCCCTCAGTGTGTTTGTTTCCTAAGCCCAGTGTCCATTCTTCTCCTGATAAATGTCTCTGTTGATAATTATCTACTTATGAGACTTAGTTATCTCCCTATTCACATTTCTGTCCCAGAGATCAGTATCTACTAAATGTCTCATTTGGTTAGCTACATAAGAAAAAAAAGAATGTTTTATTACTGAGAAGTGATATGTGTTAGATACTTAGCACAACACTCTTCAATTATATAAAATGCCACGTGATTTTCTCAGGCTTTCCATAAAGTCACTTTTAAAGTTTCTCTCCAGTGATTATGGTTTTTGTCTTGTTGGTTGGGCTAACGAGACACTATCTTGCATGTATAAAACTTCATTATCCAGAGAGGCAGAGAATCAGTACCACTGGACTAGCTATTGGTTACTGTGGAAGAACCTCAGTGTGGTGTGGACTCGTCTAAGTCACACCATAGGTGTCTGCACCAGTGAGCACATCCACGCACAAAACTCATTGAAAAGGTAGAGATGGCTGGTGCTCCCTCCAGGAAACATCAGCCTTCGGCCACCAGATACTTGTAAACTGTAAATTTGCTTCTCCCTGTTTGCCTCTGCTCTTTCATGAGAAAAAGCTCACTCTCTTCTGTGCCTAGCTTGCTGAGAGTTTATCACAAACTGGATACTGAGGGGTCTGGTCTTTATTGTTTATAAAAACTAGTCACATGATATATGCTATATTTTGTAAATTAAAATTTCATTCTTTTTGCTTTCAAAACATTCTCTTAATTTTCCCACAAGCTACCAATTATGGATCCCATCTGTGGTTTTTTTAGACATTTGGGAATCCCTAAACATTTGAATATTCATTACTATTTTTTTTTCCTGAGGTCAATTCATTGAAACTCCTCTGATACTCTGTTACATGGATCCCTAGGCTCTGCCTCTGGCCTGGTGAGCCAGGATTTAGCAATAATCCTAGGTCAGAGAGACATTCCATCCTATAAATCTGATAGAGTTCTTCCATCTCTGCTCTACCTCCACCCCTACCTGGTCACCTGGTGAAGAATCCCCTACCTTTCCTGTCTCCTGTTAATAAATTTACAGCTGTTTCCCTTCTCACTCTGCTCTTCAACCCCAGATTTCTTCTAGATGTTCCTGGAGCAAAGATGGTCTTCCATTACCAATTATGAAAGTCTTTACCATAGTCTTAAGAATTCTGAGTAATGATTTTTATGCCATTCTAACACATGGCATAGATTAATTTTCCTCAATAATTTCTGATTTATTATTTGTTCAATTGTGTGTGTGTGTGTGTCTATATAAATTTCATTTGCTTGGCCTGACTTCTCTTTAGCTCCTGTAACTCTTGCCTTCTACACAGATTAGCTGTCAATTTGTATGTACAGACTTTGATTTTATTTTTCCATGCAAAGTTTCCTGCTCTGCTTTTCTTCTGGCCGAGTGGGCTTTTCACGCACCTTTTCGAAAGAGGGTCATCTGAAATCACAAACCAGCACTGCCCAAAGTCCTGTCTCCCACAGGCTTCTCTTTCCTATGAAAGACCCATCTGAAGTGGGAGATGACAGCCAGGCCAGATGGAAAGGAAGCAACAGAATTTTGAAGATGGAGTGGACTCAGGAGGGAAAAAAATATAAAATATCACCTGTTTCAACGAGGAAAAGAAACGTTTTATTGATTACAATCAGAATGATATTTTCATGTGTTTGGTATATGTTAAGTAGACTGAGGAGGAAAAATTCTGTTTTGAGATAAGTACAATCCAGTATATTAATTTTATGACTCAATCTCTATATTAGGCAGTAGTATATAACCTAACAAAATTATACAACAAAAGGGTGTTGCCATACAATAACTTGCCCCATCTAAATATAATAAAGCAAGAAAATACAGTCTGAGAAATTACAGCGTTGCAGGTTCTTTCCTATAAAGACAACCCTGTGGCCTATGATATTTATCCCTGAAGAACTATTTTCTTGTTTTCTCACAAACGGACCAAATAAGAAAACAATGGGGGAAAACAGAACAATCTCTTTTATTAAAATGCAAAACAGAAAATGAGGGTCCCAGCACCGCCTGGTTGGAAGCAGGCCAGAAGCACGGTCGAGTTTCTGTGTGTTCCTGTGTCCTGTGTGTTCCTTTGTTTGATTCGAACTTGTCTTCTGCTGACATTCAAATAAACAACATTCAGAGAGGATCTAAAATACTAAGAAAAGCAGAAGAAGCCTCCTCAGTGGAAATATATATATATATTGAATATAGATGATAGATAGATAGATAGATAGATAGATAGATAGATAGATAGATAGATAGACAGACAGACAGACAGACAGATATATAGACAGACAGACAGATTCTATAATATAGAATACAAATGTAGACAGAAAATAAGTCTTCATTATTTATTTGTCTACTGTTCATAAAGTTTTAATCTTCACATCTATTCTGTTACCTGAGTCATGTGTGCAAAGTCTTAGTTCATAGTTTAGAGTGTACAAGGGATTTCTTCATCAGAAGTAAATTCTATAGGGACTAGACAGAATCCTCACCACTTAAGAGCACTTACTTCCCGCAGACCCAGATCCAGTTCCCAGCACCTACGTGGCAGCTTATGAGCGCAATGCCAGGGTATCTGTGAGCCTCTTCTGGCCTTCAAGTCACCCACCATGCACGCATACTGTTCACACACACACACACACACACACACACACACACATACACTCACTCACTCACTCACATATATATTAAACATAAATGTTAAAAACAAGCATCAGAACAGTCCCCTTCTATCATTTACCTCTTGCAAACATACTTTCGAATAAAAAGCATGCCAATACCTCCTCCAGCCTCCCCAACCTTGAACACTATAAACCACACTGGGGAAAACGGGATGGAGGCTCCTCTGCGGGTTGCACCTGTCACATGAAGCTTCTCTGTATTGCGCATGTCCGTGGAGAGTCCTCAGTGCATTGCGCATGCCACGTGCTTCAACTGCGTCCCCTTTGAGCTCCGGCAGAGAGCTTTTCAATGACTTACTGCAGTCTAGGGAGTGCTTCATCAGCATGCTGACAGTACCATCTGTAGTTTCAATTCCGTGCAGGCCTCCCTGAAAGTGTGCGGTGCTGTCACGTGCTGCCTCTCAACAAGGGATAAATCTTTAGAAACGCTCCATTCGATATCTGTCCTCGTGCAAACACAATAGTATGCATGAGCAGACAGCACAGGGCAAAGGCAAGCGTGACAGACACCCATGTGAGTCTGTGCCAACAAGCATGGGACGCAGAAGGGGCATACTCTCAGGTAAGGGTGGCAAAGTGAAGTGTGTACACACAATATCGATCTGGCTGTGTGGGTATTGCTCACCTGCGGCGATGCTCTGTGTGACAAGTACCATGCCCCCACGATCGCTAGCCTACCTAGCTCCATTATAATCTCCCAGAATCACCTTCGCCGGTACAGCGCTTCTGTGTATTGCGCATGTCATTTTTAATCTTCACACAGAGCACGATGGTGCCGTACTCTTATCCTTTATCCACATCCTCTTGACCTGCCCTCACCTTTCAGATACAGTCGGGAGTACAATCTGTTCCTAAAGTTGATACAACTTTGTATCAACACTATCGCCTGTCAGCTGTTTATTGTGTTTCTTTTAAAATTTAGTCATTTAAAAAAAAAAAAAAAAAGGTCAACATGGATTTGTTTCTTTTGGCGATTTTTTTTTCTTACCTGACAGCAAATTCTTCAAGCACAGGATCCTGTGCATCCTTTTGTGAACTTTTGTATTTCAGATTTCCAGTCGCTCCCATGGCGTTGTCTTGTAGCTTTGCGGAACTCATCACTCATTCTGAAATGAATGCTCCCTCCGTGTGATGACTCTCTCTTGGTCAAGATTAGAATCTCTTCTGTTATCCTCGCCATCAATGAGGCCTTGGGTAGCATTTCCTAACTCTCTTCCTATGTAACCATGGAGTATTTTTCAGAATTCTGGAACCCAAGTTGATATGTTTTAGGTTTCGACCCATCTAGAGCATATTTTTGTACATTTATCTTTATCATAGAAAAGATCCATAACCGAGCATTAGTGGACAGATATTGTTCTAAATTCCACCAAAATTTAACCAATATTTTCTGTTCACCTGGCTCAGATTGACAACATGGATAGCAAAGAGAATATTGTCAGACATTAAAGAAAGGAAAGCACCTTAAAAAGTATTCAATTTAAAATTTAGATAACCATAATTTTAAAATAGAAAAATTAACACATAGACAAAGTCGGCCATTTGTTTTTCATCACACATTAAGCATCTTATAATTTTTCTGTAAAAATAATGCTACAATCGTCATATTAAGGTCTCTGTGGTTTACAATGCATACTTAACCATGAATGGTCAGATGACTGTGATCACATTTTCACACCCACATATAAGGTTACAGTCATTCTACACAAGCACTGGACCACAAGTTCAGAACGTAACTGCTAAGCAGTGTTCAGTCACAGTTAGATGTTTCTAAGTTTGTAGTTTCTGGTCCGAGGAATTGAAACAAAAGCCCATATATATTTGAGGAAAAAATAGAGAGGAAACTTTATCTAAAGCCAAACAATAGAAAAGACAAGCATCTGATGCAAAGAAGAAAGCAGCAATGTGGAGAAGATGCTCAGACCCATGGTTTGGATGACTCTCTGTCTTGATCAACATATTAAGCTATTTATCTATTGCCCTCTTCTTTCTCATGATGCATATAATTTTGATCCTATGGACGTCAAATTATGCATAGGAATAAGATAAGGTTTGGTGGAGGGCAGAGTTTTGTCTTTTTTCCCCTGTAGCCCAAACTAGCTCAGGCCAGATTTGCTTTTCTGATCTCTTATCAGAATATACAGAGAGGACAATCAAAGCAGGGACCTGAAGTTGCTAGGGGCTTGTTTGGAGAGGCACGGGGAATGCATCCTTCCTGAAGGTGAGGGAGCAAGGGTGCCAAATGCATTATTGGAAGAGAGGGGTGTAGCCAGCACAAACCAAGACGAGTTCCATATTACTAAATTATTTCCCCTGCTAACGTGCCTTAAACATACAGTAGCATCACTGGTCAAATCAGACCACAGACCTCTGGAATCCATACGTTTTAAGAATACCAGGATGGAATTATGGGAGAGTATGGTGAAACTTCATGATGAGACCTGTAATGCAGTACGGAAATGGAATAAATAGTTCAGTGTCTGTCATTTAGCTACTAAAACTGTTAACACGTTAAAAAG
The DNA here is from genome assembly GCF_963924665.1 of Micromys minutus. Lineage (NCBI taxonomy): Eukaryota > Metazoa > Chordata > Mammalia > Rodentia > Muridae > Micromys > Micromys minutus. The sequence continues at coordinate 11,601,315 of NC_137960.1, read as the reverse complement.
ACATTTACTTTTCATTTCATGGTAGATATCCCACTACCTTCTTCGGTAGTCAGCCCTCTCCACATCTACTTTCAGTTTGTGAGGCAGTTCTCCCCATCCCATAATAGAAATGGGTCTCATCCACCCTCACCATTAGGAGAGCTTTGGACACTAACTCTAATGGCATTGACCAGTCATGCTGTGAAGGTGTCATCTGTAGCTCTAGCCAACCCTACCATGCAGGCTGAGGCTGAGCCGTCTACAGCAAACCTTCACTGAGAATTTCAAAGAAATATGTTGAGCTTTCAGTTTTGTGCAGAAAAAAAAAAAAAAATGTTGGTGTTGGTCGGGAGCTCAGAAAGGTGGTATCCACCCAGGTTTAATCCTCGGCTACTGACAATGTCTTCAGAATCCTTTGCTCGTGTGCAAAGTTGATGTTGATAGTTAATTATTTATCCTATAACTCAAAACTAAGAGACTGAGAAGATCAAAATCGTCTAAAAGTATGTAAGTCTTTTAAACATACACTCATTGTTCTAAAAAAAATATTTTAAAAGATCATGAAATTCCTTCCTTAGATCGTTTATGTTACCAGATGAAAGACATACACAGTCTTAAATGTCCGAATACACCTTAGGCAGTCCAAGAGTTGGGCAGCTGCTTACCCTTCATTTGGTTAGGATCCACCTTCCTACTGATAACTCCAAATTACTCCTTATTGTCTATGTTCCACCTGGGCTGCTCTTAAATCATTGTCCAGACCACAGGGCCACATATTTTATGGCTCAGCTATCTCACTGACGTTCTCTTTCTTCCATTTGTGCAGATTTTCTTCTTTCATGGTGGCTCCTTCTTTTCTTGATCCTTGTGGTCTGAAGCCCAGGAAACCTAAACCCGCCTATGTTTCGTCTCCCCAGCTGTTAGCTGCTGGCATCTTTATTTACCAATCAGAATTAACTGGGGGCAGGGTCCCTCAGTGTCTTATGTGCAGACTCTCTCATCTTTGCAGCAGTTTGGGGAGACCGAAATTAGCATCAGAACACAAGTAGCATTAGGCCATCCCATTACCTTTCCCTCTTTTGTCCAATTAATAGGGCTTTTTTTTTTCTCTTAGATATAAATTGAACATAATTATAATATTTATGGAAACTATAGGGTGTGATTTATACTGATAACATCCAGTCCATCCTAGATAAAGTATCCTAATTTTTCCAATGCTCACTACTCTCCACAAGCTGGTTGTTTCTGAGGGGTTAGCTGCAATGTTCGCAGAATAGGTTAGCTCCTCTGTGCTAAGCTGACTGTAGACTTAGGTATATTCTTACCACTTGTGTTTCTGTAGCCCTGGTGGGTATTGATAGCACCTCCCATATGGGTGCCTAGTTCAATTTAATTATCATCTATCACTGACTCCTCTCAAAACTCATTTAAACAGATGTTAAATCAAACCATCCGTAATACCTGTGTCCCTACATCTCACTCCCCACTTTCTCTTCTTTAATGGATGCACCGCCATTCATCATTAAGTCTCTTTAGGCTATTTAATTCCCAAGAAAAATGTTAATACTGAATCCGCTCTGAGCTGGGTTTTAATTAAGATTTCCTAAGACATTTTGTGTAAGTGATTCACTATAACCAAAACTGCTATCTCCTCTTCCGGTCCCCATCAGTCCCACATTTTATCTTCCTACTGAAGATCCTGACTTTGTGTGGCAGGACCATTTCCCCCCAAAATACACACCATCCATTTGACTGTTTCTAAAAATATCGCTGCAGGTCTATGTCTGTCACACCTACATACGTTCCCCAAATTATTTCAGGAAATGTCTGTTCCAGTGGCAGCCACATCTGCCTCCCTGACATGCCAACCTTTAGATGTAGTATCCTCAATGCCAGTTGCTAAATTTCCTTTTGTCTTCACTATTTTTGTTACTGCTATTTCTGTGCCCATCATCAGTCCAAGTGCAGGGAATAATTAGAAATGTAATTAGAGGGATGGCAAGACAGATGGATCAAGTAAAGGTACTTTCTGTCAAGGCTGACAGCCTGAGTTTCATCCTAGAACCCTTGTGAAAGAAAGAGAAAACCAATTCCTGAAAACTGTCTTCTAACTTACACACGTACACACTAAAACATAGTTATAAAAAAATAGAAAACCAACTCCCAAATTTTCCCTCTAACATATACATAACGAGCACACACACACACACTACATAAATACACACACACACACACACACACACACACAATTTTTGCTTCCCTTCCTGGGTAAAGTGAGGCCATGTTCTTGTTCCCTCCATCCAAACAGGATTATAAAGAAGTGGTTAGTAACATCTTCTTCCAGGATCAATCTTTTCCTTCAATGTAAACGTATATCTCTCAAGAAGTGGGAGAACCTTGTTCAACACAATAACCCAGTATCACTTTAATCTTGCTGTATGGAGTTCAGATGTGTGCATATATCATGTCTCCAGGCTCTTCTCGGTGTCATCTCTGTGGCTCCAAAAACAACTCCCTTCTCTTAGAAGAAAATAGTTTTGGGAGTGTGGGCTTTATCAACCCATCACATGCCCATTGTGGGGAGGTTATGAGGCAGGAGAACACTGCAGATGAGAAAACTAGGTAACAGAAGCTCGGGAGAAATAAAGTAAACTCTGACCTTTCACTTTGCCCTGGTCTCAGACTACAGTGATCCGTGTTCATGTGTAAAAGACTGAGAGGTAAGATAAAAGACCGATCCCATATAGGAATATTATAAGTTAAGCTTTCTCCCCACCACCGCCATTTTATTACATTAGAATAAAGGCAGGCTTCAATGTTAAAGAGACTCTTCTGAACACTGCCACACAATGAAAATATTGGTCCTTGCCATGACTGGATGCCACAACCCAGAAGCAGTGGACACAGCTGCATACTGATTGCACTTTGCCTCGGCTTTGAAATCAGGTCTTTGTGTTTGGGGGAGCCAATGACACAGCAGTGAAATCCTAACAAGATTTATGTTGTGTTATTTTTTTTAATTCCAGCTGACTGCTGTAGACGCTGATGAAGGCTCTAATGGGGAGATCTCCTATGAAATACTGGTGGGGGGCAAGGGAGACTTCGTGATCAACAGGACCACAGGGCTGGTGAGCATTGCACCAGGAGTGGAGTTGATCGTGGGACAGACGTATGCGCTCACAGTGCAGGCCTCGGACAACGCCCCACCTGCAGAAAGAAGGTGACTCTGCTGGGCCCTATTTCCCTAAAAAATAATCACTATATCTATGCATTATCATTACTGAGGGGCTACTATAAAAAGCCAACTTCTGTTATTTTTCAGCTAAGCTTTTATATTTAAGAAAAGCCTTCAATAGTCTTCAGTTTATTTTATAATATATATTTTTTTAATTGAACACAGTACTATAGTTAATAGACTGGCATGGTTAATACACATCAATATATTATAGTTACTATGATGCAAAAGGTTTAAGTCAGCCATAGATTGTGGCATTACCCACCTGTTTGTGAGTAATAGGCTAAAGATCTCTCATGAACAACCAGAGCAACTCACAAAGGGATTATTGATGTGCTAATTTTATTTGTTTATGTATATATGTGTATATATGTATGTATATATGTATGTGTGCTTGTATATATACACACATATATGTGTGTATGTATATATATACATATGTATGTATATATGTATGTGTACATGTATATATATACATTTATATATGTATGTGTGTATGTATATGTGACATTTTCTTACTTATCGCACATATGTATACTCTATATTATAAAAGAAGAACAGAAACAGCAATGATAAAATCTAATTATTATAGCAATGTCCAGTATCATAAGCTTACACCTCGGGTCTTTATCAAGTAAAATAAGGGTTTCTAAAATCAGACTCCCACCAAACAGAAGGCTTTTAGATTAATGAGAGGATCCACTGTATGGGTGACAGGGATACAGGGAGAATGGCTGATTGATGCTCAAGGCAGGACAAGGAGGAGACGAGAATCAGACCTCACTGTGCTGACCAGAATAATACGTGATTTAAAGCCTACCAATTCTTTACTCCGATTTTTTTTTTTCGTTTAATACTTGGGGACCACAATCGGCCATGAATGAACCTCAGACTTGTGTTACTACTTCTACCCTTAATGATTCACAGCAGGGATTTCTCAGATTGATCATTGCCTGTGTGCAGAGTGCTCAACTCTGCCTGAGCAGGCTAGGTCAGTAATAGGGTTTTATTCAAGGAAAATGGCATTCCTCAAACGGCTTTATCCTTAGTAGGGAGTGTCCGATCTCTTGGTAGCATCTGTTTTTGTTTTTATTTAAAAACAATGAGTTGGATGCTACAGAATTGCCTTATAATTTTTCACCGGACATAACATGGAGGGTAGCATGCTTACCACTGTATCGCCAGCACGTTCTTCAGACATGCCCTGAGACCATCAGAGAATTAAAGCTACACACTCCCTTTCTACCTGAGTAGGTAAGGTGATGTTTGCTGCTGGATAGGGACAGTCACTGTTTTCTGCAAGGAAATTATGCCTCCAGATTGAGTTGGTAAATGAACTAAGGAGGTAGGCAGAAGGAACACTACCCAATTCTTTTTATGAAGCCACAGTTATACTGATTATTAAATCACAAAATTATCCATCAAAAAAGAAAACTACAGACCAAGTCCCCTTATGAACATCGATGCAGAAATACTCAATAAAATTCTCACAAACTGAATCTAAGAACACATCAAAACAATGATCCACCATGATTAAGTAGGCTTCATCCCAGGGATGCAGGGATAGTTCAATATATGGAAATCCATCAATGTAATCCACTATATAAATAAACTCAAAGGAAAAAAACACACATGATTATCTCATTAGATTCTGCAAAAGTCTTTGACAAAATACAACACCCATTTATGTTAAAAGTATTAGAAAGATCATGAATTCAAGGTGCATACCTAAATATAATAAAAGCAATATACAGCAAACCAATGGCCAGCATCAAACTAAGGGAGAGAAACTCGAAGAAATCCCATTAAAATCAGGAACAAGACCAAGCTTCCCACTCTCTTCCTACCTACTCAGTACAGTACTCGAAGTTCTAGCCAGAGCAATTAGACAACAAAAAGAGGCTTTGCTTTTAATATTCCCTTGAAAAGGAAGATGGTATTTGAAAGTTACTAACATAAAAGTATAAACAGCTATGGGGTAACACCACCAGCAAGAAAGGAATGATCATGTCCTGTACTGAAAGCAGTGAAAAGTTTGGCAGCAGCGATCTCAACTGGGGAGGTTCTCCGCCTTGTTTATTTTCGTTCAACCACTTGAGTTTGTATGTTTGAATGATACTGAACCTTAGAGCCAACAAAAATAACAACTTTACGTTTATGTTGTTCCAACCTAATGAAGCATCCACAGGTTCAGAGTGACCGCAGTAAGAGCCTTCATTGGATTTTTGGTTTTTTGTTTGTTTGTTGGGACTTTAATAAGATGAAACAGACAGAAGTGAGTGAGTTAAAAAGGTTCTAAAATTAAAGCAACCTTCAGTCTAGTGGGGTGTGTTTGTTAATATGTTTATTTGGTTCAACTGAATTGAGTAAATATTGTTTAATTCAGGAGTGAAATATTACTACTATCAGGTTTGAAAACAGTCTTGACACCAAACGCTCCTCATTAAATAACCATAAAAATGATTGACACAATATGGCATCATATTATATTCCTGTTGTCATGGGATCCACGTTAATACTTATCCCATAACTAAACAATGCTCTCCGATAGAAAATATTCCAATTCTGTGAAAAATATGTGTATGTGTATATGCATATACATTATACATATACATAAATATATTTATACATATGTGTAATAATTATACATGGTGATAGATACACTTAAAATATTCATTTTTTCTAACAAAACTATACTGGATTTCTACAACACCCGTGTCTGGGGAAAACACTGGAAGAAAAAGAGGGGCCTGATGGGATACTAGTCTTGCAGTGGCTGCTGGGATACTAGTCTTATAGTGGCTGATGGGATACTAGTCTTATAGTGGTTGATAGGATACTGGTCTTGTTCTGGCTATACACACATGCACACATGTGGTACAGAGTCTCAGGAGAGAAGAGGAAACAAGGGCAAAAATGGAGACACAGGTTGAAGGCAGAACATGAGAAAATGTACAACACTTGATCATTACCAGTGGTCTTCTTTAAATGTATTAACAATTCCATTGTCAGGATTAAGTTTAAACTTGACAGTATCAAGTGATTATATACACCAGCTTCAATAGCTCCTTCTGTCTCATGTATACTCCATCCCTTTAATGTAAGATTTACAGTTTTCTTCTTTATTCCTCTGTGAAGTCACAACAATGCTCTCTCTGTCTGTGAAGCTTTGTGTCTGTCATAGCTGATTATGTTTTGCATCTGAAAGTTATGATAAGAGCTCCTGGTCTTAGACTGAAATATGAAGTTTCTGCTTCTGTAGATATCTGATTTTTCTGCCAAGATAGTAGAGAAGAATCCATGAGCAAAGAACTATAAATATAGTTTTTGTAGCAAGGTATTAATGGAGGACAAAGGAAAACTCATTGTAATGTCTCTGTGTTGTCTTTCAAAAATTTAATAATATAAGTACTAGATTATGATAGAAACAAGTAGCGATAAAGCACAAAAGCATATTACACAAATTGACATTCATACTATTAGAAAGTGAGGCTCTTTTATTTTTGTATAAATTATGACTTTCCCAAAGTCAAAATATATTAGGTCTATCTTTCTAGCTCTTTCTTATTCCGATTTATTTGCTCCTTAAAATAAAGAAATACACTTGTCGTGGATGAAGTTTCAGTTATGACCTAAAATATTAGAATTTTGTATTCTGAGTCCAAGACTTGCTCGGTACTAGGATGTAGTACAAGACAATATCCTTTGTAACAATGCAAGAACCTTTCATATGCACAGCCATCCAATTAAAAACAAAACAAGAAACAAAGGAAAAACGCTACAATATACTTTACAAAAATCTGTTCTTATGAGATCTAAAAAAGTTCAGAAACCTTTTGACTGTATTTGCAGTTGTTGATAATCCTGGTAGCTTTAATTCAGTCACTTCGTCTTTGTAATTATTTAAAATTATAAACATAGTTACTCCAGTGGGGTGTTCAATGTGACTGGTTAAGTCCTAAGACGGTCTTCAAAATGAGTTGCCTCTTTTGTACTGCCTTGACCTTTTTCTTACAACATGGAAATAATAAGACCTCGTGATTCTCAGTTTTATAAATGGAAACGTATTTGCATCATACTTGCCCTATTACAAAAGTAAAATATGAACAGGAAGAAGCTCGGTTTTAATGCGTTTAGGACCAGCTATAAATGTAAATATGAAATACTCACATAAAATATTATTTACCTAGCAACTGCCCCATTTTACTATGTCCTGAAACTATGCTGTTGAATTACTGCTGTTTATTACAGCATTAAGTCATCATTTTATTGTTAATGCTATCGGCATTTAATTGCAGGAAAGCTTACTCTGACACTGTGCTGACATCAGGGATAAAGAGAAGATCTCATTTTCAAAGGCAGTAACCCTCAAAAGGACTGGAACTTATTAAAGATGCTAGGACAGAGTGCCAAGATGGGAAAGATGAAATATGAGCTACTGAGTTACGATCTTCCCCAAACAACCCTGAGAGTTACGTCTTGAAGGTGTGTTGGAAGCATGGCTAGCAATCCCACCCCTTGGATTATGACTGTAAGGACCAGAGAAGAAAAGTGGACAAGGGGAAATAATAGATAGATAAAAGAGAGCTGATAGATGTTAGATAGATAGATAGATAGATAGATAGATAGATAGATAGATAGATAGATAGATAGGTAGGTAGGTAGGTAGGTAGGTAGGTAGATAGATAGGTAGGTAGATACGTAGATAGATAGATAGATAGATAGATAGATAGATAGATAGATAGATAGATTGATTGATTGATAAAGGCAGTCACCACATTGGACCAGATTTGCTCTCTGACTGAGCCCAAGGTAACCTAGTGGAAGGGGTTTAATATAGTGGAACAATATGCCTCATTAAGCATCATCTGGTTACAAATCTGACAGCAAGTCTAGGCATGGTGGATTACCTCTAAAATCCAACACTCAAGAGACTGAGACAGGATCGCATGGACTCAAGACCGTCATAGATAAAACGTGCAGGCTGACCTGGGATACCTAGTCAGACTCATGGTCAAAAACCAGTAGCAACAGCAACAGATTTCTGAGACTCACCTGTGACTACTGCCAAACATGCCATGAAGGACATGACACCCAGATGAGGATAAAAATCCCCTCTGTCGCACCAGAGAAATGAGAATCATTGGCACTCTAACCACCTTTCTGTTTCTTGGGTTCTGTATGAATGCTTATGAGTTTATAAACAATGACTTCTGACTGTTGTAACTCATGGTTCTTGCCCTTCCTAACACCGCCACCCTTTAATACACTTCCTCATGTGTTGGTGATGCACAACTGTAAAGTTATTTTTGTTGCTGTCTCATAACTATAGTTTTACTGCTGTTATGGGTCATATTGTAAATATTTTTGGAGATAAGAGGTTTGCTAGAGTGGTGCGAGCAAGTTGAGAACTGCTGCTTTACCTCATTTTAGTTTGCCCTTAAACGCCAAATTTTAATTATAAAGTCATTTAATTATCTCCCTATTGCATCTATATCCCCATCTGAATATATCAATATAAGATATTAGAAAAAAAACTATTCATTTTTGTGAAATTACTTTCACAAAATGCAAACCAAAGATAAGGATTAATTCAGACACATTTCCGCATTATGAAACTCTGATGTATTTTAATTTTAAATGAGTTTACTTAGGGACAGTATTACAAAAAAGGCAAGATGTGAATGTCTTAAAGAGACTCCCAATTTGATATAGATGCTTAATAGTGTATGTGATCTGTCTACACAGAACTCAGTAGCCTGAGTCGATGCCTGTTACAAACAGATGAGCTGCCAGCCATGTCTCGGTGCTTGTGGTCAGCACTGAAAACAATTAAAACAAAACAAAACAAACAAACAAAAAAAACGGGTTAGTTATCCTAGAAAAAATATGGAATGCATTATAAAGAATATATTGATATAGGTATATAAATACATTATAGGTATATAAATACATTATAGGTATATAAATACATTTAGAATACATTATAAAAAGGATTCTGTACTGCATTAAGAAAAATCTAGTTCCTAAATAGCAATTACCACTGAAGCCTTTTAAATTTAAAAATACATTCTTTTTTTTTTTTTAAATGGAAAGAATAAAGGCTACATTTTAGGATGCAAATAATGTTCCAGGAAAATACTGTACGCATCTCATGGTAGAAGTGAGCTCTGTAAACTCATGTCTCTCCCATATCCATTTTAACAATATTGTTTATTAGCCTTGAAAACCTTGCAGCTTCAGTTTTCATTGTCAAAAAAATTCCAAAATTCAAAGATGCTAAAAAAATTAATATGAAATAATAAAAAAATCTTACCCACAATAAAGTGACTTTATATTCTTCATGAATCCCCCCCCCATATGGGCTTTAACTAAAAGCAATTTTTGGCTTTTCACATAATATTTAAAAATTTAAAACATGTCTAATTTTATTACCACAGATTCACCACTAGGATCACTTTGCTTTTGACGTACAACAAAAAAATTCATAGTAGGCAATATCAGAATCAGAACTAACAAAATACAACCTCTTGTTCTGTGTGGGACTTCTCTCCCTCCCTCCCTCCCTCTCTCTCTATTTCTCTCCCTTTCTTCTCCCTCCCTCTCTTTCTCTCTCCCTCTTTGTATATATATATATATATATATATATATATATATATATATATATATATATATATATATATATATATATATATATATAATGTTGTATGTTGTGTGTGTGTGTACCTCTGTGTGTCTATTGTATATGCACATGGGTGTGTATGTACATGCATACAAGCATGTGTATGCTATGCACATATGCATGTTCAGATCTGTGGCTATATGTTGAATTAACCAATATTTCTTTACCAGGTTTAATTGGAAGAGAGCCTGAAAAGCAAGTTTTACTGACAGGTGTTTACAGAAAGATCTTGTTTGTTTGTTGTTTGCTCTTCTTTGCTGTTAAAGACAAATAGGACCATCATCTTAGGCAGGATAATTTATTAGGTGTCCTCTGCAGTCCCGGCTTCTTAACTTATGCTATTAATCTAAGTTGTGGACACAGGTGCCTGAGACGGTTTTTTTTTTCCTTTTACTAAGCTAATTTCACAAAGGCATTATATTTTGGTGATAACTTTTACTGTTATATTCGTTCAGGATTTTACTGCTTTCTATAAAAGCTGAATTTTTCTTGTCCTGTAAACCCGGCAAACGAATAAAAAAGATGCATTCTAACTCTCAGAGTAGTGTGGATCATTAAACAGCCATTTCTCTTCTCTCTGTGCAGGCACTCCATCTGCACCGTGTACATCGAGGTGTTACCTCCCAACAACCAGAGCCCTCCCCGCTTCCCGCGGCTGATGTACAGTCTGGAAGTCAGCGAAGCCATGAGGGTCGGCGCGGTTTTATTAAATCTACAGGTGTGCCTGGGACACGGGTCTGTGTTTCTGTGTGTGTGTGACGGCTGGTGAGTTTACATTGTGCTGGGTAGCAGCCCTGGCACACCTTGCTCTATTGAATGACATTTCAGTCAGGGAAGAAAGGGACAGAGGCGCGCGGCATGTGGAGAGGGGGCTTCCACAGCGGATCTGTTGCATAGGTCGCGCGGTTGAAAACCTAACGCAGGCTGACAGGGATTAGTTGCAATAATCATAGGAGAAAATGAAGGAATGGGAAGCATGAACATGAATATTTTGTGCCTTGCAACCAAAGGATGCAGCCGTCCATTGCCCTTGCTTCTCCAGTATGGGTTTATTTTTGCGCCGTTACCATACAGGGAACAATCTTAGGGGTAAATGGTAGCGCTCATTCTGAGGCAAACTTCCTTTTCCCAATGGTCACAAATGTGTTAGAATGACTGGCTCAGTGTACTCGTTGACATGAAAATTCTTTGAGATGCTATTTCTATTCACAGTGCAAGGTTCCTGGTATATGAGGTTCTTATAAGTGAGTGTGTGTGTGTGTGTGTGTGTGTGTGTGTGTGTGTGTGTGAGCATGCATGTGTGTATGTATGTGTGTATTTGTGCATGTATGTGTACTCACACATGCACCCATACCTGTGTGCATGCATTGTGTGTATCTGAGCTAGTGTATGTGTGTGCACATGTTCATGTGAGGTTTTCAATATTTACATGTCAGTGACCAAAGCATTCAAACTGACTTCTGGTTTACCAGTGACTAAATATGTGCCTTCAATATGTTTTGTGTATGCTGTCAATAATATTCCAAGCAATAACATAAATGATGTCAGGGGAAGGCCTGTAGGAAGACTAAGTGGTATAAAGAAGGGGGCTGGAGAGAAGAAAGAGAAATGAAATATCACCTTTTCTCTCATATGCAGACTCAGATATGAGTGTATATTCCTACATCTCTGTCTATATATGATATTAAAGTAGAAGGTGCCTTTCGTGAAGGTTCAGTATGAACAAGGTATAGTTGTACGTATGTGTATCTGAGCTAGTGTATGTGCATGTGTGTACATGTTCATGTGTGCTTATGTGTCTATGTTTATGTGTATGTGTCAATGTGTGTAGGTGTATATGTGTCAACATGTGTCTGTGTGTGTATATATGTGTGTATATGTGTGTATATGTGTGTGTATGTGTGTATATGTGTGTGGTGTGTGTGTGTGTATGTGTTGTGTCTAAATTAGTATATCTCTGTGTGGGTATGTATGTGTGTGTTGGTATGTTGTGTTGAAAATGTCATAATTATACCTAACAATTTTAATGCCCCCTAAGACAGTAATAATTTGCCTGAAAAAGATCAAAAGTGATCATTAAGACACTACATTACCTGTTCATTGGACAGACTTTACGTCCCTAGGTGTTGCTTGGAAACAGTGCAACTTCTGATGTAAGTATTCAGGAGTCTGGATGTGACATAGGAGGCCTTTATTAAAGTCACATGCTAAGGAAAACTCCAGCCCCCGCTCTGTTTTACATGTCCACTCTTTGCTCAAAGTCTGTAAGTTCTTCTACCCTCTGTCCTCCTACCTCACAAAGGCAGGGTCAGTCTGTGGGTAGCCAAATATCAGAAATGTGTCGGCACTCCCAAGCACTTCTGGAGTTTTCCTTTAATATTTATTTTACTGCTATTCTTTAGGTGACCTGATGTTTTTTATCATGTAATTATTAATAGAATGTGTGGGCAACAAAATTACAAGTAGAAAAGCAAGTAGAAATATTAGTGATTATAAGATATCAAGAACTCTAGTAGGCAAATTAAATAAAATATAGCATTTATTCAGTTAGACAAAATAGCTAGCTACATCATTATAATGATATAGGAGGGAATAAAAATATTAATACTAGCTCATTTAAATGAAATAGTGACAATTTTACATACACAGGAGTGATTTATCAAAAATAAAAGAAATTTTTTAAAAATCACACAAAATCTTAAATTTTAAAGATCCCGGTCATGAAATCATCCATGGTTTAAAATTAAATCTTCCCTAACTATATTCCCACTTGCAAAATCCCTTTTAGAAGGTGAGCCAAGCATTTGCTTATAAGGCAGCCTGGTTTCTATGTCAAAAAATCTCAGGAAGATCTGAGATCTTTGTTACGGGAGAATAACACTATCTGGGCATTCAGGATGAATGAAGTTTGCCTTTCTCATTTCTCACATGTCTTTGGCACAAAGGCTGGGAATTCTCTTCTCCTTTTCGTTGCTCGGAGAAGCAAAGCAAAGGGCCCAATCATGGTAACACAATGGACAAGAAGGAGCAAGGGTGTCACCATCAAGGATTTCTCATAGACCACCCCACCGACCCCTTTTGTTCGTACTCCAGTGAGACATAGTTTAAACTCAGGACCTCTAAGTTGAAAAGCATCCATTAAATTACTCCTCCAAAAGCCTTTCGATAAGAGGACAGGAAAGAGGCACCATTGGGGCCTGCAGCTCCCTGTCCTCACCTTTTCTTCTCATCTTGATGCCAACCAGCATGAAAAGAAAGGATAAAGCCCAGGATGGTGGGACCAACTAGCTTCAGGGACCAGCTTCAGGAGAATGCCTCAAACCTAGAGACTTTATGATCCTCTCCTCCAGTTTCACACCTGCTGTTCAGAATGCCCCCTCCTGCTTTCATTCTTCCTAAGGGTGTTTAGGAAGCTGTGGTTTCCTCTTCATTAAGACTGTTGTAGGGCTGACATACCAGAGAGGAAAACTGACCTCAGACATCTGTTTCTCTTCCTCTTGCGGATTGTGGTTAACCTAGTATAATACTTTTCTTCCCTCCAGAATTGCCATGTGGGTTTGTGGCGTGTTTTCCATTCATCTCTATCCATATGTAATGTCTTTAATAATAGTTTCAAAATGCTGTGGAATTTACCAGCATGCCGGAAGGCAGTTTTGTTTTTAGTCTTGAAGAGAAATGTCCTGCTGGCTTGACCTCGCTGCAGAATTGATTCTTTCTCATAACGGTTTAAATTAGATGCAAACTGTCCTACACATGCCTCGCTTCAGCTCAGGGCCCCATCGGAGGTGCTAATTTGTTTTTTTCTGACATTCAAAATGCTCTAGAAGTTAACAGCTCCTGTTCTCCTCTGTCATTTTCTCCTATTTTGTTTGATAAATACGACAGGTTGTACATTGGTCTGGAGGATGACACAGGGGCTTGTTATCCATGAACACCCCAGGTGCACTCCAGAAAATTGACAGGCTCATGCATGATGTTTTCCTTTCACGGTTCCTCTTACATGCTCGATTATTTCCTGAGTATTCAAGTTCCTTCATATGCTATTCTACTGATGAGAACTAAAGACTGGACTTGAAGATGCCACTTCCCCATGAATGACAGGCACCGTTCATCCCCATTGGCAGGCTGCTCTGCTTCTCCTATATGTATGGAGGAGGAACTTCATTGATTTCTTCTTTTATATTAAGTTTCTGTGGTGGGAAATTTTTTAGTGTGCCCCCCCTACCCCGTCGTTATCACTAAACTTCAGATTTGGAATGGCTTTTTCATTATTAACATTATCTCAAAAGAATAACATGGGGAGTGTAGAAGGCACTGTGGAAATTTTGGTATTGGCTCAACTAATTCCAAGCATAAGTTGTAGTTTATATATAAAAAAAATGGACAGATAGGAAATAATAGATAAAAGAGAGCTGATAGATGATAGATAATATATGACAGATGATAGATAGATGATTGATAGATAGATGATAGATAGATGATAGACAAGAGATAGATGATAGATAGATAGATAGATAGATAGATAGATAGATAGATAGATAGATAGATGATAGACAGACAGACAGACAGACAGATGGCTGTATAGATAGATAGCATAAAAGGGAGATAGAGAAGAATGGACCAAAAAAAGGAGAGTGTCTGTCTCTCTCTGTGTCTGTCTTTGTGTCTGTCTCTCTCTGTGTGTCACTCTGTCTCTGTCTCTCTTTCTCTGTCTCTGTCTCTCTGTCTCTCTGTCTCTTGCTCTCTCTCTCTCTTTCTCTGTCTCTGTCTCTCTGTCTCTCTATCTCTTGCTCTCTCTCTCTCTCTCTCTCTCTCTCTCTCTCTCACACACACACACACACACACACACACACACACACACACACACGACACAGAGGTGACCCACCTGCACATCTCATGACTCACTCACAAGAAGGAGCAGACTTCTTTGTTTTCTAAGTGCTACAGTTTATACAAACAAACTTCAGAGAAGGAAGCAGAATTATCTCGAAATAAAAATTGACTCAGCTCTTCAATAGAGCTGGCCCCTCCCTTCCTCCAAAATAAGAGTAGTTTATTTTGATTTGGGTAATCAAGTGGTTAGAAAGCACCAGCACATTTGATTGCCACACTTCATTGTCACTGATTGAACACTGCTGAGTGATTTGGACCCAAAAGCTTCTTGTATGAGGCAAGAAGGAAAAATGCAAAGCCTGGGACCAAACACAGTAGGTTAAAATGACCCGTAGTTTACACTTTGTCTACTTTTTACCCTCTTTTGTACTTAAAATTATGTCAGTTATTCACAAACCCAATCATTTCCACATTATTGCATAAAATAGATTTTTAAATTTTTTCTTATATTTGGTATTTCCTTCTTTCCTCTCCCCAGCTAGCTAACCCAGTATTTCCTCAGCCCTACATTTCCAAACCTCCCCCTTCATAGTCACGTGTGATTATGTATGGCATATACTTGTCTGTGTGAATGTATGTATACCATTGACATGTTTACAACATAAACACATCATTTTGCCATGCCATAAATATGCACGGGATATTCTAATCACAATGTTCTTTTGTAGCAACATAAAAGGTTCAGAAAAATTGCTACAGAAATCTTTTGGAATGATTTGTCAGCATGATGTCTCATCATCAACAAAAGCTGCAACTTACAATTCTTATAAAAAGAATGTTTTTCTTTTTAACAGAGCTATAGCTCAACCATTAAAAGCAGGAAATAATTTGACACACACCTACAGTCTAATTTCAGCTCTTACTAGTCCTCTAATAGAGCCCTAGTGACATGGTGTGCAGTCCAGGTCCCATGCTAACACAGAATCCTTGCTGACACATATCCACAGTTTGGAACCCCATGCTGGCATAATTGCCATTTCTTTAGGTTCCTCAAGCTGAAACATCCTTGAGTTTTATGGCCCTGACTTTCTTTTAAATGATTACAAGACTGTTATTTAGTATGTGTTCTCCAAAATGAGGGCCCATGAGTCACTGTTTTCTGGCAAGAACACTGGAGTGATGCTGTCTATGGGGGACAGAGAGATTGGTTGATTTCATTCCAGCAACCTTTACTATGGATGCTTGAAGCTGTTACTTCATTAAAGGCAGCTCAGTACTTCAGCTCTTTTCTTGCAGAGGACTTGTGTCCAATCCCCAGCATTCACATTGTGTGGCTCCCAGCTGTCTATAACTCCATTTCTGAGATATCAAAGGCCCTCCTCATATCATACCTCTGCATTTTACACACACACGCGTGCGCACACACACACACATATACACACATGTCAATAAAATTCAAATTTTAAAAAGAACCTTCCTGGACTACTTGAATATATATTACACACACACACACACACACACACACACACACACACACACACATATATATATATATATATATATATATATATATATATATATATATAATTTCCTCATCATTTCTACTATTTATTTTTATAATTTCTGATAATGTATGGATAAACTAACACTATTGTTCCCAAGTGGCAATTTACTAACATTGTTCATTTTGCATCAGTTGGTTGCTATAAAAAATACCTCCCACTCATGGATTTATTTGTGTATTAATATGCATTAATATGAAGTATATATTCCAACTTTATTTGAGGTATTATAAGCACACCATAATAAATGCCAAAATGATAAGGCTTAATGCTCTTCAAAAATACAGGTGGTTTATGTCACATGACCGATGTTTCTCTAAATCCTTTAGCTCAGGAAGTGTGAGGTCAGATTGTCGCCTATGTCAGGGTCTAGAAGACCTTCATTGTATCTTTATGTACAGGGTGTAGGTGGTGGGGTAAAAAAGCTCCCACTCCTAGTCCACTTCATGCAGGATGCAAATACACCTGTGATGTTTCACCATAGAGCTTCCTGTGTGGGGCTGTGAGGGGTCTCGTGCCCATGGTTATCCTTTAGCCTTGGAATTAGTCTCATGACTCTGTTCAGGGAGGACCTGTGATGCTTTAACACACTCTCACTGTCCTCTGAACACTATTATTTTCTGTTTTAACACGGATTTTCACGTTTATTTTATATTATCTTGTATCAGCCATGGATTAAGTGATTTGAAAAGTTCTGGCTTCTATGAATATACAATGATATTTACACAAACACACACATGATATACACATACAAACACATACATCCCTACACATAAACATACATGTAAATGCACACAAATGCATACTAAATGCATAGACACACTATGTATACTAACCATATGGTTAGTATATGTATATATGTATATACATAAATGCGAATGCATATATACAAACACACACACACACACACATATATGTCATATATGTTTTGTGTGTGTTCGGAGAGAGAAAGAGAAACATAAAAATAACAAACCATAACTACACAACCATGCGCACACAAACGCATACACTTACACATAGGTATTCACACATTTCATACACACGTGTACAAACAGAACAGACACATTCCTTACACACTTGTCTGAGAACTCTGCACATCAGCCCTCCTAATGGTTAGGCTACCTTACAGCAATAACATGTTAATGTCCTTCGCTCAAATTTACTGCCAGAATTTGCTTTTATTTTTGCTCTGAATAGTAACAATGATAGCATCCTGAATGTGGATGCTATGACTTACGACCCTCGAGTCAGCACCTGTCCACATGCCAGCTGACATTTTCTGTTTGTTGTGAGAAGTGTCTATTCGCATCTTTTGCCTGATTTTAATCAAATCAGACCTGCTTGTGGCTGTTTGACCTCTGCGTACATTCTCGATGTTACTTCTCTGGCATGTGGGTAGATGGCAACATCTCCTCTCACCCATGACACTCTGATTATGCAAAAACGTCTTAGCTTGATGTGTTCGTTTTGCCCTATCTTGCTTTTGCACTTGTGCTTTTGCAATGTTGTCACCCATATTTATCACCTCTACAGACGTCATGGGAAGTATGCCATGTGTTTTCTGCTAATAGCCTTATAGTCTTAAGTGCTCCATCTGGGTCTTTGGGCCATGCTGGGAGCCAGTTGGGGGTTGTGTCCGATTCCATGATTCCGTGTATTGAAATTCAGCTTTCCCAGTACTGTTTATTGAAGAGGCGATCTTTCATGGAGCACTGGTTTTGGCAGTACTACAGAGAATCTCATGGCTGTAGACTTGTGGCTTGTTAGTTTTTGTATTCTCCATGATGTT
Organism: Micromys minutus; assembly: GCF_963924665.1. NCBI lineage: Eukaryota > Metazoa > Chordata > Mammalia > Rodentia > Muridae > Micromys > Micromys minutus. Next base: position 11,583,235 of record NC_137960.1, on the reverse strand, counting down.
CCTCGGGTATCAGTGTTAGTTTCTAACCTTCTGAAACTGTCATTCTGACTCCATCGGGGCCATGAATCATAAGCCCAAGGTATTGGGATAACTCTGGCTTTGTTCTTTAAAAACTTCTCTTGATTTTTTTTTTTTTTTTTGAAGCCCATTAGGCTCCCGTATGAATTTTAAATGGTCTTTTCTATTTCTGTGAATAATACCATGAATATTTTAATGGAAATTGCAATTTAATATGTAAATCACTCTATAATAAGAACACATTAGCTAAAATATTTTTTCTAAAGTAGCAAAAAAGAGCTTGTGTGTGTGTGTGTGTTTGTTGTTTTATATTCTTTCTCATAGAGGGAGCATTTGAATTTTCAGTTAAGTTTATTCCTAAGAATTATTATAACCACTATAAATGCAACACATTCTCACCCTGATGTCTCTCTCTTTGTACAAAGTCTGCTGACAGTATCCTAAAACTTTGATCAATTTGAGTATTAGTTAATTTGCAAATTATTTAACCTGCTTTGACTCCCAGTAAGTCATGAGTGTGCTGTACCTGCCCAGGAGCTCTTTAGATTCACTACTGAAAGACACACACACACACACACACACACACACACACACACACACACACACACACCAACTAATTCTGACTAGCTCAATGGCTGGGCACTTATAAACCTCCCTGTGGTTAGCACGCATTTCCCCTCCAGTATTCCTGGCTTAACACCTTCTAAATCTATATTTTATCTTTGCTGCCCTCTTACCTTCTGGGCAGCCCTTCTCATGCCCATCCCTCCTCCCACTTCCCATAAGGCCTCTTTTCCTTTCCACCTACATTGCTGGATGATTTTTCTCCTGCAGATCTTACATCTGATGCTTCTCCCTCTGAGTCATGGCAACACTTCTCCTCTTCCTCTCTCTCTTGGTCTCCTGCCTGGACAATCTAAAAGTCCCCTGTTCGGTCTCCATGGCCAGCCATTGAATCTACTGCAATTCTTTATTACCAATCGAAGCCAGCTGGGGGCAGGGACCCTCGAGTCTGGAAGCATGGCTATTGGGAGCCAAATTAAGACAAAGCATTAGAACCGATTCTCAACAAATTTGTCACATGCAACGATCTTTTGGTGGAGTCATTATATTTTCTACATGTAGAATCATTTCGTTTGCAAATGGGAATAATTTGATTTCCCAGTTTCCCATTTGTATATCCCTCCTTTGTTTCCATTATAATGCTGGCTAACATTCCCAGGAACATGTTGGTTAGAGTGGACATCTGTGTTCTTCTCAACTATACAGAAAATGTTTCCAGCTTCCATTTGGTGTGATGCTGGCTATGAATTTTTGATATATAGTGTGTATTATATTTCAGGGGTTACATATATGCATAATTTGTTAAGAGTTTTATCATAGAAGATGTTAAATTTCATTAAATGATTTTCCTGCATCTATTGACATGAGCATGCCATTTTTTATTGAATTTCCGAGATGTATAACATTTATTGATTTGTTTGTTATTAATCTAAACTTCAAGCTCTGAGATAAATCTCACTGAATCGTGATAAATTATTTTTTTGTGTGCTCAAAGAATTTATTTATGGGTACTTTGATAAGGATTATTTATGTGTCCATCAAACTACTGTGCCTTCCTGTGTGTATGTGTGTGTGTGAGTGTGTATGTGTGTGAGTGTGTGTGTGTGTGTGTGTGTGTGTGTGTGTGTGTGTGTTTATGGTTGCCTGGTGTCATCATCAGAATAATGCCAGCTTCAGAATGAGTATTGACAAATGCTCTATCTTTTTTGTTTGTTTGTTTTTGGAATAAAATGTTAAAAATATAGTGGAAAGGTTTTTGTTGGCTTTTAAGTTAGGTAAAAATCAACCCAAGAACACATCTGATTCTGGTCATTTCTTTGATGAGAAAACTATTGTTTCTGATTCCACCCATTTTTTCTCTTATTGAACTCTTCCTGTTATACATGTCTTCCTTTATTTTGTGTTGTCTATGTGCACATGAAAATTATTATGAGTAGATTTTTCAGGCAGTTGTTCATTACAGTTCCCAGGGATGCTTTGTATTTCTGTGTATCAGTGATATTCGTGGCTTTGGAAGTTTGCTAACTTTCATGATTCATTTCTTACTTTATTCCACTGTGGCCAGAGATGATGTCTGATAAGGCTTAATTTTTTTAAATTGAGATTTAATTTGTGGATACAATTGTGGTCAGTCCTAGTGAGCCATCTATGTACTCCTGAGAAGAGAGTATATCCACCAACTGTCATGTAAAGTGATGTGGTCTGTCTGTGATTCCCTGGTCACATGTTTGATTTGAAGCTATTGTTTTAGTCTGAGTGTCCTGTGATTAAAGTGAAGCTATAAAGTTATAAACTATCCTTTCACAAGAGGCCATTCCTCTCTTAGGTCTAATAATGTTGACTTTGTAAAGTTGGGTTCTTGAGGTCTATATGCAGTAGAGTTGTTAGAGGTTCTTGCCAAATTGATTTGTTGATGATATAGACAGCAAAATAGATTGATAGATAGATAGATAGATAGATAGATAGATAGATAAAAATGAATAGATTCATTGATCAATATATATTGATTCATTTATATATATTGATTTCATATACTCAGTTATATGTGATATAATTATCTGTATATATTTATAGTGCTAACCAATAAGTCTACTTAATCTTCTATACAAATAGCAACTTCTGTTGTTTTTTTTTAATATCCTCTTTGGGACAGTATTCTTTTTGAATTTCTTCATTTTATAGATCCAGTGCATTCTTATTACTGAGTTTCTTGTAGGTTCCTTACCTCTAAATATTACCTGAACATTGCTTTGATTGAATTATTTAAAGGCACCCGTTTTATCTGTATCTTTTAATTGGAGAATGTAATTGTTGTATATTTAATGTTACTACTGACAGGCAAAGGTGACTCTGACATTTTGCTCAGTTTTATCTGGTTGTTTGAATGACGTTGTTCCCTTTCTGTCTTTTTTTTTTTTGTCATTATTGTTGTTGTTTGGTAATTACAGTTTTGATTTTTTCTGATATTGATAAAGCTTGATTATTTTCTTATTCTTGATATTTGTTTATCTTTGCTTTTTTGTTTTTTGTTATTGATTTCATGGTATTCCATGTTTTGATGCAGTTCTCTTTCTATATCTCTATCTCTATCTCTGTCTATCTATCTTGTCATTGTTAAAGCCTTGATTTTCATCTGTATCTACATCTATATCTATATATTTAAGTCTGAATTCTTGTCCTTAAGATATTCTTTCTTCTGCTTGACCTTCTCTGCTGGTGAGGGGCTTGCTGCTGTCATGCATTTGATTTTTGTGAGTTCTTCAGTCCAAACATGGTACTTCTGAAACACAATCTCTGTTTTCTTGTTGAGTTTCTCACTTGGACCATGATGTTTTTATGAATTCTTTACATGTTCAAGCATTTCAGAGACTTTTCATATATTCAGTTCTTAAATGCTCTTTTCAACATAAAATTTTGTTTGTTTGCTTCTTTGTTGGTAAAATGTTTTATTTTCCCTTTAGACTAGCACTTGTTCTTGCTTTTAATACTACTTGCTTTGATTTCTGTTCATCTGTCAGATAAGTCGTTTAATTTGTAGACGTTTCAGAGTAAATAACTTTCTCCTAAAGACATGTTTTAGGGTATGGATTTGGTTTCAATTGGATGTCATAATATGGTTTTTGTGTGACATCTATGACTGTAGCTGATGGTATTGGGAGTAGTGTCTTAGTCAGAGTTTTACTGCTGTGAACAGACACCATGACCAAGGCAACTCTCATAAGGACAACATTTAATTGGGACTGGCTTATAGATTCAAAGATTCAGTCCATTATCATCAAGGCAGGATCATGGCAACATTTAGTCAGGCATGGTACAAGAGAAGCTGAGAGTTCTACATCTTTATCTGAAGGCCACTAAGAAATTACTTTCTCCTGCATGCTTAGGAGGAAGGTCTTAAAGCCCATGCCTACCAGGGTTCAGCCTCAACACAGGATCAGAGTTCTCAACTGAAAGCAGGGATATCTGGAAGGCACATAATAAATAAACACAGACTACTTTTTGGGTACAAGCTGACAGGTAATTTTTCAAGGCTTAAAGTTATTTTCTCTCTCTCTCTCTCTCTCTCTCTCTCTCTCTCTCTCTCTCTCTGTCTGTCTCTCTCTCTCTCTCATACACATACACATACACATACACACACACATGCTCTCTCACTCACTTACTTGCTCACTCCATAGCTCACTAGCTAGCCTTTCTCTCACTCCAGTCTTTTATTGATCTTCTAAAAGCAGGTAAGAAAAAAGGGACATGAATAACCACATCACAGAAAGAATTAAGAATTACAATTGTTCCCCAAAGTTTCAAGCTCCCCCTATTCCCAGGCCTGTGGCCAAAATAGTAATAATTATAAACTTATCATTATTAAAACTAACTTTGAACTTATTATACTTCAGAGCTCCAAGGTCAGAAACCACTCTCAAATGATTTGCAAAACTTATTTTGTAACTTCAATAACTTTTTCCTTTCTTGGGGTCCCAATGTTGGCTCTAATTCGTTTTCCAATAACTTTTTCAAACTTTCTTTGCAAGTAGACCATTAATCTGGAACTATTTCCAATTGCTTGGGGCACAGCAAAAAACAGTCCTAATGGCTCAGGTGCATGTGGGAAACATCTTGGAAGCATCTTGGAGAAAATGTAATAATTGCACAATAATTATTATCTAGTATGTCAGGCAAGTATACGGAAGCACACCTCAGCTAAAACAGGGAGCAATCTATTATTTATGGGTTGAGCAAGGGTCACTCCAGCTGGCCTCATGCATGTGTGCTATAGTTTGAAAGGGTGGGCATCCAGCAGGGTAGAATGCTGCCCTGGCATGATATATATTTCACCCTTTAAAGTATTCAGGGGTTAGGAATCCCCTAAATGTCTCTGGGCAGTATGTACATAAAATACCTGTCAGTTTGTAAGTCATAAAAAAGTTGAGTCAACACAGTGCACAAGGAGACTTGAGCATTGGTATTTGTGGGAATGTTGTGGGCTTTGGTCTCTCATGATACACTCTAGCTTCAGCCTGTGGAAAAAGATGGGGTATATGGAGCACAGGAAAAAAGACGTAGATGTGTAGTGACTTGTATTGAAACACTGGGGTATGCTCTTAGAATAACCGCATGTAATTACAGTGTCCAAGGTGCCTATAACATCACCTATTAACAAAACTTTATAGGAGCACCAATGTGTGTATGGCCTATCATCCAGAAGGACATCCCATGCGGGGCATGACTGTACTTCCTTTAAGCAAAAGTAGTTTCCATGGGAAGATTTGGACTACAAAATTAAATTTTACAAAAATAATTATGGATTTGTATGAAGACAAGCTGCCGTTAAATGATGTAAAGAAAATGTGGACATTCGTTGGTATACCACATTCATGCTAAGCCTGGAAATTACATTTTGTAAAAAAAAGAAACTATTATTTGTTGCCATAGATATGGGGAAGGAGGAAGAAGAAGTGCAGTGTTCTAAATGGCAGAGAATATAAAATTCAAACAAAAAGGATTCCAGAAAGATAATAATGTGGGAGCAATATTAAATGTGAAACACTTTTTAGATATCAACTTGGGAATGAATGTGTATGTTCCCCTCAGATTCTTGGGTCAAAGCCTAAATCTAAAACGGATGGTAGTTGTATGACTTCTGGGAAAGAAATTACTGCGGTACATGAAGGACTCATAAAGGGAATTATTGCCCTGATAGTAAAAATCAAACAAACAAACAACAACATAACAGACTATGATTCTCTCACTGTCTGAGTCAGTACAACAGCTATGTGCAAACCAGGAAAAGTGCACTTAGTAGACACCAGGTCTGTTGCTCCACTGACTCAGATTTTTGAGTTCTTAGAGCTATGAAAGGAATATCATGAAGCTCCAGCCTGAACTCTCAACACATCTCCTGAAGAAACTGAGTAGATGGATGTACGTTTTGAAATAAGACTGTATTTGTTAATTTTTCTTTCTTGTTTTGTTTTTGCAATCAAAGTTCCTGATCTGAATAGCCTAAGGAAGAAAAGGTTTGCTCTGGCTCATGGGACCCATGGCAGCCTGTGCCTATGAGTTTTGACAGAACATAGTGGTTATGTGAATGAAGGGGAGGTTATTCTTCATTGTAGACAGGAAGAAGAGACAGGAAGGTTGCAAGAATCAGGTAACTCCAAGTTACCAGAGGCCTACTTCTTCATACTGGCCTACCTCATAAAGCTTCCAGGATCTCCCAGTTAGGGTCCAACCTCCAATACATAAAACTTGGTTGGGGTTATTTCTTACCCAAGCCTATAACAACAGGAAGTAGAAGCACATAGAAGCACATAATATCTTGAGGATTTAAGTATTATTGAAAACAATGATGAGACAGGCAAAGCAGGCAAAGAGATTGGCACTGAGAACGACATGACAGGGATGTGCATTTATGTAGGCTGTAGTCCTCTAACAAGCAGAGCTGGGGCTAACTGACTCCATTGCCTCCTGTGGGATTCCTTTCTCCTAGCTGGACTCCCTGGTCTGGTCTCCTTGAGAGAGGATGCACTTAGTCCTGCTGAGGCTTGATGTACCAGAACTGGGGTGGGGGCGGGATTGGGCATTCCCTTCTCAGCAACCATACAGTTTGGAAAGAAAAAAGAAAAAGCATTTGGGGAGTTAGACTCTTCCGGTGTACTGTTTTCAACCTTTCTGTATTTTGAAGCATAGTCTTATCCTGTAACGTATTTAGCTACAATTTTCAGAATTGTGTATTGCATATAATACTTACTTCACATGTTTGGAATATGTAATAAGTAGACCTTTTGAACATAATCTCATTTCAAGAGGTAGTTTCTATATCAGAACAAAATACCAAAGTAACACTCCTTCAGTAAATAAGGAATACACCTTCACCTATACCAAAACATATTTACAAATACACCGTCTTATCAAAGGACCAGCAGCTTAACACCAGGAGAAGGCACACGTTTTACGACAGTCCTACATAGAGCGAGACTGTGCCTTTTGCACAGCATATTCATAAACAAGGCATCTAACACATAAAAGAAAAAGAGGGGGTCAAAAAGAATACGATCCTGTTATGCTAAACTGAAAATTTCAGTTCTTGCTTTCAAGTAGTTAATAGCACCAGTCAGTGAGTGCTTTATCTTCCCCCCACCTTGATTTACTTATATATTTGCAACCCTCTTCCTCCTTCTCCTCCCAGTTCCTCCCTCCCACCCCTCCTCAAGCTCTCCTTTCCCTCTTCTGGAAAGAGAATGACCACCCCAGTCTCCTGCCTGAACCCCAAGCCCTGGCACATTAAGTCTCAGCAGGACTAAATGTATTCTTTCCCACTGAGGTCAGACCAGGCATCCCAGCTAGGAGAAAGGGGTTCCAAAGGGAGGCAACAGAGCCAGAGTCAGTCCCCCTCTATTTGTTAGAGGACCCACATGGAGACCACGGTGCACATGTGCTACATAGGTGTGGGGGGCTAGGTCCAGCCCATATACACCATTTAGTTTATGGTTCAGTCTCTGGGAGTGCCCCTGCCAAGAGTCCAAGTTAGTTAACTCTGTTGTGGTGTACTTGACCCCTCTGCCCACCTCAATCCTATCCCCCACTCTTCCACAAGACTCCCTGAGCTCCACTTACATGGGTTTCTGCATCTGTTTCTATCCACTGCTGGATGAAGCCTCTCAGTTAAAATGTGTTCATGCATGTATGTAATGACAGTTGATAAAAGAGGATGCCATGAATTTGAAAGAACAGAGAGGAGAATATGAGAGAGAACAGAGGGAGGAAAGGGGAGGGAGAAATTATGTGATTATATTGCAATCTCAAAAATAAAAAGCAAAAAAAACTGGGGACCTCGCAGACGATAAATTAAGTCATCTAATTGAAATAACTACAAAGGAGTTGTTTTCAAAGGTACTGTTTGTCCTTCGAGCAATTATTAAAGAAAAACTTAGCTCTCTTAGAGCTATTAAATTGAACACGTATTGGCAAATAGATGGCTAAATGTCATCCCCTGCTATCTGTCCAAAGTCAACATCATTCAGTCATTTAGCCTGAGGTCAGTGGACAGGCAAACATCAGTTAGCATCTTTTGTGTGCCAAGCTAGCAAATTCGTGGATCTTCCCAACACCCACCGGGAGTTCTGCCTCCCCCTGCATCCACTCCAGACAGTATTGCTCTTAAAGGTCTGCATTTCTCCTACGCCATATACAAGTAGCAGGGCTTCACACACTAAGTAATGCTGTCCTGATAACTCTTATTAGGGGAGAACTTACCATCGTCTCTAGATGTCCTTCGTGAGTTTTTTCCACAAGGATCTGAAAACTCTGCATTGGAATTAACTATTCTCTTTTGCCTTTGCTCCCTGGTACCCTTTATGCAAAGTAGGTAGAGGTTTATGTGCACTGTTCATGACTGAGCTTCCAGTGTTTGATGTCGGCGGAATGCTTCATAAAAAACGAGGCTAGCTAAGGAGCAAATACAACATTCACTATTTTCCTTTTTAAAACTTACATATGTGAATAAAGTCATACAGCATTCACAGATCCCACCCTCAGGAACACGACATATAGTTACCCCTGCATATTAAAGGACTCATGGGCTGGCCTGTGAGATAGCTCAGTGGGTAAAGGTGCTGCCACCAAGTCTGATGACTGAATTAGGTGCGCAGGGCCCACACATTGGAAGGAGAGAATTGGTTCATAAAACGTGTCCTCTGACCTCCATACTTATGCCTTGTCATATCTGTCACAATAAATATATATTGATATGCCACATATATCAATATATATAATATATTAATACATAATATATCAATATATTATATAAGTATAATTTATATAAATCATGAGTTTATATAATATAGACATAAGTTTATATTAAATTATATTTGTTATATATGATTATATATTAATACATTATAATATATAAATGTAGTGGATCTTATATATCACATATATATAAGATTCAATACTCTGAGATGGAAGTGTAGCTCAGTGGTAGAGTACTTAGCAGTCAGAGGGCCCGGGTTCTATTCCCAATAGTGCAAACAAAGATTCATTATTGATCAAGTCATAATCATGTGTACACAGAATGCCTGTTTCAGAACCTATATCCTTCCAATTTTGAAAACTTAGAGTGATAACCTGTTGTGGAAGAAGAAAAGAAAAAGAACAGCACACAAGAGGACACAAAGCCCAGCTACAAACCAATGAGCAAACAAAAAGGGGGTTGGGAACGGGGACCACAGAGCAAGTAGCAAAGTTTTAGTGTCAACTCTGCAGTAATAGGAGGCACTTTCCAAACTGTTACAGGAAACAAAAGGGAATAGTCACCAAGTAAAGGTGACTTTTATGGGATTTGCTGTAGTTAACATCATAAAATTTAGAATTGTATATTATATTAAAATGTCATGTTTCCCAAGTTTTCCTTATCCTTTTCTGTATATGTTCCATTTTCTTTGTATAGGTGTACATATGGCATAGCATTTACCTGAAGAAATAATGCCTGGGCCTCAGAGAGATAAACACTTTGTTAAGGTAGTTGAGGACTGATCATTGTGAGTGTGTAAGAGCCTAACCTGGGCTTGCTGCTAAAATGCTATTTATCGCTCTACTGGAGAAATAAGTTCAAGGAAGATCCTGGTGCAATCATCCAGATATGGCAAGCACTTCAAAAACAGCCAATGGAACTTGCCAACGAGTTAGACTGGGAATGAGGTTGAGTGACTGGGGTGGAAGTATGTAAAATGTGCCAGCCTGAGAAGGCAGAAGGATGAGGGATGTAGGGATGGAAGATGAGCAAAGAGATGAGTCAGAGAATAGAAGCATTGCTCCTCTCTGAGATACGAGGCAAGGAAAGCAATGGGTTTGTTTTATTACCATTACAGGTATTCATTTGTGCATACAGGGGGTCGCATGATCACCCACATTCTATAGTATGCATAGAATGGTCAGAGGACACATCCTATAGTTGACTACTGGAAGAGCCAGTTATCTTCTTATGCTATATAGCTCCAGGGGAGTGTAGGCTCTCTGGCAGGTACCTTGACTCCCAGCCATCTTGCTGGCCCAGCAGCAGACTCTTGTTAGTTTCATAAATGAGGCAGAGGCAGAAGAATGTGAATCAGATTAGATGGAATCTTGTAAGGCAGGCTATGGATGCTTCATCACAAACCAGAGTGTAGCTATATAGATGTCTCTGGTGACAATGCAGGAGTTTCTAGTTATCGCTGTTCTGTGGCTGTTTAGGATGTTGCATATTCTGGTCATATAACATGTCTGATAGGTTGGCCAACCAGTAGAAATAGATTACCTGTCCACTGGGACATGGATTGCATACTGAACCATGATTGTCTGGTATACTTATTATAGGACCAAAGTCTAGTAAACACCACTTTCCTGTGTCCCTCAACTTTAAGACACAGTCTGGGCTATCTGGTAACTTGCCAGGGCACAGCCAGGTATCTAATCAGTTACAGACAGTAGCTTAGGGACAGGCTGTGTTTGAACAGAGACAGATACCAGTTGGTCTCAGACTGAAGACACTTCCCTCTCCATAGAATAAGACCAGAGAAGTACCTTGACATCCTTCACAAGTTATATAGGTAGCATTTAATGTATTTCTTTACATTTCAGACATAGATGCCTAAAAATAGAATTTTGTTGACTTATATAAATTAACTTTTATTATTATTACATTCCCCCCCCATTCCCTCATACACACATAAAATTCCTTTTACTGTCAGAAACTACAGGTACATGTTAGAAAATGCAAGGTTCGATGTACAATACTTTATTCAGTCTCTTCACAGTAGGGCATATTTTATTTCTTAACACTAATAGTTTGAACATTACTTAACTAGTTTGTAATTGAATTATGTTTTCTTCTCTGAAGGCAACTGATCGAGAAGGCGACCCAATCACATATGCCATCGAGAACGGAGACCCTCAGCATGTTTTTAATCTTTCAGAAACGTAAGTTACAAGGGAATGATTTATACTTGATCACACTTCCCCCTCCTGTTAATGTCAAACAACATGCTGTTAGCAAGTGGGCAGACTTTTAGCTGTACGTAGTGTTATTTTGCATTTTTTTCTATGAATGTTAATGAGCACTAGGGGGGCAAATCTAAACTCAAAACCTTTCCCTGTAGACTATTTGTTTATCTTAAACAATTGTATGATGTAAAATCTACTGAGGTGGAAAAAATTCACTCACTGGCAAATTGTAGGACTAATTAAGCACCTATAAAGTTGTCAGCTGCTGATAGTGACTAGGGAATTTCTTTAGTGTGCAGCATAACTTGTTCATTTGAAGGGAGGCTTGGGAACCAGGTTCATTATATCTCTTCTAAGATGCAATAAAATCGAAACACCATTCTGGCCTTTTTGTTCTCAACATAGCAGAGATATGCAAGTCACTGGAGATGACATTGGAGAAAATGGTTAATGTGCAGACAGCATGTGCTTCTCAAGGTTGGGGAACTATCTAAAAGAGCAGAACTGAGGTACAGCATCTATTGCCAGGGTCCTCTCTCACTGAAGAAAAGGAGTGGTAACTTAGTTACAATAGGATAGTCACTCCTCTGTCTCTAGAACATGTGGTTCTTAATCAAGTGGGTCATGTGTAGGTCTATTAATCTTACAAGAAAACAATTTAACATAGAGTAGGACTTTATGAGAAAAAGTCAAGCCATTTCAGAAAGCCATGGGTAGACAGTTAATAGTTTCTTCCATTTCTCTGTATTTAAAAGATAGATATATAATTTCTAGTTAACAATAGAAAGTCTTAGCTATTTGAAATTTCCTCCAATGATACACTAAAATCATAAATTGGATACAGTTTATAATTCCCATTAAAAATAAAACTATGTAAAAGGCTGTGTGTTGAAACTATAGAAGTGCTAGGGTAAGAATCCACACCAAGACTGGGATAAAGTTACAAATCCAGAAACACCCTAGTGCTTAACAAATGGAGCTAGAATCCATGCTATCAAGAGAGTTACCCTATCAGCTAGTGAGTTTTGGACACAGTAAGAAAGAGCAAAGTCTTCACATCATTCTTAAAAATTAATTTAAAATGGGTTGCACAAGAAGTAAGACTTCAGAACTCTGAGAAGGAAAGACTCACCATATGAATTAGGCAATGAGCTGACTACATGTGTAGAGCAAAATTCCCAAAGGGAGTAGACGGGAACTCATCCCCAAATTTAAAAACAAATATGTCTCAAGAGGTACCATCCATTGAAATGAAAGGCCACCTATACATTTATGTAAAATACATTAAATACTGTATATGATAACAATCATATATCAAAAAATGCATTAAAACAAAGGAAAAAGAGACAGAACCTGATTAAAAATAGACAAAGATATAAAGAGACACTCTTCTCTCCCCTTTATTCACTCATTTCTAGACCCCTCTCTGTGTGTATACGTGTGTGTGTGTGTGTGTGTATGCATGTGTATGTGTGTGTGTGTGTGTGTGTGTGTGTGTGTGTGTGTAAATGGTAGTCAATATAGCAAATGCAAGTTAAAGCTGTAAAGATGTAGCAGGAGTTCATATCCAGTTAAAAAGAATATGAAGATCAAGCAAGAGCCAGAACATGGAGACACTGGAACCCCTCACGGGTTCCTATGAAGAATATATGCTACAACTTGTCTCCACAGGTTAAATATTCTATCTATGTAAGAAATCAATTTTCTCCATGTTTACTCAGCAGAACTAAAATTGTACCTTTGTGTAAAATATGAAAAATAGTCCTCATTGCAAACATATATGTGGACAGAGTAGAAACAGCTCACATATCCCTCCACCAATGAGTAAGCGGTATTGTTAAGCTATGCAATGGATTGTTATTCATTGATCAAAGGGAATGAACATCTGGAACATGATTCAATATGAACATACCTTGAAAATACAACTCTAAGTGATATTAGCCAGTAATTGATTCAAAATTATTAAATGATTCTATTTCCATTTCTTGAAAGTACACAGAATAGGCACACACATTCATGTGGGGACATGAACACATACACACACACACACACACACACACACACACACACACACACAGATCTCCTTGGAGGAGAGTGAACAGGATGAATTTAGCATGGCTGTTTCATCTCTCTACTTGGCAGATGTAGATGTATCTGCCCAATATTACACTATGCACATAGACAACAATGTCTTTACTCTTTCATTAGTGGGACTTTGAGTTAAATTTATCCCATTTGGTAATCGACACTGGTGAACACAGGTATGTGTCTGAGTTCATGAATCGGGGTTTGTTTTCTTTGACTATATACACAGAAGTATAATTTGGGTGGGGCTTATTGTAATTTGGTTCCTTAATTATTCAGGGTCTACATGATTTTATAGTCTCAGCACCAAATGGCAAGTTTCTGAACCACTGCGCATTCTCACTGGGGATGTCAGGATTCTAATCCCCCCATAACACTGCCAACAATGGCTTTTCTTCTGTACTTCTAACTATCAGTCGATGTGAAGGGATGGTTCCGTGAGGCCTTTATCTGTGTGTCCTGCATGAGTAAATGGTGAGGTTGAACATCTCCAGGAACCCATTCTCTGGGTACTTTCCTTGGAAAACCATCATCTCAGTACCATTGTTACTGAACTGGGTCCCTTCTCGGTTCTGTGAGCCCCTTAGAGTTCTGAAGCCACGTGCTTGCTGGACATAGAATGCCAAAACATTTTCTTCTTCTATATCACCTTCTCACTTCATTTGGTGATGCTTTCTGATGAAAAATTTTATATTTTGATAGAGTCTCATATAATTATTATAGCTTCAGGGTCTGCAATGATTAAACCGAATGTGTTAACTGCATAATGGTAGGAAATGAAATGAAAAAAAGCTCCTATGGCAACACTGTGATGCTCAGACCATCCTGTAAACTGTGTGCTAAGTTCTTCTAGGATAGTGAGGCTCAGTTGTGCTTTTTGTCCACTGTTAGGTGCTTTCTTGCCTTTGGTCATCTTAAAGAACACCTGGTGACTTTGCTTTCTAGTATGAGTTCTGAGTCCGGCAAGTGAAGTGCTGAATACCATGTTTAGGGCAGCCAGCTAGTTTTAGATAAGACAGCTGCAATCCATTGTGAAAAGACATAGGTGTAAACGTAAGTAGATTCTGGAGCACGAGTTCTTTTTACACTCTCAAGACCAATGGTTCTCAACCTTCCTACTACTGCTAATTAAAAACGTTTGATACAGCTCGCCATGTTGTGGTCATCTCCAACCATAAAATTATCTTCTTTGCTACTTCCTACCTGTAATTCTGCTACTGCTATGAATTGTAAAGTGAAGATCTGGTATGCAGAATGATTGGATAAGCGAACCCTGCAAAAGGGTCATTTGAACCAACAGAGGTCACACCCACAAGTCGACAGTTGTTCAAGACCAGTGTGGGCCAGGAAGATTAGAAGAAAAAAAAAAAAAGGTCTCCAATCATTGTTAACTTACCTTTTCCTCTTTTGCACCTTCATCTGTGTTATGTAAATATTTGACTGCCATCATCATTCCATCCAAGTTGGGTCTGACTCTGGCTGCTTTGAAGCTTTGATGTTCTGTGGGAGAGATGCTGTCTTGGAGTTGCCTCCTTCACGGCACTGACTGCCTTCACTTCTGAGCGGTGTTTTCAGTTCTGAGAAACTTAATTAGCAATATTAATAGGATAATCAGAGCCAATGCTTATGTACCATACCATGTTTTTTTTTTTTTTAATTTTTTTTTTTTGAACTCCTGGTGTGGACCATGTTTCCTGTTCTTGTGGCCTCCACCAGCTAGTGGGACTGTTTCCCTAAGGCCAGCTTTACCATGAGAGATGTCCACATTATTTTCCATGGACACATCCTTCTGCTCTGAATACTCAAAGATACTCTCTACCTTTCATTTCCTTGACATCTATTCCCTCACCACCACTGAGTCACAAGTCATACAGTGCTTCATCTCTGTGTCTTTTATAAAAAAGAGAAAAAAGCCAAGGAAATGTTTGGTGGAGGCACAGTATGGTGTAGGGGAGGGGATGCCTCTGTGGGCCAATGCTGAAGCGTTCCCCCTAAGGTACCAGACATACAAAGGATATTATATAGGAATAGAGTTTACTTAGGGCATGGGGAGGGGAATTGAGGGGGTAGTGGAGACAGAGACAGACAGAGAGAGAGAGAGAGAGAGGGAGAGAGAGAGAGAGAGAGAGAGAGAGAGAGAATGGAAGTATAGACCAGCCTTGAGTACATAAAGAGAGAGAGGGTGAGAGGAAGAGAAAAGGGACAGGAAGGGAAGAGGGAAAAAGAGTAAGAAGAGCAAGAGAAGAGAAGAGAGAGAGGAGGGGGCTAGCAGCCTCTTTTATAGTGAGTCAGGCACACCTGGCTGTTGCCAGGAAACTGTGGGGTGGAGCCTAAAAGGAATGCCAGCATTCTCCATCATCATATAAATAAGAAAAAAAGTAGTTATTTATGTAAAAAACTGGCCCAAGACAGAAAGTCTAGTCACTTTCTGCATTCACACCCAAGGAGAGTTTTGGAGAAGTGAAGGTGTATAGCCACCTAAAGCCGATCGAGAGCAGAAATAATTCATTTTTCTCTATATTGAACATGGCGAGGTTGACAGACCTCCCACTTCTTAAGTTTCTCCTAAGTACGTTTGAAAAGCCAAAACTGCCTTCCTTTTCTCCTTGAGCCTTATTGAAAGGATGAGATTTCTTGAGGCGCCTGCAGTGTGCGGCATTGAAACAAACCTGAGGACTGTGAAGGAGCTCTGACAGTGCTTTGCTGTTATTTTGACTAAACGGTTGGTTTTCAGTCGGCGTTTTGTAGTGCTGCCCCGTGTTCTGGGAGCTTCCAAAGTCTGTGTCATCAACAGAAATTCAGCCAGATTAGTTTCTGCACCCTGTGCCTTCCACTCAAGCCTTTGACTATGAGCTCGCTAATCTTTGTCATGGGTATCATAGGAATCCCTGTTTCTGAATCAAGTACTTAAGTCAAAACAGAGCCTATTTATCAATCAGAAGCAAACTGAGTTTTTCTACTTGATTAATATCTTAATGGTTTATTGCCTTAAGGTTAATGTTCTTCATAGTGGAGGCTTAATGAAAAATCTAGTGCAAAACCCTAAAACACATGTTGAGTTTATTTTGAAGTCTAATTTGGTAAATATATCACATCGGAGAGAAGTATACAGAAGCGCTTATTCTGGGGAGTAAGGGGCAGAATTAAATAATTCTAAAACTGAGAACTTATTCAATTATTGTTTGTAACTTATTATGAATCCTCTGGGGAGTCACTCTAAATGCAGAAAAATAAGAATATGATGTAATTTCTAACATATCCCCAAACATTCATTTAAAATTATTAAATGAGCAGATGAACACTAATTAGAATGTATTATAAGTGTAATTATAATCTATTATAATGAGTGTAAACTATACAGTATGACTCCTCTTTATAAAACAGTTGCAAACTTAAATACGCTTATGAAACAAAGAAATATTAATAACCTGACACATAGTCTACAGATTTAATATAATCTATGAATTATCTGATTTCGCCTAAGTTCCATCAGTGGCAAGTGCGCAGGAAAATGAGCTTTATCACAGAACTTGACAAAGGGAAAAAAATGTCTTCCACCTCCAGCATGCGTAGTTTGCAATGAATAAGAAAACAATGTGTGTTCTTTATAAAGGACTTAGAATTATGACATTGCTTAGAAACAAAGGTGCATGTACTTTTGAATTGCTTGATTATTTCCCCTAGAATCATCACTGAGATCACATTCAGGTTTATAGTTTCCTGTTATTGCTAAGACTCTCAATAGCTCTAAAGAGCTGTTCCCTGTCTAAACATGAGTCTTAGAGTTTCACTTCAATACTCAGTTTATGATTATAGAGAGTGGATAAAAAAAATCAGAAATCAAAAATAGCTCTTCCCAATTTATCGCCCTTTTTGGCTTTCACCATATATAAGAGAAAACATGCAATTTTTATTTTGGGGGAGAAATGGCAAACCAGTGGGAGAGGGGGACAAGCTGAGGTAAGGGGCCAACTAGAGTGGAGAGTTGGAAGTGGGAAATAGGGGTGAAAGGAGGAAGATGATGATGGAGACAGGGGAGGGGGAGGGGAACCCATCTGAAGAGATCTTCATATCCAAACAGAAAGGAAACAAAAAAGCTTACTTGACACTGGTTTTTGTTTCTTTCTGCCTCTAGCACAGGGATTCTCAGCCTAAGGAAGGCTCTAGACCGAGAGAGCACGGACCGCTACATTCTCATCGTCACAGCCTCTGATGGCAGGCCGGATGGAGTAAGTGTTACCAGAGGGGCGGGAAACGAAAGAGTCCTGTATCCCTGTATCCGTACATCTCTAAAACGTGTGTTACAGCCATAGTAGCCTTATCCGCCCAGAACGAAATGCTCCTTTCTCAAAGGCCTTTCTTAATGGGGGTGTACCCACACTCTGGAAACCGCCCCGGTACCACAGCCTTTGATTTGGGGAACAGAGATGATCACACTCACTGTTTGAGCATTTCAACTCACAGGATATCTCAGCTGAGATTTTTCTCTAGCAGGCATCTTACTGGGTCAGTCAGAAGCAGCATCAGGATGCATTCTGAGGTTTTCTGGGTTGAACATCCTCCACTGAGCACAATTCCTGCAGAGATGGTACCATGACAGGTTGTGTGGATAAATACGTTTAAGTGCATAGAAAATTAGGTCAATTGAGGCCATAGGTTTGACCACAGATTACTTGGGATCTAACAAAATCTGAATGATCTCTGCCTTAAGCTGCACATAATTTTAGGGAGGTAAATTCCCATTTCCCACTTTCACTAGATGTAATCATCAGTTTTAAGAATAAGTACGTGGATTTCACCCTTCCAGAATTATTTTTATTGGCTTGCTTTGTTTCTTTCCTTTCTTTTATACTTAGGTGTTTGAACCTAGAGCCTGGCCTGAGTCTTTCTTTATCACAGATCACAACCACAGTAGTCCAGAATTAAAACTCATTTATCTATGTTCTTTCAATTACTTTGGTCATAGCTTCCATATATGGATTTCAAAGCCTTATAGTGTTTCTGACATTGGTAATAGTTTATTCACTATTTTTTTGTTTTCTTTTCTATTGTCATCTTTCGTGTGTGTGTGTGTGTGTGTGTGTGTGTGTGTACACAGATTTGTGTGCATCTGTGTGGTTTCACATAAGTACACAAGTGCAGGGCAGAGGTCAACCTCAGGCCTTGGCTCAGGACCTGTCCACCTTGTTTTCTGAGGCAGAGTCTCTCACTGGATTTCCGGTTAAGATGGCAAGCCATTGAGCCCAAAGGATCTGTGTGTCTTACTACAGAGATGCCAATGTGAAAACATACAAACTTGTAGGAACATACTCAGCTTTTTACATGGATTCCTGTGCTTGCAATACATGGATTTCACACATGGGAATCATCTCCACATCCCCTGTTTTTTTTTTTTTTTTTTTTTTTTTCCTTTTGACTCCTTTTGTCAACTGCTTATGTGTCAACTCAGCAAAGTTGCTAGGAACAATTCAACCCATGAGATAAACACATGCAGGTCAGCCAGTTCAATAGTAATTTCCCTAGTTTCCTTGACATGACTTCTTTGCTCTTAGGATGAGCATAAGAGAATGTGCTTCTAATATTTATATCCAGGGTATTGCTGAGAAAAATCTGCCAAGATGAAACCATGTCAAATTCATATCTAATATAGTAACCTTCATAAAAAATAAAAACAGAGATAATTGGTAATGAAAATCTCTTCTAAAAACAATTTGGACTTTTAAAGGAGTTTGATAAGTACTATGCAGAAAATAAAACGTATAGTTGAAAGAATATGAGACAAACGGGTGGCTGGAGGAAATCAGCTCAAGATTGCTTTTGTTGAACTGAAGAGATGGCTCAGTGGTTAGAGCACTGACTGCTCTGCCAGAGGTCCTGAGTTCAAATCCCAGCAACCACATGGTGGCTCACAACCATCTGTAATGGGATCTGATACAATCTTATTACACTCGTCTAGTGTGTCTGAGACAGCTACAGTGTACTTATATATAATAAATATTTTTAGAAAGATTGCTTTTCTTCACAGAACATGTCTCATTTGTAGAGTGTCATTGTTACGTGAAGGTGCAGGAATCAGAGTCTCTAGAAGAAACCTGGAACTTGACTCATGATTAAACATTCCTGAGTCTCCTGAGGAGCTAATGGCTGAGAGGCAGTACTGAGAAAAAGAAGGAGGGGTTATTTAAATAATTGTTTAAAGGGCATAATTAGGGTTAAGTGACATTCAGGTACAGGACATTCAGATACAGTAAAAAAGCAAAGTATACACATAGCCTTGGGGTAAGTCACATTGTCAGTTGGAAATTAACAGGCGTGGATATTTTAGGTCTAGCCTTAAAAATAAAAAGGCACAGATAAGGGAAGAGATGAAGACTAGCTAGCATGTCCTGTGTCTGGAGCAGGCACTATCTGCTAAGCGTGACGGGGCTCATTCATGCAAGCTGCATATTACAGCTATTCTGTTACAACAGGGTGTTTTCTGTCAACCACACGTGTTTCTCAGTTCTGCTTTTCTGGTCTTAGCGAGTCGAGGTTTCCATTCTCTCCTTCTTTAATCACTAAGACCTCATTCAGCTTTAAGAGCCTATTGCTTTGGGGAAAGTCCTTAACTATTTTCAAAACATTGTATTGAAAATATTGAAGTATTTGTATTTGAATAATTTGATCGTATATATGGGGGAGGGTTGTGCACTTGAGACCACAGATCCTGAGAAGTCCAGAAAAGAACACTGGATGCCCTGGTGCTGAATTTACAAAGTTACAGGCAGTATGCTGGAGCTGAGGATAGGAACTTGCCAAAAGCAACAAATGTTTTAAACTGCTGAGACTTCTCTCTAGAGCTTGGAAATACATTTTTACAGGAGCCCGTAGAGCCAGCACCTGAAGAACAAATGATACAAAAATATCCTGATGTGATACAATGTATCCTAATGCAATGCAATGTATCCTAATGTATCCTGGGTTCTAATAACACCTTTCTCACTTACAGTTTTTAACTTAAATCTTTTGTGTGTCCATAATAATCATCATGCAATTCAAAATAAATAATGAACATGAACCAGGGGTAGTTAACTAAAGAAAAAAATAAGTGAAATTAAATGGAATAAAATTAATTGCCAGGCCAAAAATAAATTTTAATGAAAATTCTCTGTCTCATTAAATAGTGATGGGAATATAGAGACTACTCATGGTGTGTTTCTTGTTTTAGTTTGGGAGAGGATGTTTTTGAAATTTTATTTGACTTTTTCCTAATTTTTCTTTTCTGTCTTCATTTGGAGTAATTAAAAACCTTAGAAAGCTAACTATAGCTTAATATGATAGATGTGTGGATTTCATTAACCATCACAGGCATAAGTCATTTTTCACATATTAATTATTGCATTCAGCTAGAGTTTCTACTTATTTATGAGTTCACCAAAGTGGAGCTAGAATGGGTTTTGATGGAAAGTCGAGTGTGTTGGTATTTTACATGGTCACACTTTATGGCACGTGCTTGCAGCTAACAGTTCGGAGATCCTCGGACCCTTGCATCTTTTATCCTTTGAAGGGCTTTACACTTACCCTGTCCTTTTAAGAAATGTGTATGTAACGTTTCTTCATTCTGAACTAAGCCTGGTCCAACAAAGCCAAACTAAAACAAAACTTGGCCTGAAAATCTGGGTAAACAGTCTGATCAGTTTGTGGATACAAATTGATCACCACAGATTCCTCTTCCTTCCTCTGACTATCCTTCACATGCACAGAATGTGTCTGCCATCCCTAGGGTGGCTTGAAGTGCAAGGGATGGATGGGCTGAAGAGAGACCATATGCTTTGCCTCTAATCCTTCCAGATCTGTCCCATCATTCCCAGGTGAACCTTTTCTCTGCCCCATCACTAGCAATGGTACTCTATTTTTTTGGTTTTCTCCCTTGAAAATCCTTCCAGCTCAGCCTCAATGGCATAAGAACTTTTTCCAAAATCACAAAGGAAATCCAGTGACCTGAATAAGACTCTTCTGGCTCTCAGTACTGGAGCTTCAAGAGGTTTGCTGTTAAATGCAACACTATTTTACCATGATGTAAAATACCCCCTCTAGGTAGTGTTCCAATTGATGACTGTGCACTTTCTTCTTTATTGGCATTAAAAAAAAAATCTAACTCTTAAATCGTACATCCTAAAAATTAAACCATTAAAATTTTATATTTACAAAAAGGAATGACAAAATATGAATACATTTTTGTTTACTCAGATGCAGGTACTGTGTGTATAATTAGCTCCCCCCCACACACACACACTTTTCTGGTCATCACTGTGGTTCATTGACTTCACAGCTGGGTAAAACTTCCAATTGCTTTCTCTCTATTTGTAGCTTACATAGCAACTTCTGATCCTATGGGAGCTAGTTCTCCCGGAGGATGCTTTCAGATCACTTCCGGGGCTGGGGATGGCAGCATGTGTCCACTTCTTACAGGTCTAGGACCCCATCTAGCACAGGCCAGTGCAAGCCCTGTGGAGGCTGCCAGTCTCTGTGAGTGCCTACTCATCCAAGGCCTGTGCTAAAAATTTATGTCTTCAGCAATGGGGTCTGACCCTCAAGTTTGGGGACACAAGAACAATGATAATAGCCTATATTGCTTTTTCCTCTTCTTGTTAGCCCGCAGCCAACACCTGGAAGGGAGGTTTCCTTTGCTTGCAACTCATGGTTTCCTTAGATGAATCTATGGCTCTGGGGTGAGGGTATTTTTCCTCCGTGTGGGGAATTCTTAGTGTGCTTAAATGGTTGCATAAATACTGTATTTGTCTACATTGTTTTGCATTTTTACTGGATATATTATGTATTTATGTTTTTAATCTTATCCCCTTTACCTGTTCCATCCCTTGCCCATCCCCATCCCCCTGCTTCTATGAGGATGTTCCCCCTCCCACCCACCCACACTCTGGCGTTACCATACTCTGGGGCATTGAGCTTTCACAGGACCAAGGGCTTCTTCTCCCTTTGATGGCAGACAATGCCATCCTCTGCTACATATGCGGCTGGAGCCATGGGTCCCCCCATGTGTACTCTGTGGTTGGGGGTTTAGTCCCTGAGAGCTCTGGGGGTGATCTGGTTGGTGGATATTCTTGTTCTTCCTACTGGATTGCAAACATTTTTTTTCAAGCACTCCTATGGATATTTCTGCCTTTCTCCTCCACCTATGTGTCTATTTCTGTACCTTTTCCCAGGTTAAAGTAGCCAGTGCCCCCCATTTTTCCCATATCTCCTTTCATAGACTCCATGTCCTGCTGTCCCTCTCTAGAGATCCTTCTCTTGTACCCTCTCCCAGCGAGCCCTTTTTACTTTCATGGCATCTGCAGCTCCTTCAGGCTCTACACTTGCATGGCAAGCTTCCGAGTTGGACACAACAAATAAGAAGACTGTTTTTCTGGGTCTAGTTCTATCTCCTTGTCTTTCAGTGCTCACGATCTCATGTTTTCTTTACCACTGGATAATATCTATAGTGTATATGTGCCTCATTTTTAATATCCATCCATCAGTCGAAGGGCACTTAGGTTGTTTCCGTTTATTTCCTAGCTCTTGTGACTAGGGCAGGAATGAACATGGCCAATTAAGTATCTTGGAAGTAGGGTGTTGGGTCCTCTGGGCATATGCCAGGAAGTGGTATATCTGGGTCACATGATAGATTTAGTTTTAGCTTTGGGGGAATTCTCCACACAGATTTTCACAGTGGGTACCCAGTTTGCAGCCCAGTCAACAGCAAATGGCAGCTCCCCTTCACTCACACCCTCACCAGCATTTGATGCCCGTTGTTGTACACATTTTGTCCATTCTGATGGGAGTAAGATGAGGTCTCAAAGTTGTCTTAATTTACATTTCCCTATTTGCTAAGGATGTTGAATACATTTTGAACTATTTCTCTTTTATTAGCTATTTATTTACATTTCAAATGTGGTCCCCTTCCCATTTTCCACTCTGCAAACCCCCTATCCCATCCCCGCTCCTCCCTGCCCCTATGAGGGTGCACCCCAACCCAACAACTCCTATCTAACCACCCTAGTATTCCCCTACAATGGGGCATAGAGCCTCCACAAGACCAAGGACATCCCTTCTTATTGATGTCAGATAAGTCAATCCTTTGCTACATATGCAGCTAGAGCCATGGGTCCTACTGTGTGTACACTTTAAATGGTAGGTTTGCTGCTGGGAGCTTTGGGGGATCCAGTTAGTTGATATTGTTGTTCTTCCTTTGGGGTTGCAATCCCCTTCAGCTCCTTCAGTCCTTCCCCTAACTCTTCCATTGGGGTCCCAGAGCTCAATCTGTGGTTGGTGTGAGCATCCACATCTGTATTGGTCAAGCTCTGGCAGAGCTTCTTGGGGGACAGCTATACAAAACTACTGTCAGCAATTGCTTTTTGGCGTCACCAATTGTGACTGGGTTTGGTGGCTGCATATAGAATAAATCCGCAGATGGGGTGGTCTCTGGATGGCCCTTCCTTTACTCTCTGCTCCACGTTTTCCTGAGAGCTCTCTGTTTGGAGCCATAGCTCATTTTCCCCCCTAATTTTTAAAAAAAAAGGTTTTTTTAAATTATTTGTATGTGTATGAGTGTTTTATCTGCACCCATGTATGTGTACCACATACATTCCTGCTACCTATAGAGGTCAGAATAGAGTACTGGGTCATTTGGGACTGGACCTACAGCTGTCAATCACCATAAAGGTGCTATGCAAGACATCACACCTGGTTTTTCTGCAAAAGCAACATGTACTCTCAATCACTGTGCCAAATCACCAGCTCTCCTTCCCACATAGCTCATTTTAAATTGGGTAATATGTAATCTTGATTCTGTTTTTGAGCCCATTGTAGATTTTGGATTAAATATTCAGAATGTACTTTAAAATAGTTTAATTTTTTTTATGTCTCATTGTGTTTTATTTTAAATATATTCTACTTTGTTTTCATTTTTCTTTCTCAGAATAGATACTTTTAGTCATATAATAGATCCTAATTAAGGGTTCTCCTTCTTCTGTAACTTCCAGTGTCTTCCCATATACCCTCCCTTTTTGAACCACCCCCTATGAAGGCTGAAGGGCTGGATTTGTAGCTCTATGGGAAAGTCTTTGTCTAGTATGTACAGAACACTGGTTCAATCTACAGGTTCATGTGTTTCCCCTCCCATTCTCTTATTATACATTTATAAGTATTTTTTCATTTAGAGGTACATAAATAGAAAGGCATCATCTTTTGTTTTACTAATTAATATACTTAACTTTTATCTTAATTATCTTTTACTTTCAAACTATTTTTAATTATTTAAGTAATTAACTTGATAAGATCAATAAAGTTTATAATATAAAAGGCATCAAAAATAATACACATTAGACCAGCATTTTTTAATTGAGAAGTTCTTTGTGTGGATACTTGTTCATAGCTTCTTATACCAAGGTTGCTACATCAGTATCTACGTAAGAGCCAGCACAATCAAAGAAAACAAGTCTATTAAAACGGTTGATATAGAAACACCTTCCTATATTAGTCGAGAATAGAATATAAATTTTTATGTTTTATTTATTGTTAAAAGTAAAAAGCAAAGAGGTAATCAAAATGGGCACCAGCCACAGTTGGACAATGCTCATCGTGTTTATACTGTGATTGTAAGAGATGAAACATTTGAGAAAATAATAAGCCAATTTCTCATTAAGAGTAATTATTTATTAGGTTTGTTTATTTGATATCTGTTTAATGATCATATTACAAATTCACCTGTAGAACTGTGAAAAACAACCTTTTATTATATACCTTTATTAGCATGAACTATGTTCACTTAGTATTAACTTTTAAAACCTAGAATCTCTCCTCAATATGAAATATGATCCATGTTGAATCATAGTGTGACCATCTTCCTTATGAACCTAAAGATTGAAAACACTATGCTCTGTAGCCAAGCAGTCTAGGACTATGTCACCGTGGTCAAAAGAGTACAGCCAGTATATATGAATTATAGCCAGAGTCAAGAGCAGTACTGATGCCCAGGCAACTTTGACACGAGTGTTGTCCCTCTCTTAAGAAATGTTTAAGCTGAAAATTAGCCACCCACGTGGATTCCTGTCACCACCTGTAAAACTCGGAACAATGTCAGGAGGTATGTCCAAGCCCCTTCCAGTACATCCTCCACACCATGATGACTCAGTACCTCTGGATATCAGCCAGCCTCAGGCCAGTCTTCAACAGTGAATCCAGGATGCTCTGAAAGCCTATTCCTTCATGGAATGAAGAACCTAAAAATAATAATAATAAAGATATGTAGGGTGATAAAAATAGATAGATAGGAAATGCAGAGGTGGACATAGAGGTGTCCCTGGAGTTTGAGAAAAGCCAGGATACTAGTGCAACCACTCTAAAGTCTTAGCTTCAAGCTGTCAAACTTAATACCTGTTCACCTTCAGGCAAACTGGGAAATACTGCTGCTATAAAGCATACTTTTAAGAAAAAGATGGTTTCACCTCTAATATAACTAGAAATAACATTTGTTAAAATCTTTTTTTTTTTTTCTGCTACAAAAGCATCGTAGCGTTCTTGGTGAAGGTTTGAGAAATATAGAAATGTTATGAGGGAAAAATAAAACATCTTCACACCATCAAGTCAGAAGAATTTTAATTTCTCTACATAACCTCACAGTATGTATATATGTGTGTGCATTCATTTGTGTGCACCTTTTCAATTAAATGATTTCACTGGAGATCTATGCAGAGAAGTGTACAAATCCCACAACTGGACGGCTCAAAAAATGAGTTTCCAAGGTGAGAGAACATCTGAGGATAGCCCACTGCAAGAAGCAAGCTCTTCATCTCCTGAAAAATATGACTTTGCCATGGTCTAGAACTTTCTCCAGCTCTCATTCTTGCCACCCTATACTGACTCTAATTAGTGTGTAGGATTTGCACCTATGTCAATGAAACCATGTAACTCTGTGTGATTGTGCTTAATTTCTGTTACTCAACCTTATGTTCCTGAATTATACCACAAGGTCCCACATGGCGACTGGGTCACATGTCCTCAGACTCTACCCATGCGTATTCCATGCATGAAACACTTATTAATATCTGTTAAAGATGGACATTGGGTATTTTCCAGATTGGGGCTACTGGATGCTGTGGTGACCCTCTTGATGTCTTTAAGTCAGAGTTTGATTGAACACCACATGCATATAAATCACATACATGTAGCCCTAATTTATGAAGGCGTGAGTCATCAGTGCACATAAATAAAGAAGCCACCCACATCCAGCACCTCTCTGTGCTTTAAGCGTCAGCTGAACCTGTTATAGAGTAGAAATAAAGGTTTAAGTACCTTTCTATGGAAGGTTGCTCTTGATTTCATTTTGTAGAGGCAGTTTAAACTCAGGTCTTGGAATCTGGGATTGAATCTGAGTTAAGGCATCATGGCTCCTGCAATTCACCAAGAAATTGTATTGTTTGCACCAAAAGCACGGTCTTTAGGCCACTTCACTTTGGCAGCCAGGAGACACTACTTAGTCTCTGTGCACTTCGTGATGGCCACGCAGCCTTGTCAGAGTCACTCACTACAACAAATTCTCTGTGAGGACTTTAGTTTTGTTGCAAATTACCTACAGGTTAGTAAAACTCCATTGTTTTTAATATAAATTTCTCTGGTGTTCCAGGCTCAATGTGTTTCTAGTTTCTTAAATCAGACTCTTGTGGGATTTTTTTCATTCCCTCTTTTCCTCTTATATCTCATTGACCTGCAATTAAGCAATTAATATTATAGCATATTTCATGTGTTACCTTGAAAGTCAGGGTTTCATCTTTCAATGTTTTCTCTTTGCCCCCAAAAACCTACCACACACCAAGACAGACAGAAGAAGAAGAGGCCAAATTTTGATGGAGGCTCAAGCTCAGGTTACACACAAAGACCCTGAGACCTCAACCTCATAACATTTTCTGGTTCAGTAGGCCAAGATTTCCCTATAAGAAAGGAGCATCCACAGAACTGGGAAGTTTATCTGACACCGAAGTTATTCTCTTGGGACTCAAAGCAACAATAATTTCACAGGGCTCATCTTGATTTAGATGTAAACATTAAAACTTACTAGGGTGATAAATTCTGACAGTATTAGCTTGCCTGAAAAATATTTATATGTCAGGTTATTTGATAGTACACATTTATGTTTTGATTCTATTTGATAGTGTGTATGTTTCTTTTTTAATTGTGAAACACATAGTTGGTGAAAACTACAGGATAGTTCAGTCTATGGATAAAAGGGTATATGTGTGTATAAATAAATGTTCACTAGTCATAAAATGTGAACCAGCTAAAAGTAGTGCAGCCTAAAAGGTAAAGCTAGGAGATACTTAACATCCTCAGAAGATGTGTACCCTATAGAATCATCCATAGCTCTCTTCATCTGTTTTGTTGGTTTGTTTGCTTTTCTGTTCTATGTCATTTTCCTCTGAAAAGATAAGGAACCGAGATGCCTTTCAGATTGAGAAACACCAATGTGGGCACTCAGGTCCTCGCATACTAAATCTTCTTCTCTCTTTCTTTAAGACCTCAACGGCCACTGTGAACATAGTGGTAACAGATGTCAATGATAATGCTCCTGTGTTCGATCCCTATCTGCCCAGAAACCTCTCTGTGGTGGAGGAGGAGGCCAATGCCTTTGTGGGTCAAGTCCGGGTAAGTGGAGTCATCATTGAGTTTAAGAGTTGTTTATTGGAACCTAATTTCTTACATTGTAATTTTGAAAAGAGACATGGATCAAGTAATCTATAAATGACTGTGGGTCACTCTTCATGAACCTTTGGTAGTCAAATCCTGTACATTTGATTTTTACTTGTTATATTTAGTGACATTTGTATAAGTTAACCATTCACCAACATTAGAATTTTCCTTTCTGACATAATCCCTGATATAATCCATGTAAGTTTATTTTCTGGAAAAGAAAACATATTTATAGATCTGTGAATTTTAGTGTATAATTAATTAGGTTTAGAGGTAGGCCTTTCGAATGCAAAATAACAGAATGATAGATTAGAATTCATTTGATGTTATAAACCGGATATTAGATTTTACTCCTTGTGTATTCTGTACATTCTAGGATTAATTTCTAGGTGTGTTCTCCCATTTCCTGTGTGTACATGCTAGGTGCTTTCTGCAGTATTTTCCATCAGTGCCAGAGAAGAGCCCAGCGCTTTGTGTAAATTAGTGGAACACTCATCCATGGAGTCATAGCCTCAACTCTGTAGTTGCCTTTGGCTAACTACCCCATTTCTATTAAGGTGTATCCACGTTCTCATACTTGCTCTGTGCTTAGTCTCTAGCAAAGCTCATGGTTTGGAAGCCACAGTACAAGAGATAGATATAGAGACAGATAGTGTCCTCTGAAGCTCCTTCTGTAGATGAAGCATGGAGGTGTCCTTGGGGACATCGGTAAGACGTACTCCTTTGAGAAGGCTGAGGAAAGTAACATTATAAGCACAGGCTACTGATCTAGTGCTGCCTGTGCCCTGGTCTACTCACCAACCAACCCTACCTGTTCTTGGGGATTGAAGGTGAGGTGGCAGAGACTCAACAACACAGACTCTGGGAGCAGGTGAGAAATGTCACAGAAAGCTTATCTGAGCACTGCTGCAAGCTCCTTTAATACCCTCCACCCAATCCCCATTGGTCCAAAGAAAACATCTCTTCTAAACAGCAGTTCCTGATTGGCTGGCATTGTCTGATGCTGGCCCCAGCATTTATGTAGAGATGTATGCTGTTCCTCCTACATTTAGCTCAGTTTTTAGCTAAGATTAAGCAGTTCACTGGGCATCAAGTGAGAACAAACATAACACAGTCATGTAGCTCAGCAGCCTACCCATGTCTGGATGCAGGATTCTCTTCTAAGAGAATTCCCCAAAGGAATAAAAAACCTCCTACAAGGTTCCTCCTTTCAAAGAGATTGCCATCTTCTAGCAGTACTGGCTTGGGGACAATTTTTCAGCATAAGGACTCTGAGAGGACATTCATTCAAGCCCTATACCTAACAAGAAATGAGAGTCAGTAACCCAGACCCCAAATCCAAGTGTCAGATCATGTTCTATCTCTCTTTGTGCTCACTTTGTCAAAGGACTCTGGATGGTTCTCTGAATAGGCATCTTCTAGAATTTTGCTGCATTTTAACCAAGCATTGAGTCTCATGTTTAGTAGAATCTACTGACTATGGATGAAGTTTTCTTTAAGTGCTATTATAGATGTTAATAAGGCTTTCTCACCAGGTCCTATGATTTCCCCACCATTATCATGTGTGTATATATGTGCTTATGTATGCATGTATGTATGTGTGTGTGTGCATGTGTAGGTATGTGTGCATTTATGTTGTGTACCTACATGTGTACATGTGTGCATATATATGTATATATGCTTCTGTGTTTGTTATGCATGTGTATGCATGTGTGTAGACACAGATGTGGATGTAGTTGCATGTGGAAGCCTGGAGTTGGAGGTTGATGTCAGCAAAACCCTGGATTGCTCTTCCACCTTTTTCAGTGTGACAGGGCCAGTCAACCAAATCCAGAGATCACTGGTAGTCCCCATAGCCAGCTTGCTCTGAGGATCCCTTATCTCTGTCTCCAAGGCTGGAATCTCGAGTGGATTATCACACCTACCTGTTATGTATGGATTCTAATGATCTAAACTCTGATCCTTACAGTTCCATCTCAAGTACTTACCACACTTACACTGTGTACCACCTCCCCAGCTCACACAGTGAGAGTTTGATTAGCTAGTTTGAATCTGTTGTTTCTTCTTCCATAGGTCTGCCAATAGTCTGACTGCCAATTCTGTGGTCATTATCATTTTCAGTCACTGTCTTTATACTATCTCCAGTGTCAAGAACCGCACATAGATACTAGAAAAAAAAATGCAAGTGAGAGAAGATTTAAATAGAAATAGTTTCTTAGTGGTCTGGGGATAGCTCAGTGGGTCAGTACCTTTGTTTCAAACTACATGGTCCCTGACTTTGAATCACCAGAAACCACATAAAAAGTCAAGTGTGGCTGTATTGTACCTGGATATGTGGGAAGCAGAGAAAGAATGATCATTAGGGCTCATTGGCTTCCAGACCAGGTTTCATGAGAGACAATGTCTTGGGGAAATAAGTGTCCTCTGCAGTGCTTATAGGGGCATACACCACACACACACACACACAGGAAGGGGGGGAGGGAGAGAGGAAAGGAGACATAGAGAGACAGAGACAGAGAGACAGAGAGACAGAGAGAGATTTTAGGATATTAAGATGGTACCAGCAGTGAGGTAAAGACAAACAGAGAAAGAAAAAGAGAGGCTGTCATTAGACCAGCCACCAAATAGAATACAGGTGACAACTATCAGGATACATTTGAAGAAGGGATAGTAAAAATACATATAGCAGAACTACACCCCCAAAACATCATTGATTCAGGGAAACTCATATGCTCAACTCTGAGTCATGTCTACTGGCACTGAAGGTAGAGAGGTACATTGTGCCCTTTCTTCGCCCATCATAAGCAAATGGGCACACCATTTTATGTGGGTAGTAAACAAAATAGTAGATGCTAATAGATGGGCATGCACCAAGCATGGCCGATGATATCACAACTGGACACAGGATGGTCTCTATAAGCCATCAAGAAGGGTGACAGAAGTCTACAACTAGAGGCTGGTATGGAAACCTCATGTTGACACTAAAACAGACATACAGAGAATGGGCAAGGGGGACACAGGGAGATAGAGAATCCCCCCAGAACAGCCAACACATAACTTAAAACAGGAAATTAGAGCACAACAGGCCATATTTATAATAAACAAAACATCTCACAGCATTAAGATTTCATATACCATGTTTGTTGTAGAAAAATCTGAGGACTCAGAAGAGGTATATGTTTTAGTGAGAGTAGATGTGTAGGTGACCAAGATTAACTGTTGTCATGGGAGACTCTCAATATTTAAGGACAAAGAGACAGAGGTAAGAATCCAGGCATGAGCCTTTGGCCCATAGCCGATAAATGAATTACATTACAGTCCCTACTCCGAAACACCATATTGCTTAAAAATATTCTTTCAATCATATCATGACTATTCATATGAAACATATATTCAATTATTTGAGGAAATTCCCATTCACACTTTATTTAGAGTAAAAGGGATAGAATCTATACACAGCATATAAATAGAAACATTAGTAATTGCAAATAAGGTTGTCAATCTGTAGTTAAGTTTTACTTTCTTCTTTTTCATTTATTTAAAGTTCCCCAGTGATTTCTGAAAAGGTATGGCATTTAGCCACCTCCACTGACTTATTCTTGTTGCATTTGTCAAAGCATGGTCTAGAAAACCCATTTCAGTTTGAAAACTGAAACGGGAACCTATACCCATCTTCTGATGAAGTATTTCTGGCTATTCATTAGGCTGTGACACAAAACTAGAATTGTTTTGAATGTGCAAAGAAGAGATAAACATCCGAAACATCTGTCTCTGCAGCTCCAGGAGCATTACAATGTTCTTCCAATAGAACTTTGACGCCTCATAATGGAATCCTGTTGCTACCCAATGATAATTATATAATACATTAATTTTACTAAATGACTCATGATCTCCCTATAAAATATAATTTTAATTGTCACCACACACTATTAAGATAGACTCAAAGCCAGGATACATATGGATAATTACCCTAATAAGCTTGAGTTATTTGTTCCTGCTTCTGTTCTCGTGGTGTTTCACTATGAGCAATCCACTGTTTTAGATTCAAAAGCTGAAAGAATTTTTGTTTACTTTTTAAAAGAGCTATATAGTAAAGAGTACGCCTCAAACAATATTTAAGACTCTACATGTCAAAATTATTTCAGTGAACCTTCATTAATAGAATAGAATAAAAACTACCCAGCAGAGAGACTATTAATGAGGAACTCATAAATCACAAGTAAGTACTGGGGGTAAGAAGAAAACAATAAGCTTATTATTATTTTCCAGTTGCTTGAAGTGTCAAAGTAGTAATAAGGAAATATATGCAGAATAAAACCTAGTCCCACAGTATGAACATCTGCATGTCCAGTTAGTCTCTCTCTCTCTCTCTCTCTCTCTCTCTCTCTCTCTCTCTCTCTCTCTCTCTCTCTCTCTCTCTGTGTGTGTGTGTGTGTGACTTATAAAAGAAATAGAAAGACATTGCAGTGATCCAAGGTGGTCAGGAATGGGTTCAGAAGAAAAGAGGTCATTTGTAACCACTGGTAACACTATGTTGGGGAAAGGGGAGCCAAGATTATAAAGAGGTAAGCAATTCAAACATGACATAATTCATGTGGAGTGCTGGCTTGAGATCACTGAAGTTGAGAGTCACACATCACTGAAGCTGTGTTTGAACTAGTCCTGGTACCCAGTGAGTCATAAGATCAGTGGGGATCCCTGGTACTTATAATTATGTATCCAGATCACTACAATGAAAGGACCCTGCTGGTTTAATTTGGGAAAGCTGTCTCTGTCATGGTATTCCACAGGATGCCATATGCAGTAACATGGCTTCACTACAGACAAAACAAGACCCTAGAATTTCCGGTAGTGACTACAAGTGCCATGTTTAACATGCTTCTGCCCATCTATGTGTGGATATGTGGGTTAAGTGAGGTTTGAGTGAGGGGAAATGTCATAAGCCTCTGAGCTTACACCCCAGGTATCTAATGGATCTCACTGAAAAAAAAATATCTGAAGGGCCAAATATCTTCAAATTCAGAAGCAATGTGTTTGTCTACTTCTCAGAGAACCCTCAGGCATAAACATGCACAGACCACATCAGGGAAGGCAAACTCAGGAAGAACGTTTTCTGTTAAGTTTAAATTGGGTCTTAGCATTGTGTACAATGTAGAAGACAACTCACAGCAAACCTCCTGTCATTGTCCACCACTTTCTTAAAGACAAACAGAGCCCCAAGTTCACAAAACATCTTTCCAGTTCTAACACAAAGAGATTGAATTTATTTAACCTGAAATCAAGGGCATTTCATGGGAGATTTGTGTGCTAACTCATCACCAGGATATAGTGTAATGATTTATTTCTAAACCCTCAAAGCAGTTTTAGAATCATTAGTAAGCTGTGGTGTTCAGAATGGAAGTAGCCACGTCATTTTGAAAAGAAAACTCATGTTTCCTTCAATTGTACATTTCAATATTAAACAAAATAAATCTGAAACTCTGGGGTCTGTCATTGATGAATGTCCCTGTTGTCTCTCTGTGTAGGGTTCTAAAAATTAAATGAAAGTAGGGAGCTTTATGAAATGTCCTTTATTTATTTTATATATTTATTTTTATTTTTGTAACTTAGAAAGGCACTAAACAGTGTCTCAAACTATAATACTTCTTCTTTAAGTGGGCCACAAGTGAGTTTTATGTGTTTTCTTTTCAAGTCAAACATTATAAGGCAGGTATCATTACTCAGTCCCCAACCACCACCACCACCTCCACCAACACCGCCACTACCACCACCAACTTCACCACCACCTCCACTACCACCTCCACCACCACCACTACCACCACCAACTCCACCACTATCACACAAATCACACAATGTTGAAATGTTGGTGACGTCTATTTCAATTCTGCTACCTACAAACTTAAGTATAATGAGATTCATATGTTGCCTGGGGGTATTTTTAGAAACTTGGCCTTTTAATTATTCAATGAGCAGTTCACAGATAGATCTGAAATTTATGGAAGTAGTTTTTCAGTAGTTATATACAGCCCAGCCTTTAACCAGTTTTAGTCTTATTAACGCCTGTTAGAACAAATGCCTGTGTCTTCATTTGTGCAGATGTGTGTACATAAATATTTTATAATTCTAGAAACATTAAATGATGGTTCACTGCAGACTGATAGTCACAGCTGTAGTCTTTATTGAAAATGTTATGATCTCGTTTCTATCTCTCTTTTAATACCTGCTTACCTCTAGTTTTCATGTTTGATTACATCTGATACATTCTATTTTTCTATAAACTTATGGAACTGTCTCTTAAATTATTCTTGTAACTCTGCATTCCTATGGAAAACATTCACCCACATCAAGTCCACAGCATACATCACATCCAGATGCTGGAGGCCCCTCAGCTGTATCATGAGCTTTTTTGCTAACAGTCAAGCTTCCTCGAATAGAGCTGTGCCTTCAAAACAGCCTTCCCTGAAAGTGTTCCTTCTCCATAGCCCGTACCTCAGTTGATCCTCTGAAAAACAGCTGTTATGAAGCCATCCACCTCTTTCTTCTCCCTCAAATATATATATATATATATATATATATATATATATATATATATATATATATATATATATATATGCTTCCAGTCACCAATACCGATCCCTAGTCAGGCTGGCAGTTATTTTACTGGCTTGTTTTTTCTCTTAACAACCCTGTCAGGAACTTCTATTTTACCTGAAGTCTAATTATAACCATGAGATAGTCTTGATAGCTGCCAATTATTGTCCTTTGACTGCTAGGATATCATGGTTAATGAAATACAACTATAGACAATGGTTCCATCAGCAGGCCAAGAAGAAGCCATATCCTAACAATTTTAGTAGTTCACCAACAACCTTCCTGGCCTGTATAGAGTTATTCAGATCTGCTCTGAGATCTCCCGTGTGTCAGTTCATTTTGGTTGCATGCATAGTTGCCTTGAGCAGTGCCTACAAGATCAATGACTGGTACAATCTGGGTGTGTTTTTGATGGTGTTTCTAGGGAATGCTGACTAAGGAGGGGGGACCAATCCTGAGTGTGGATGGCACCATCCATCTCAGAGGCTTTGGACTCAAGAGTAAAAAGCAGGAGAGGAGAAAGCTTGCTAGCGCAGATTCTTCCCCTCCCTCTCCTCTCCCCTTTTTCCTC
Organism: Micromys minutus; assembly: GCF_963924665.1. NCBI lineage: Eukaryota > Metazoa > Chordata > Mammalia > Rodentia > Muridae > Micromys > Micromys minutus. Next base: position 11,548,212 of record NC_137960.1, on the reverse strand, counting down.
CTCTTCCCCCACCTCCCTCTGTTCCTGGCTCACCAGAAGGTCTACTGCTGAACTCAAGAGACTCAGCCAGGTCCTCCCAGCCACAGCAGATTGGAAACTCTTAAGCTGTTGGTTTGCAGTATATGTCATGGGATTGAAAAGGCTGGTAACATACCTGCCCCGCCCGCCCTGCACCCACCCCATACTTGCCTTGTCCCCACCCCTGCCTCCACCCCGCCCCCTGCCATTGCCCTGACTTCAAGCCATCGGACTTTTGTCCATCCCCCCACCGCGCTCCCGCACTACCCCTGCCCCTATTCTTACCACCCACTCTTCTTTTATTTCCTTTCTCCATTTTTATTTAAGTTACTCATCCTTAAAATTTTGTGCCATACATACTCAGCCCTAGAAAACCCTTTGAGGGGACATTCCTATGAACTAGTTTATCTCCTCATAGGCTGCATGCTAAAACACGATCACATCAGTTATCCAAATTATTTAAATCACAGACTGCATTATTGATCCTGGAAAGGTAAATATCCTGGGTTTGAGCTCCTGGAAACATGCTAAATTATCTATGATAGATTAAGTTCTTTAAATTGCATGTTTTACATTGAAATTCATAAATTGTTGGGAGGAGACTTAAGCCACATTTATAGTGTATATCAACTTATTGTTATTATTATTATTATTATTATTATTATTATTATTATTATTATTAATGGGCATTAAGCAAGCATACCCATCTCCATAAGCATTCTTGAAAGATGAGAGTATAGTTTCATATTGCTTATGTATACAATTTTTGAATTTTGGCAAATGGAGTATACATATTCAGTTGATTTTTAAAAGAAACCCAGCTGTAAACCCAGTAGGCCTCTATGGTGAGCCATGCCGCAACTGTGTGACCCACTCCTGAATACAGCCACCTTCCTCTCCTGACACTGGCACTTGCTGGACCTTGTCCTCTGGTGAACACTCACTGCTGGAATGAACTTCTATAAGAGACATACTTTGGATATGTCTGTCTTTTGAAATATATATCAATATGGCCAGAGCTAGGGTCATCCCACTGCCATCTGGACCCACAACCTGCCCCAGGGAGCTAACCACCTATGAGTGCTCTCACTCCTAAACCTACAGGTGAGACACCACTTTCTCTCCACTGATTATCCAAAGAAAGACCCAACGGGAACTCACAGGGCAGAAGAATCATTGGGTTGCCTAGGACTGGACCCTTCAGATTTCTATCTGCACACTGAGCTAGGGAAGTCCCACTGCCATCAGTAACCACAACCTGCCTACAGAGAGCTGATCACACTAGAGCGCTTGCACTCATAAGCTCACAGACTCACAGGCCCACAGGAGTAACAAGCTTCACCCAGAAACAGCAAAACTAACTAACATCACAGATAATAAGATGGCAAGAGGCAAGTGCAAGAACCTGAGCAACAAAAACAAAGACTCCCTGGCAAACTCAGGACCCAGTTCTCCTATCACAGCAAGTAGTGGATATCCCAACACATCAGGAAAACTAGATTTGTACTTAAAATCATACCTCATGATGATGATTGAGGGCTTTAAGAAGAACAGGAATAACTCCCTTAAAGAAACACAGGAGAAAACAGGTAAATAAGTAGAAGCCCTTAAAAAGGAAGCACAAAAATCCCTGAAAGAGCTAAAACAAAACATAACCAAAAAGGTGAGGGAATTGAACAAAACCATCCAGGATCTAAAAACGATAAAGAAATCACAAAGAGAGACAACCTTGAAGGTAGGATACCTAGGAAAGAGATCAGGAGTCATAGATGCAACCATCGCTAACAAAATACAAGAGATAGAAGAGAGATTCTCAGGGGCAGAAGATACCATAGAAAACGTTGACACAATAGTGAAAGAAAATGCAAAAATAAAAAATCTCCTAACACAAAAAAATCCAGGAAATCTAGGACACATTGTGAAGATCAAACCTAAGGATAATATGTGTAGAAGAGAGCAAAGATTCCCAACTTAAAGTCCCAGTAAACATATTCAATAAAATTATAGAAAAAAAAAAAAACTTCCCTAACCTAAAGAAAGAGATGTTCATGAACATACAAGAAGCCTACAGAATCCAAATAGATTGGACCAGAAAAGAAATTCCTCCCATCACATAATAGTCAAAACACCAAATGCACAATCAAAAGAGAATATTAAAAGTAGTAAGGGAAAAGGGTCAAGTAACATATAAAGTCAAGCATATCAAAATTACACCAGACTTCTCAACAGAGACTATGAAACTTAGAAGATCCTGGACAGGTGCCATACAGAACCTAAGAGAACACAAACACCAGCTCAGGCTACTATATCAAGCAAAATTATCAATTACCATAGTTAAATAAGCCAAGGACTTCATAAGACTCTTAGGAAAATGAATGGATCTAGAAAATATCATCCTGAGTGAGGTAACCCAGTCACAAAGGAACACACATGGTATGTACTCACTGATAAGCAAATTCTACCCCAGAAGCTCAGAATACCCAAGATACAATTCACAGATAATATGGAGCTCAAAAAGAAGAAAGATCAAAATGTGGATGCTTCAGTCCTTCTTAGAAGGAAGAACAAAATACTGCTGAAAGTAAGTAACAGGGACAAATAGAGGACCAGAGACAGAAATAAAGATCATCCAGAGTCTCCCTCACCTGGGGATCCATGCTACATGCAGCCACCAAACCCAGTAATTACTGATGCCAAGAAGTGCTTATTGGCAGGAGCCTGATATGGATGCCTCCTCAGAGCCTCTGCCAGAGTCATACTAATACAGATGAGGATGCTTACAACTAACCATTGGACTGAACACGGGAACCCCAATGAAGGACTGAAGGAGCTTAAAGAGTTTGCAACCCCATGGGAAGAACAACAATATTATCCAACCAAACCCCAGAGTTCCCATGGACTAAAACACCAACCAATGAGTACACATGAAGAGACCCATGGCTCCATCTGTATATGTAGTAGAGGATGACATTGTCTGGCATCAATGGAAGGAGAGGCCTTTGGTCCCATGAAGGCTCATTTTCCCAGTGCAGGGGAATGCCAAGGAACTGAGAGGGGAGTGGGTGGTTGAAAGTGGGAAAATTTTTATGGAAGCAGTGGGAGGATGGAGGAGAGATGGGAGAGGGGAGAAAGGCTAACATCTGAAATACAAATACATAGAATAGCCAATAAAAATAATTTAGATGTATATATACAAAACTGTCCAATGTGTACATTTAGGTGGTTGTCTCCATAATTCTATGAACAGTTTCCTGTTGTCTCTCTTCATGCACATGTACGTGAGTTTCTAGGTCACACACGTGCGTTTGGTTGCATTGGCAATCCTAGTTCGCTTGTTAAGGTGACTATGCCTGAGTCAGCCTGATGATCATCAACATCCTTCTATCTCAGTTCTTCTACTGACATTGTACAACATGAGACACATTACACTGTGGCCTTAATCACCATTTCCCTGAGACTGAGCATCTTTCTCTTGTTTTTAATCATTATTCTTTTTTACAAAATGTATATATTTTAGCCTCTTTCTCACTTGCCTATGGAACTTCCATTGACTGCCCTGTCTCATTCTGTCTTTTTAATTTATGTTGTTTTGTTTGTGTGTGTGTGTGTGCGCGCGCCTTGTGCTTGGTGCTTTATCTGCATGCATGTGTCTTTGAGAGGGTGCCAGCCCCTTAAATGGGAATTACAGAGAGTTTAAGCTGTCATGCAGATACATAAAACTGAACCCAGGTCCTCTGGAAGAACAGTTGGAGAGCTAATTGCCCTTCCTTGATGTTGGTTTTCATCCATATGTACAGTCTTTGTCCACCTTAGATATGAATCTTTACTGACTACATGTGCTCTAGACAATGATTTTCTCTCTATGGCTAGCAGCTTGTTTACTAGAATAGGGGCTTTAACCCAGTTGGAAAATGCTGCCTATAATGTGCAGGACTCTGTGTTCCATCAATGGATCTGCAAACAGACAAGTACCTACAGATAAGACTGACATATTCTCACCCATGCATCAGTTCGAAGTTGTCACTGTTAAGAAGTGCTCCCTATACCCCCAGAGTCTTAACTATTACCCTGTATAATTTACGCACCATAATGTTTCTTTTATTTGTGTTAAATTTACTATCTGCACTTTTTGTAGAGTTGGGGGGGGGTATCCTATATTTATTCAGCAGGCAAACCTTCCCTTGCTGCTTTGCTGAGCCATATCATAAATTCCATAATCATGTGTCTCGGGGTTGTTTTTGTTTTTCTCTCTTCTGTTTTATTGGTCTATCAGTCTACCTCTGCAACAACCACAAGAGTGTCTCACACTGACTTTATTTTCTTAGTATGACTATATTTTCTTACTATGTGCTAAATCAATCCTCTTATTCCTTAGATTTTTTTTTTTCACTAGAGTAGACACAGCTAAATCCTTGGTTACACTGTCTCCTCTTTGTAATTGCAAATTATTTACATAAGTAAGCAAATATAAGCAGTGATTACCATAAGTATCACTTGACTGGCATCATTCCTGCCTCCTGTCATTGTACTGGGATCCTTCTTGTATCCTACTAATAGGATCCTGTTACTTCATAATTCTACTCTGGTGGGACACTTCCTGCATGCCCTTGGTGAAAGCATCATCCTTGTCTTTAGGAGGAGCTGCAGGATATGAGAGCAGAAACACATTAATCTGTAAGGACAGAAAGTATCAGGTATGTTGGGATGAATGTAGAGGAAGGTCCTCCATTCTTGAACTTTTTCCATTCATGTCAGTTTTTCCTATTGAGAGCAGAACACTATGCAATGTTCATTGTTTCATTAACCTTTCAGAAATGGTCCCCAAAGGTGCCCTTCATTGGTTGTATCTTTAAGAGATGCCTCCATGGTTCCAACAGGCTAACAGTGCTTATTATTTCTACGTATGGGGTCAACTGATGCAGTAGTCTTTGCATATGCTGATACTTCTTTTACCAAAAAGATGAGTCTTTTAAATTAAAAAAAAATGTGTTAATGGAGATCCGTGAACAATCAAAGAACTACTTAACACCTATGAAGTTAATATTGGCTGCTGGGATGTAAGAAGTAAAAATAACCCATATTTATTATACTTTTTACATGTGTGTGTGTGTGTGTTCTGTCACAGTGAATTCACAGAAATCATGAGCCTTCAGTCCACCTGTTTTAGATGGTTCTAAGTGATGCAAATCAAAGCAGTGGCGTTATTGACTTTAAGAACACTGTGATTGATTACTCTTGATTAATGTCTACAGATAACTATTCTTACAGACATTTAGCCACAGTTTCTTCCTTGTGGTCATTAGAACACTTATATAACCATGTCACAATTTGACATAAATTATTGGTCCTGGATCAATGAAAGAAGTGTTGAGATGTGAGGTGAAAATACATGAGCCATCTCAAGAGGATGCTATTGGGAACACAGTGTACTGCCTCCTGCAAAGTGGACACCAATGTCCTGTAGTAACAGAAAACGGTGCTTCCTTGTGTATATTATAAAAGTTTGTTTTCTTTGTCTTTAATGAATTGTCTGTTTTGTTTTGCGCATATGTATGTTTGTCTGCATGCATGTAGTTGTACCACGTGCATGCCTGGTGCCTACTGAGTCTACAAGAGTGTCAGATGGCCTGGATCTGGTTGTGACTCACCGTGTATGTTCTGGGAATGGCAATCCAGTGCTCTATAAGAACAGCAAATGCAATTAAACGCAAATCCATCTATTTTTTTTAACTCATCTAGTCTCTGTTTTAAAGTACTTTTAGCTTTCTTCTACAAACACGCAAACAGGCAAACATATACATTTAATAGTCATTCTTCCTGAGTTGGCTAAACTAGTATTCTAATGAGACCCATCTTTTATTTGCTACTTTTTCTAATCCTCTAACACTAACAATTATGATATCAATATTCCTTATCTAATGTTGATGAAACAGTGACTTTTTCCTTTAGAATTTATTATAGAATTAAGTGATTTTAGAATTCATCATTGAGAATTTGCTAGATATTCAAGGGACTCTGTGAAGTCACAGGCTGACCTTATTCTGTATGTTCATCTCTCTTACTAAACTGTTAGGTTTTACATTTTTAAAAATGATGAAAACTGGATTTTTGCTGGCAAATGTATGCCTTACTACATTTAATCATTTTTAAGAAAGCTCTATTGCTTAAACTATGTGGACTGAAGTGGGAAGAAAGCCAATGTGAAATTTTATTTTTTCTCTCACTGATAGCATAACATAGAAAAGAATCACCCAGGGAATGTTTTATAACATGTAGATTTCAGGTCATTTTCAAAGGTGCTTGAAGTATTATGCATGTTTAGTATAATGCTGTATCTCCCATAGGTAATGCATATAAATATATATTTTATTTAAAATATACTCATGCATATATATATATACATATTTAAATATATTTGTATGTGTATATGTATAAAGTAGGATTTCTGGGTTTCTTGATATATAAAATATATTCAGTGGAATCAAATTTGTCCCACTTGGGTATGTCCTGCAGGACTAAGTTAGATTCCAACAGTATTCTTTCCATGAGTTCGATTATTCAAATGAATCTCAAACTTGGCATTGATTTTATAATTATACCAAAGAAGTTCTTATGTAAATAATTTTATAATACCCATTATCACGAAAATCTCTTCTTGATGCAGGGTCTCACTATGTAGCCTGCAGTGGCCTGGAAGTTTCTACATAGACCAAGCTGCCCTCAAACTTACAGAGATGTGCCTGTTTCTTCCTCTTAATGGTTGCAATTAAAGTCAAGCACCACAACACCTATATTTAGTAAATGAGAAAAACAGATTGTTTTAGCGCCTCAGTTAGATGATGACCCTATAAATCAGCTAGAGAGACAGGTTAAGAAGAAATAACCGTGACTGTTGCCTGAATAATGATCTAAAGTAGCTTACTGTTTCTGAGTATATTCCATTCATTCCACAATAAATCTTATAGTGTAAGGGTCTATGATTTACCAAAGAATGATACCCGAGACTCAAATAGGATGCAAAAGCAAAGGGTGTTTTATTTTGCAGACATCTAGCATGCTAGAGTCTAACATCTACCAAGGTAGAGGTGTTCCAGTAAGCGCACAGGCTTGATTTAAAGCACATTAGGGGAAAGCCAATGAGAAGTAGGTGACCTCTATCTTAATCTGTTAGTTCTATCTCTAGGGACATCCCAGAACCTTTGCTGGGCCATGGTGTGTGGGGGGGGGCTAGAAACTATTGCTAAGGAAGTCTAGAAACTGTTGCCGACCAATTTTCCTTGCCTTCGGCCTGGCAGTGGGGTGGGAAGCTTCTGATGTCAGGGCAGTTTCTGACTGGCTTCCTGAGGCCTGGGTTTTCTTTTCAGTGACTGACTTACCTAGACTTACCTGGACTTGGAAATAAAGATTTCGGCCTAGTCTCCTGAACCTCCAATTAAAAACCTGTCATAGAGTCAGCCTGTCTCAACACAACATTTACAACGGCTAATAATTGAATAATAATCTACTATGAAAAAATCCCCATAATGTGTAGGTCAACATGCTTTACATCACAGCCTCTCAGAGGGTATCCAGCCCTTACCTCTGGCCACGAACAGGGTCTGCTTATTGCTTAGTATCTGGCCATTAATATTCAACCAAAAGCTTTGCAGGAAGATGTTATGTATCCCTGATCACTTTTACCTTTTTCTCATAAAGTCAGCTTCCCATTGCAATAAACTATATGTAAGTATTAAGAAAGGTGTGGAGAAAGAAATTATAGAAAGCAGAGCTGTGGACTTACTAAAAAGATACTTGGACAAAATAGTCTAACAAGGGCTGCTGACCACTGCATCATAGACATAAAATTTCGATGGCAAGCCATAAAAAATAAAATTGGTTGTTTGTGAATGGCTTCACTTTGAGTTATTTAGTTCTTCATCAAACCACAAAGTACTTGTGGAACAAAAACCTGTTTTACAAGGCTTCCAGGTAGTAAAAGATTTAATGATAAAGGGAATAAGAGGAGGTCCCAAGATGGAGATTCTGGGAGGCTATGTTGTGGAAGAGAAGAAAACATAGAATAAGAAGATGAGGATATTCTTAAAAGGCACACTGAAAAAAATTATTTGAAAGTCAAAGTTAATTTCCTGACTGAAATCATGGATTATCTGGTTATAGCCTTTTTGGGACAAGCATGAGACAGAAATCTTTGTGCCTAAAAGACTTCACAGTTAATTTTATGATCTTACTGAAATATGCAGGTAGTCTAAGTCCCGAGGAGACAGGAAAATCATTATTAGGCCACTGAAATAACATTATGCACAGGAGAAACTTAGTAAGTTAATGCTGCACAGCAAGGCTTTGCCACTGATGAAAATCAAGTTTATGTTTCCAAGCAGCTTTGTGCCCAGAACTTTCTCTTTGATCGCCCCTGAAATTACAAATAGCAAATCCGGTCAGCTCAAGGATCATTAATACCATGGCTCACACTGGTCGGTTTTAAATACCTCACTAATCATTTCAATCAGGTGGCACCTTTAACTTTTACTTGCAGAAGAGAAACATTCCATCGCCATGACCGTATGCCTTTCATAATCTAGTTCTCCTGTGCTTAGCTCAGAGAGTTCCTAGGAAGAGAGAGATATCTAGAACCCTGTTATTAGATGTTGAAAAGGAAGAAGTGACCGTGAGCGCCTGGGAGAGACTTTATGACTGTGGTGTCTATGCATTTTCTGACATCGAGTCATGGTTTTAGATCCAGCAAGATATATGCCATCATAAAGTTTTCAAAGTATTACATGTGTTATTCGAACGTACATCTTGCCCATCGCATTATTCGTGCAGCTGTCAGACACACCATGAGGGGGAAAGGGGAACACTATGAGCAAGCATAAAGGACTTTCTCCCACATGGGCTGGAAGGCTGAGAAATTAAGCCCACACAAGGGGAAATTATTAAGGCACCGCTGCTAAAACAGGAGTATTTTTGTACAGTATCTTAACAAATGACTTAGTGGATAACTCCTTAAGCAATGAGTACTGATTCTTCTCTCACTAGAGGACTGGGATAAAGTGTTATTAAAAAACAAAAACAAAAACAAAACAAAAAAAAAATGGCTAGAGCAAGAGTGGTTTCTTGGCCATGCACAGTTTTTCAGTGTGCTTGAACAATGATGGCCACAATAAAGAGAGACTTGTAAGATTCTAGAGGGAAAATGCCATGTCCTTCAGCAGTGGATTCTGGGATACTGGAGGAATGTACAGCTCTCTTGGTGCTTTGTTCAGTTTCAGGAGTCATAGAATGGGGGGGGGGGGTAGCACAGTGGTGGAGGGCTGTTTCTTTTTATTTACAACCATTCCCTCCATATTTTCAGATCATGTTTTACTTCCTTCTGACATCAAATTACTTCAGAGTTCACACAGAACAAAGGCAGGCAGGAGGGAAGGCACTAGCGATAGTCTAGGACATCTATATCTTCACATTTCAAATCTAATGTAAATGCTGAGTTCTGATGGACTTGTGGTCTTCTAAGTGTGTATTTCTCTGGCATGGCTCTTTATTTTCAGAATCAAACGCCATAGACCTAAACATTCTCAAGTAAACAGCATATTGTTTCCCAGTGATATTCCTGTTATCTCTGGGCTCTGCCCCCTTGGAAGTAAAACTTTTAGCTCCTGAGCCAAAGAAGTGTCTTCCTGAACAAAGATCCCAGAGAGAAACCACAGCAGGGTCCTAAATTCAAACCCAGTTTCTTTTGTGTGCTTGTGGTAACAATCTAGCCAAGCTTAACTTTCCAGCCAATAACTATCTTCCACATGCTGAAAATAGCACCCTAGTGGGTAAGTGGGAAGACAGAAAGGAATGAATCCTGTGCTATCTCTGACTGTTAGTGTCCCATTGAATCAAATTCAACAGAGAAGCAAACAGCATAGCTCTGGGCAGAGAAGAAAACTGTGTGAGTCTGAGCAATCAAATCAATGGTTTTGATTAAATAATTTTAAGGCTAGGCTTTAGCTGATTATTTTGAGGGAAAAGAAAGCAATGGTTGATATTGTGACTGTTTTTTCTATATGCCTATTTCATAGAAGGAATTTATAACCTAATTTAAAAAAAATTCAGATAGAGACGAAAAGCCACCACCCAGATTCCCTTTCAATAAAAAAAAAAATAAAAAAATCTACGTCTCATCTGCTAGGAGCGAGGTAAGCAGATGCTCTCTAATGGCAGCTGTGAGAAGATTCTCTCAATTGTGGGTAGTTTCCATGCCCAGCATCTCACCTGGTTGATGTAAGGCCTGGCCATTTTGACCTAGTTAAGAGCAATTGTGATCTGCAACGCTAATCATAGAACTGTCTCTTGGTTTGGGTAATGCTATAGTTGGTAGTAGCCCTCTCTTCTCGAACGCAGTCTTGCTTCCTCTACTCTTCAAAGACGTTGATTTCGAAGGCGCACCCTAATAAAGGACTGGTGAGCAATGTCTGCCTCCTTGCCTTCCTCCCACGGCGTTCAGCCTGCAAGCAAACGCAGCTCTTCCTTCAACCTACGGAACTCAAAGAGGGGGCCACAGCTGAAAAACAAATAGATAAAAGCAGGCAATATTTCTCCGGCTTGTTTTCTCACTATTTAGTTTACGATGCCTCAGAAAGATTGCTTCGTCGTGATTTCTGAAACTCGGGACTGGAAATATTCCCTGTGTGAGCCATAATTCACAGCGTGGATGTAGAGCAAGCACGGCTGCTTATTCATCGTCTTTGCCTGTCTATTTTCATGTTTTTTATGAGGGGCTCCTCTGAGCCGGCAGTCCTTTCTAATGGTTTCGTGACTCCACAGCCTCCCGCTCATCCACATCAGCCCAGACAGACTCCTGTCAAAAGCAATTGTTCTTTATGAAGCAGATGTGTTTCCTGCAAGCAGACCAAATCAGACCCGTTCTTGCTTGCCGTGTTGGCTGGTAGTTCTGGCCTCCGTGTAGATTTTAAGTTTGAAATGAGTCCGTAGCTTTCTTTATTATCCACAAAGATTCTTGATGGACATATAGAGCTTAAGTATCGCTGAGTAACATAGCTTTAAAAATTCCTCCCCATTCATATTTGATGTTTTATATTATTTTATCACTGTGTTCCACTGCCCAGTCTTTCCATGGAGAGGAGAAATATCGCAAAAACATAACTCCATAAATCATAACTTGTTACATTAAGGAAGATTTCCATTCGTCCCATGCACATCTACTCACTGTCTTTGTACCAGCGATAAAACTATACGCGCGCGTGTGTGCGTGCGTGCGTGTGTATTGCCCACACATATACAGTTAAGGTTTCTCTTGAGCTTTTCATCTCCTGTCTGATTTATTTTTCTCTCATTTACTCAGAAAAACTTAATGATGTTAATGAACTGTCTTATTATATACAAATATTATACTTAAAAATCTGTATAAATTATTTAATTTGTGAGATTACTATTACATGTTCCTCATATTTCAGTTTTCTGACTTCTCTCTAAATTTTCCTATGTACACTTTCTTGATTTATTTCAAATTCATGGCTTCTTCTTTCATTGAATGCAAATATGTGTGTATGTATATATGTATATATATATATATATATATATATAGATATGTATATGTGTGTATATGTGTATATATGTATATATGCATATACATATAGTCCTAACTAAAACCTGCTTAGTCCATATAATGTTACTTGTATGCATGTTTTCAGGGCTGATAATTTGGTAGTAGATAACCAAATAATCTGTTCTTCACTGGAAAAACCATGTCTCCATCTCTCAGAATTATCTAGTTGCCTTGTAACTCTTTGTATATTTTTGAGGCCTTATGAAAGAGTTGTCCCATCTACTTTGGCGTATATACTGGTGTGGTCTTCAATCAACTTATATTTGGGTGGTTATGTTGGTGAAACTTTATGGGTGTTGCATAATTATTTAAACTGAAATTGAAAGAAACAAACTGATAGTGTCATGCTTTGGGACTGCTACATGGTGATCATGACAAACCACAACTTTCTGCCAGTAGCACAGGCCTCTGATGAGTATTAAAATCAAATTGAAATCAGAGGAAAGTGAGGAATTATTATTAAGGGCTCAAGAGATAGGTCAGGAGTTAAGAACTCTGTCTTCTCTTTCAGAGGTTCTAAATTTAATTCTCAGCACCCACATGGTGGCTCACACCTGTAACGGGATCTGATGCCCTCTTCTAGCATGTAGGTATACATGCAGATAGAGCACTCATATATATAAATAAATGTATTCTTCAAATCCACTCTTCACTGTCCAAATATTTATACATTTTCTACATCTCCACTCTTTATCACTACACCCAAGCACCTTCATAAAATAAGTTATTTCTTCCAAATCTTTCTACTTGCCTAATTGGAATGGACGTACCACATATGACAGTAGGAAACAGGCCCTCAGCAACTGAATGATAAAGTAATGAATGCATAAATCATAGTTCTAAACCTGAAAATTAGCAGAATCCTACAGGAAACTAAGTCAATGTACTGGGTCATCTTCCCATGTGATCATGGAGGCTATTAAGACTGATATATAAAATGGGGTCAGCCTGATAATCTTACAGCACTGTGGCTATATTAGAGAGTGTGAGCCTATGGTTAGAATGTGAGTCGCCCTCACAGAAGCATGCTCTTGAGCATCTGGGCCCAAGATAGTGTGGCACTGGTTTGGACGGTGGTAGAATCTTTGAAACATGGGTTTTAGTTATAAGAGGTGATCCATGATGGAGTAGAAGAGGCCAGCCCTGGCTGATCTTCTCTTTTGTTTGGTTCTTGAGGCAGCGGAGGGGGAAAAGTGTTGGCAGGCATAAGAGTTGGCCTTAGGAGATGTTTAATGTTTTTATGTAATAAAATGTTTACCTGCCTTAAGTCTGTGTCACTTTTCTGCTGTCACTCACCTGCCTGAGTTCCTCTGAGGCCAGAAGCTGTAGTCTCTGGCACCTCATCTTAAAACAGCAGTGGATCAAGGAAAGCATCCTATGTTCTAACTCAGCATGACCTGTACAACTCTAACTCCCAGAATGCTAGTTGAAGTCTTGGAAGAAAAGGGGACACTTTGAAAAGTGATTTCAGCCTTTATTTCTAAGTTATTTTAAAAAGTTTCCTATGAAAGTTCTCTTAAAAGGGGATGGTGTCACAGATAAAATTTTTAAAATTTGCTAGAGCCTTTTCCCTCATGCCCAGATGCCTCTCCCTTGTCAGGCTAGTGGGAAGTTTGGAGCAATAAATGTTTATTGAAACAGAAGAGAGTCACACTTGCAGAAGGAAAAACATTTACACAAGCAAATATGGACTAAACTCACACAAATTCACATACAGATAAATGCATACATACATATTCATAAATCTCTATTCAACCATTGGGCCTACCTTACATATGACCTCAAAAGCACTCTCTCTCTCTCTCTCTCTCTCTCTCTCTCTCTCTCTCTCTCTCTCTCTCTCTCTCTCCACAATATGTATATGGAGAAAAAGACCAAGGACCAGAGCAGAAATAACTCACCAATTCTGAATAAAGAATGAGCTACAATCTTTGTTGCATAGAGAAAGAAAACCCTATTGCTAAATGAATTAAATACAAGTCTGTAAAAAGAAAGCTTTGTCCTCTTTAGTATGACTAAGCCTGTCTTGCTGTTAAGAAAAGACCTGTTCCATCCCAATGTAAGGAGAAGTCTGGCTGTTCCTTCTTTTCTCTCTGCAGCTTCCTCTTTTTTCCTCTTTCTCTATGCATTATTCATGCTTCTCTCTTAATATTTTTATGTTGCCTATACTTTCTAAGTTATTACATTGTGTTCTCCTTCTAATCTTGCTCTCTCCTTCTGCTCTGATGTAACCATGCCCTTGTTCCCAATGCCTTATTCCCAGTGTGCTCTCTCTAATGTTAGGCTTTCTAATGTTATGCCTCCCAATGTAATCATTTCTTTTCTTTTTTCTTTCTTTTATTTATTTTTTTTTTTTTGTAACTTTTCTAGGAGAATAGATCGCATGATTTTTCCAAGCATCATTTTATTTTACAAAAGTTCACTATAAGTTCAGATATAAGTCTAAATAATTAATTGAATAGGTAGTTTGCTACAGAGAATGTTTACATGAGTATACATTAAGAGTAATTGTCAGGCTAAACATTCATCATCTATCACCAGCTCAACAGTTAAAAACCATAACTTTTGTGACTAAGTTATTAGTGAAGTTTTTTATATATAAACACAGTCAACATTTTATCTTCTGTCCTTGGACCTACATTAAATCCTTTTTTATGACCTTTGGTTAATTGTTTTATAACCTCTTAGAATGTGATCTAAATTGTAGGTGCCAGCTTGCTATCTCAGAAGCAATTATCTGGTGACATTTGAAGACCAGCAGAGTTTCTACTGCAGTTTTAACATAAGAAAGGACTTAATAGAAGTTCTATTACAAAAGAGCTTAATAATTACAAATATAATTTTAGAAATTCTTTTTTTAAAAAGATTTATTTATTTATTTGTTTATTTGTTTGTTTATTTATTTATTTATTATATAAGCACACTGTAGCAGTCTTCAGACACACAGAAGAGGGCACCAGATTTCATTACAGATGGTTGTGAGCCACCATTTGGTTGCTGGGATTTGAACTCAGGACCTCTGGAAGAGCAGTAAGTTCTCTGAACTACTGAGCCATCTCTTCAGCCCCCCCTTCCATTTTCTTATAGGATCATCTATTTGTCTATGTAGTATCACTACAAGAGAGTACATCTTTATAGTTCTGCAGGAATCTGCTCAAAAGGGTAAGCTAATATGCAGTGATACACACACACACACACACACACACACACATACACACACACATATGACCAGGAAAAGCATATTAATGGCAGGAATCTTTTCTAAAATGAAATCTTCCCAGACTTCTGTGCAGAAGCACATCTAAAGTTCATGAAGGAACCATCTCAAGAACATCACCTGCTAGTGTTTAGGTTCACCTTGATGGCTCCTGGCAGTGGGTACACCCACTTCTGTTGTTGTCCTTTGCATTCTGCTTTCTAGTGTGCTGAGATGTGAAGTACTTCTATGATCCTATCACTGTGATCTCTATGATCCTATCACTGTGAGCTCTAGCATGTACCCTTTTCAAGGATGCACTAAAATTCCCACAAAACTGTGAACTAAACTGAGCATTCCTCTCTCCACTACCTTTTGTCTGGTATTTTGTCACAAAAATGAACAAAGGCATCAATACAGAAAATTGATAGCAGATAGTGGAACTTCTACTGTATGGACTTGATTGTGTGGATGGATAGCCACTGGAACAAGAGACAAGTGTAGTAGAGTTTAAAAGCCTGAGAAGATCTGTGCAATGTGAAGCCTAATGGGAGGAAGTGTCCTAGAAGGAGTGTTAAACACCAGAATGCGTATATAAACAAAGGAGGTAAAAACTAGACTCACAAGGTCTCAGATAGGAAAAAGGATTCTGTCAGGAATTTGTCTCAAAGCCAAACATGATCTAGTAAAACAATTTGTCTGGCTGTGTTTAGTCCCTCTTCTAAAATTTGAATGGTGCTAAATTAAAATAACAAATAAATAGACTGACTTGTTTGATGGTTGAAGTTTCAGGGCAGAAAAATCCTTCGGGCTGTGTCAAGTTGGCTGCTCATTGCTTCCGACCAAAATTCCAATGTAAGGGAACACAAAGGGAAACAGAGAAATGTGGAAAATTTTGCAATAGAGTCAGGAGTAAAAGTGACCCTAGATGAAGTCACTGTCAAGAAAAGTACAGTCAAAGAAGCTGCTAACTGTTAAAGGGATTCGTGCTATTAAGAAGAAGCTGCACACATGACCTGAGACATAGCAGAGGCTCTTTGAGAGTGAGAGTCCTCCCATCGTAAACCCCAGGGTGAAAATGGGAACACATTTAAAAGACCTTTCTTTATAGTAAGCATGCTCAAACTATGTAGAGGTATAGACCCCGACTCAAAAGAAAAAAAGGGGAAGATTTTGTCCCTAGTTCAGTTACCTATAAACTCACAGTCCAAAGCTCTCTTGGCTAAAGGAACTTGGCTACATCTCCACCTGAGGGAAGAATTTGTCATCAGCTGTATGGTGCTGATTGTGTTTGAAATGCAGAATGCTCAGTTCCATGCTCATTGCAGCTTGCACCAAGAAGAGCTTGTGAAACCAGCCAATCCGAGGCATTAGCAGAACCCTGATTGGAGTTCCTAAGGGAGCTGTATATGAAGGTGTTCTGGTGAGTTATATATTTCAGTTGAGGTACCAGAACGTTAGAGATGGAGGTTTGCAGGGAACAGTTGCAGTACAGGGTAGAAGCAGTCCAGAGACAGATTATGTGTGCTTCAGAGGGCAGAACTGTAGATGGCAGGCTACCTAAGTGTGTTGGGACTCATAGGGTGCCATAATACCCCCTTCCCCCAGATCTTTATATGTAGCTACATAACTTATTATTTGTCCTTCTGGATTTTGTTTTGTTCTAATTTGTCGTCTTTCTTATCTCCCCTTTGGTAGCTGGCCATGATACTCTTTTGCATGGCATACTAGGACCATGACTTTATTGATTTCACAGGATCCTAAAGTGAACAGTTTCTGTTCAGTCTTACTAGAGACTTTGAAGTTTTGAAGACAACATTTTAAGATTGTTGAAATTCAATCAAGCCATCATCTTAGCCCAGGACACCCACCCACCCACACTTACCTCTGGGAACACAAGCCAGGCACATGACAGCTTGGCTGTGACATGATGTGGGCCAGGATTATGTCTGTGGCACATGTTTCTATTGAATGCCATACAGACATTCATTGACTGTGCTGAATCCTGAAGCCAAATCAGAACTCAGTGCTCCTACCAGGATTGGTGTGTGGAGTGGTAAAGGGGAGAGCACATTGATGTAAGCAGTCCATAGAGCCATGGTGACGTTCAGGTCTTCATGGCTTCCATGAGCCATGCCTGGGTCTGTGGTCCTATTACAGCCTGGGTCTATGTTGATGTCTGTGGTCTGAGTTACCACCAAAGCTCAGGTGGAGGTAAATGGGCACTGCTGCCACCTGAGGCCATGGTGATGTCTAGACACATGCTGCCCCCCCAGGACTAAATCTGGGTCAATAAAAATGTTATGGGAGGGAAAGAAGATTTTGGGGATTCTTGAAGTTGGATTGGATAATTCTTCTTTTTGGAAATGGGCATGAGCACACGTGGGCCAGGGATATCATTGCTATGGGTTTAATGTAACCTATGTGAGCCTTTGTTCTGAGGTGATGGCATTTTGGTGGTGGAATCTCAGGGATATGGACCTATCAGCAGGGGAAGGATACTCAGAATGCCTTTGTATATTATCCTCATGTATGATTCTTGTGTGTGCTTTCTGATTACTGATATGACAAGATATAAGGAGCTGCCACACAGGTTGTTCCCTATAAAGGTGGTGACATCCCATCTGACTCGAAGTATGGGAACCACAGACTCAAATAATATTTCCCTCCTTCAAGTCAGATGTTTTTGTCACAGCAAGTAGGAAGAAAAGTACCCCAAACAGCTTACCTACACAGAAAAAATCATTGATATTATTGGTTAATAAGAAGGTACTTTTCATTATTCAGAGTATGCTCCCTGTTAATTAATTAATTAATTAATTAATATTTAGTTCCTTGTATTGTTCTAACACTGATACAGAAAAAAATCAAAAGACAAGATAAAATAAAAAGTGTTGGGACAAAGAACAGTCTATAGAGCAAAAATTAGCTCCAAAAAAATTGGCTCCTTAAAGAAGTTGGTGGTATACTCATATTTAACAGCAAATAAAATAAGACATGAGGTTAAGATATAGGATAATGTATCAATTTAATAAGCAGTATATTATATTACATTGGCAACAAATAGGCAGGGTGTAATTTTGAACAATATTTTAGAAAAGAATGTAATACTTTGTGTCAAAATGACAGTAAAT
This sequence comes from Micromys minutus, assembly GCF_963924665.1. Classification (NCBI taxonomy): domain Eukaryota; kingdom Metazoa; phylum Chordata; class Mammalia; order Rodentia; family Muridae; genus Micromys; species Micromys minutus. The sequence continues at coordinate 11,530,253 of NC_137960.1, read as the reverse complement.
TCAAATGTATACATTGAAAGTCTAGGCCAAGCAAATTGATTACCACACTGATTACAATCATTGTTTGTACAGTGTTTCTACTGTTCCTTGAGGGCAGTTCCACTTGCTCTAAGTTACCTTCATAGTGACATGGACAAAAACTTCAGAATGTCATAGCTTCAGAATGAACCCTGAAAAATGGCTCTCATGTCACATGATTTTGTATGTCTCTGTCATATCAGGGAGGAGTAGGGACCTGCTAGATAAGAACACTAATGTCTACTAGAATATCCAATTCCTGAAAATTAAATATTGTTACTTACATGATGAAAATATCTCACCTTCCTTATTTGTAAACACAGACAGTGTACATGGGTAAAAATACAGAGACAATATATCTGTGGTAATAAAATGCCTTGGGTGTTTAATTACAAAGGGAATCCAGAAAACGCTGTAAATGATGTAAAATAATACTAGGAAGGGTGTAAAGAATTAAGCTACCATATTAACTCTATGCAAAAGAATATACTCACTTATATTCATGTTAAATCAGGAATACATTTTCCTAAGGAATTCCTGATGGCAATCCAAAAAAAGGGAGGGGGGAATAGAATAGTCACAAGTGACTAGTTCAAGGATGATTTATTGTTGGTGATATTGCTCACTTAATATTCATCATAAGAAGGAAATGTATTTTTAATCATATTCTATCCTAGCACATTTAAGACTTACCCACTTCTAAGAAATCACTGTGAGTACCAAATAATAGTTTCCACTTATTCACGTGTTGTGCTAATGAGGTAGGAGGAACGTGCTGCTGCTTAAGGAAGACACTATTCGCAAAAAATAGTACATGTCTGCAGATGTCCCAGGACGGTTGTAGATGTGACGTGGCATGAAAAGCGTTGTACTTCCCGAAGTCTGCCTAACTGATTTAACCAAGCATTGCGTCATCTATCACTATGGGTGGAGGAGGAAGTACAAGAGCCTCACAAGATGGCAGCGCCTTCCTGTGTGCTGATAATCTGAGCAGAATAACCGGGGGAGGGGGAGGAATGTGAGGAAACCAACCCAGAGCTAACCATCTCCCTTCCTTGTTTCCTGGCCCACCATGCAGACAGGACTTTGCTCTGATGTACACCCAACTGTGGTATATTGTTGAAAATATTTCATCTCAGTAGGCAGTTTCTTAATCATTCAGTTTCCACATAAAACATGCATCACCTTTATATTTATAACAAGCCTTTAATGCACTAGAACTGGGCAAATATCTACCCGCTAAGCTATTAGGATCTACTTCCCCATTAATAGTCTGGAGTTATAACTTGCCATGTTCTATCTGGGCTGCTCTTACTCCAATTGCCCAAATTTTATGGCCATGTTTTCCTGACTCACCTACCACATGGTGTCTTTTTCTTTCTCTACCTTCTACTCTCTCTTCTCCTCAGATCCCAGGTCCAAAACCGGAAACCTCACCTACCACCTTTCTGTCCAGTTATAGGCTCTCGGCCTCTTTCTTCAACCAACAGTTTTAAAATAAGGAGCAAAGTCATATAGCATTACTTTGTGTAAGGGTAGATTCTCTTGTCCCTGGTGCATGTCTGGAGACCAGTATTTAATGTTGCAGTACATAGCAAAAGATAAAACCACAATAGAGGTAGAATAACATCTTTGAGATGAAACAGATTACACTGTTTATGTTGGTTATTTCTGTTGCATCAATGAAAATAGTAATTACAAGAATAGCTAAATTTTCCAAACAATAATAATAAAGGATCAGTTAAAGAGTTATACAATTGTACTCAGTGTTCCCTTTTGATGCCAGATGTTTCTGGAAGACAATACACTTGAGATAAAGAGTACTAAATTTAGGAAATGGTTAGAGTACATTAACCTATACACAGTTAATATTATACACAGAGTATAATGCAGAGTGGTTATTTTGAAAAAAAAATATTTAGGACCCAGACTTTTCCAATACCACCTTTAAAAGTAGAATAAAGGTAATGTTTTGAAATATAAATTCTAACTGAAGGTTTCCAACCTCAAGGGATAGAGTTGTATACACTAAACTTGTTGTAGAGTTATGAAAGAGCAAGTGTGATTTTTAAAGACCTCAGCTTGATACGATCTAGAATCTAGAGACAGAAGGTCTGTGAGGGGTTGCACTGATCGCTTTAACTGAGATGGGTTGACCCAACTACTGTGAACAGGACTGTTGCCTGGAGAGAAAGCCTGCACTGTATAAACGGGACAGTGTAAGCTGAGCCTGAGAAGGTTGTTCCTACCTGATCATGGTTGCAACAAGCACCTTCTACAGTGACTTCCCACCTCTGAGGAACCTCCACGTGGAACCGTGGCCTGAAATAACCCTTTCTCCCTTAAGTTGCTTTGTCAGGCTGTCTCATCACAGCAACAGGAAAGGAAACTATGACAGGATATGACCCCCAGTAAAAGAGGAAGGATACAAAATTAATTTTGGAAAAAGTCTTCTTGGAGCTTCCTCTTAGCTCCCAACTTATTTGGAATGTCTGAGAGCAGAAAAGACATGACCTTATTGTTGACTTGTAGAAAGCCTGTTAGTGGACCTGGAAACATCACCGGGTAATGAAGATATGAACTGGACAACCTTTTGTGAAGCCACAAGCATTAATTTCAGACCGTCTGCCACCAGTTTATAAATGAGAATGAAAACATTTAAGTACGAGTTCTATGCCACCTGCATGATGCTGTCTTTTTAATTAGCTGGGTTAATTTACATCCTTTCAATGCAAGTTCTGTAGGCTGTGTGGTGGCCATCTCAAAATGACTTGCTTAATTTGACACCTTCATATACCCAATTCCTCAGAAATTATTATTTCCTCTCACCTGCCCATCTGTTTTAATTTTTTCCCTATATCCCCTCCTCTGCTTCAACTTCTCATTTCCCTTCTCTTCTCTATAGCCAGTTTCTTTGGAGAGTGAGCTGTAGTTTGCATGTCTCAGAAAGACATTGTCGCACAATGCTCAGAAAAAGCAGTTTACAAAAGTGTTTTGCTAGATGCTGGAAGGATCAGGACACTCCATGAAAAGACGGAGAACTCTCTAAGACAAAGAAGTTTTTCGGGGAAGGCGTGAGAGGTCCAGATACATTTCAGGACACGTGAGGCAAGCAGATAGAAGGCTTGTTTTCCGACATCTGCTCCCAAGCTCTGAGGTTAGCTTCTTCACCTGCTGGTATGGCCTCAGTCACGTGATTTGTCTTGACCAATGAAGTCCCCTTCTAAGCAGAAACATAAAGGGACAGGGCTGGATTGTCTCATTTCTTTTTCTCCCTCTGTTACAGGACTGTCTCTTTTCCATAGGGCTGGTCCAGAACTCTCGTGTCTGAAGTAACACAACCATGACGTAGGAACACAGAGAAATTATGGGGCAGCATGGGGGAGGGAGAACCCAGGGAGATTGCAGACACACTCAGAAGATGAGTCACACATTCAAAACATAAATGAGATGGAGACCACGTCAAAGGGTTAGTTGTGAATGTACGTGGGTAGAGACAGAGGAGGAAGAGATCCTGTGAAGCCTTGAGTGCTGTGATAAAAACCCAAATTACGGTGTAACTAGAAGTAATTGCCTTGAATGTTGGGAGGGTCATCAGAACATCCAAGAAAGCCACCCATTGTTTGGTAGGGAATCCTCAATTAAACATTTACTCAAGAAATATTTGTTGGGCATACAGAAAGGATGCGAACAGAAGTCAAGGATAAAAAGGCATTCTTCTTTTCCTAGCTGTTTGAAGTATAGCATAGGAGACAGGCAGGTAAGTAGGCAATTATAACATGTTAGAAAGCCAAATAAATACGAGGTGACAGGGATCCTTAGTGGGAGGAAAGCTATTTGAAATTGGTGGAGCCAAGGAACAGAAGCCAAGAAAATATCTAAATTCTTTACAACAGCTTAATTATGGTTCCCCCCCGTGATAGAATAGAAAGAATTTAAGAACACTAAAAAGAGACGTAGCTTTGTAGAAAAATATGGGCAGCTGCCAAAACTTTTATGTGTAAAAATACTATTTACTGATTCCTGTGGGCAGAATTTATCTCTCCAAATGTGTGGGGACAGCCTGCAGTAGTTATGAGTAAAGGCATGCTCAGTGTGAGATAATTCTTGCACCCTTTAATCTATCACAGCCATGAATTTAAGACCAGGACATAAACATGTGCACACAGATGCACATATCTGTCTCTCAGGCCATGGTGAGATTACTTTAAAATGAAAATGAGCACCTCAAGATGATTTCTCCCAGGACAGACTTAGTAGGCATTTCTGTGTGACAATACCTATGACATCTTCATATACAGTTCTTCATTGAAATTTTCTCCCTCATATATCTAATCTAATACCTAAATTTGTGTGGCAGAAAAGCTCTGTAAAAGTCCAGGGAGATGGCAAAGGGGTAAAAAAAACATTTGCGAAGAAAAAAAAAAAAATACAAATGATCTGAATTCAGTCATCTGTATCCACATAGAAGTGGATGTCCACAAATACAACAGCAACAATAATACATAAGATAAACGGTTACCTTTATGAAGAGCAGAGGAGGTGTCTGGGTCAGTAGAAAAACCTGAGTTCAATCCCCAGAGCCCACATGGGAAAGGCTGCTGGTTAGGGCAGCTTGTCATTCCAGCATTATAGAGGGAAAAGCCAGAGGATCTTTAGATTTTACTGGTCAAACCAGCCTACTTGGCAAGCTCCAGGTCAGCAAGATCTGCTGTCTGGAAACATGCAAGGTTGTCCTCTGCATGAACACATACCTGTATATAACATGTACGCACACATACATGTACATGCACATATACACAAATATACATATGTCCCAATACATATGTATATTCTATATACATATGTAATGTACATTGAATTCATATACATTCTATGCCTTGTATTAGTTACTTTTGGCTTCTGGGATAAACACCCACTATGAGTAAAAGTGACTCATAGACAAAGGAGTTTATTTGGCTGATAGCTGCAGGGAGAAAGTCCGTAATAGTGAGGGAGCATGGCTCTAGGCAGCCAGAGCAGGAAGCTGTCACATTATAGCTTTAACTACACAGAGAATATGAACTGGAAGCGGGATAATGCTATACACACTCCAATCCTACCCCCAAGTGATGTACTTCCCCCAGCTAGACCCCACCTAAAACTCCCATGACTTTGCAGACATCACTACCACTGGGAACCCAGTCTTCAAATATATGACTTTATGGGAATGTTTCTCATTCTAACATGTATACCCATATGCATGAATGCACTCACACATATAAGAATGCACATGTACATGTGCATGTATACACATGTACAGATCAAATATGCATGCACACATACACATGAACCCACATATTCACATACACCCTCCACATGCATACATGTATACATATGCTCACACATACATGCACATACATACCCACACATGAATATACATGCAAACACATGTACATAATCCCATGCACATGCTCAAAGATATATGTATTCTCCCATAGTAATACACATGTATATATAAACCTACATACAAATATGCACATAAACCCATATTCACATATAGTTACACACATGTAACCTCACACATATATACATATACACACAGATATGCATATTCACACACATGCTCACCCACAATTAGGTGCTCTGGGATAAAAATAGCCCAGCATGTTGTACTTAAATGTTCTCAAATTGGGATACACACTTATCTGTTAAGTTAACTTCTAATAGGAATCAGACAATTTAATGACAGTAATCATGGACAATATTTTGATTAATTACTTAATGTGTAACAAGCATGTTGCTAACCTAATACAGAGCCCACATGAAGCAATGAAGTAAATACCAAAGACTAACATTAACTCATAGATGAGAAAAGGAAAGACAAAGACTTGATCAAAGCCATTCAGCCAATATGGAAGAACGGATTATAAGCTAGGAAAACCAAACCTTTCAGAGACCTACAGCCTGAGATCTCAGAGACACAGTATTGTGGAAACTGTTCACTCTGGCTGTGGTTTGAGACATTTTGAATTCACAGATTACTTATTCTTATACTAAATCGGCCTGCCTTTATTCAGTAATAATGATGAGGTATTTGTACAGAGAGGAAAAGTTTACCCTCACCCTGAGTCAATTGATTGCTTCTTTGCTTGAACGAATGATCACAGCACTTGATCAAGACCAGCTTCTATAGAGAAGTAAACCAGCTACTGCTTTATAAAGTTTCAGTCACTAGATAATAGAAGGCACCTCTGCTGATAATGTCATTAAAGATGCTCTGGCTGGTGTCCAGATACCCTCCTCTTCAGCAACTCCTACAGCTCCTTCTCTGTGTGAGAAAGGAGGGCACGGCTTCTGAGATTGCCACAGAGGACAAGCAAAGAGAGAACAAAGCTGGCTGTCACCCTCACGCTGCCGGGATGTGGTGCCGCATGGTAGCTCACGCCTGCGTGGTAGTGGTGATGTCCTCCTGTGTGTCAACAGTTCGTTGCTTGTAGAAGAATTCTGTCATGCAACACAAATAATTCTCTCTAAATAATTTGAATGTGGCGATCAATACATTTTAACTTGCAATCGATCACTAGCAGATTGCCTGAGGGATCTCCCACTCTGGTGTCTCTCAGCAGCAGGCCACACACATCTAGCCTTCTTTCAAGGTTTTATCTCAGGATGTTCACTCGCAGAAATTCTGTGACATTAGCTCATTCCCCTATTGCCTGGATTCAGGAGGACGAGGCTAGATGGCTCATATTCAAGCTGAGTTCCAGAGCATCCTGGGCTGCAAAGGAAGCCTGGAAAAAGCAGAAAGATTTAAGGTTTCTACAAGTTCAGTGGGCACGATGACCTTCGTTTATTTAAGAGAAAGATGTAGACCTCCAAAAAGGCAATGAGCAAAAATAACAGTCATGAAAAGGAGGCTATGAATTCAACACTTATGAACTGTAATTCCTAACTTTGTTAACAAGCAGCATGGATTCAAAAAAAACAAAAAACAAAAAAACAAAAAAACAAAAAAACCCCGGGTGCACAATTGTTCATAGTTAGCTTTGCTTAGCAAATAATTTTGCATGGCCTCTGGCCTCTCCTTTAAATAACTGTTCGTCTATCTTTAACATATGTTCTAACTTGGATTTTAGTGACTTAACTGTGCCGTCTGTCTTTCTAGCACATATCTAAACTTCTCCCCAGCGAAACCTTTGTTTCACTCTTTGAAGTGTTTATTTGGTCATAGCTTTACAGCCAATATGAAGACCATATGCATGCCCCCAAGAAACTCACCACAAATCAGGCCACAGTAAGACACATATCTTTAAAAAGAGTATACCATGGACAGATGATTATAAAGTTGCAGCCATTCCTGTTTATTGCTTTGATGCAGTACAAATGGCGAAGTGTGATTTTTCTTATTAACAATTTTAATTAACTTTTAATTGATCAGTAAGAAGATGAATGAGTCCATTACAGCATTGCGCGCAGTGAGCTGCTTGGGTAGATATTAAGCATCCGGGCAAAGTTCTCGACAGTACTATTGATAATACAAACTCTGCAGATAGCTCTCTTGTCTCACACCGACTTCCTTGTATGTAACAGCAAGTGACTGACTCTGCCCCTAGTGCCTGAGTCACAACCTCATTCATCTTGCTCAGTGACTGGGAGACAGGGAAGGAAGAAAGGAAGTAGCTTTCATGCAGATTCTGTCCCTTTGTCAGCGTTCATGGCACATTTGAGCAGCTTGAACTTTAGAGTTAATTGCAGCAGAATGTACAGTCAAAGATACACGTTTTCCTTTACAGTGGCTAGTCATGCGGAGAGCCACCTATGGATGAGTGGATAAGACAATGGTTCGGTTCAGGTGCCCGTGCGTACTCGAAATGCTCATTACACTTTAGCTCATTTAAATGAATTTTTTAAAAGTTATGGCATGTGTTTGCAGTGCCTTACTGGCCCAGGGAGTAGCGCTGTTAGGAGGTTTGGCCTTGTGGGAGGAAGTGCGTCACTCTGAAGGTGGGCTTTGAGTCCTCCTTGTAGCTGCCCAGAAGCCAGTCTGCTCCTGGCTTCCTTTGGATGAAGGTATAAAACTCTGAGATCCTGGAGCACCATGTCTGCCTGGACAATGGCTGCCATGTTTCCTCCTTCTATGATGATAATGAACTGAACCTCTGAACCTGTAAGCCAGTCCCAATTAAATGTCTGCCTTTGTAAGAGTTGCCTTGGTCATGGTGTCTTTTCACAGCAATGGAAACCCTAAGACAGTATTAAAGAGGGTGGTCCAGCTAACAAAGCTTTGTTAACAGAAAGCATCTTAAACAGGCAGACTAAAAGTAAATAATTTTCAAAAAATAGATGGCGCTGTTATATATTTGCAAAATGTAGGATTAAAACAAAGCTTCTTGTAAGGAGGGTGTAGCCCTGTTGGTCAAAGTAATCCTAAAATACTTGTACAAGCTTAAAGAGGAACTAGGTGGCTAGAGCATGAATCAAAGAAGTAGGGAGGAGAAGTTATTCAAAAATTGCAAGGACCAAATCAACACTACTTCCCTTAGAGGTACAGAACATGGCGGTAGAGGCAGTTGACTTTTACAAGAATGGGCATCTCAGGCCCAACTGTGTCAGTAGTTTCAATATTTCCCCAGAGTGTCCCAGAGGGAGCAGAGATGGCTCATACATAGCTTTTAAGCCGGTGACCCTACACTGAACTTCTCATCTGCAGAGAGTTATATAATGGACCTTTATTTCATGGGGGCTGAGGACTGTCTGGTTATTTGCTATTTTGGTAAAGGAATAGATACTAGTACATGCAGTTCCTGTGTGTTATAGGTTGGCTTAGAAGCTTTTGTGTTTCTGGTGGTCTAGAAGCTGCTGGTATCATGAGCAAGATGAACTTGAGATTGATTTTTGAGGTTTTTATCATTATCATGGTGGTATTCGGTATGCAGTGAGAGTGACAGTGTCTAGTGACACTATGCAGCAGCAGGAGTGTCAGCCCCCAGTTGGCACCCCTTGTTCGTGGAAATGACCAGAGCCATACAGTGTAGTGTGTTCCTTACCTGCTCAGCACATTAATGTACTAAATGCTTTCAGACACATTTTTTTTATTTAAACGAGTTTGTGAGAGTGTAACCCATGGTAAATTAGAGTACATTTATCCTTGATTCTAGAAATGAGACATTAGTTAAATCAGTGTGCATGCAAGCAAGATGTGCTCAATTATACACACACACACACACACACACACTAGCATACACACTCGCATACACTAATTCACTCATACAAGCACACTCACACATGAGACACATACTGTCAACACTCTAAGACACTCACACACACACTAACACAGTCAGACTCACCGAGGGAGGCAGGGAGGAAAGTGGAGGCAAAGGTTTTGTAGTTAAAATCAAACTTCTTTGTCATAGTGAACTTGGAATTATAAGGAATGAACAAAGCTTGGATACCAGTCACTTATGCATGTGTAGAATGTTTTTACTGAGTGTCCCAGAGATGAAAGGTGAGGCTAAAACTCATTAGAGCAATGGCGAATGGATCATAACCTACCTAAGTTATTAATTTTTTTTTTACTTGATCTGAAAACAAATGCTTCTGTCTTTCCCCCAGAATGATGGAACGTTTTTTTCCTTGCCAACACCAGGATGGCAACAGCCACTAATCCAACAGTTTCCGGAGCCATCTAGGCAAATTAGAGCTTCAGGGAAAATATTTCCACACATCTCCTCATTCTTTGACTGTGTTTTCTTCTTCCTGGTATTAATGTAATTCTTTTTCTATTTACTGTCAGGATTAACCTTTCCAGGGCATCTGTGGTTTTGTCTACAGGACAAGTTCTGGCTGAGTGTTAGTCCTATGAAGTGGAAGACTGTAGCAATAAACATGATATTCACATCTTTTTCTTTTTATTTATTTTTGTTTGTTTATTATTATGTATTTATATAGCATATATATATAATATATATACACAAATGCTATATATAGTATTTATATATTTGTTTATGATTATGTATTATGTGTTTATATTTATATAGTGCATATGTGTGAGTGTTTGTGTGTGTGTGCATGTGAGTATATGTGTGTGAGTGTTTGTGTGTGTGAGTGTGTGTTTGTGTGAGTGTGCATGTGAGTATATGTGTGTGAGTGTATATGTGTGAGTATGTGAATGTGTATGAGTGTGTATGTATGAGTGAGTATGTGTGTATATGTGTGTATATTTATATGTGTATGTGTGTGTAAGTGTGTGTGAATATGTCTGTGTGTGTGTGTTTGTGTGAGTGTGTGAGTTTGCATATCAGTGTATGTGTAACTATGTGTGTGAGTATGTGTGAGTATGTGCGTGTATGTGTGCTGAGTGTTTTCACATGTCTTACGGTGCATATGTGGAGGTCAGAGAGGGTTCTTCCACAATGCATGTTCCAGGGGTTAAGCTCAGGCAATCAGCAGGTACCAGCTCACCTCCAGTCCTGTGTCTGCATCTCAGCTTTATTTTTTCAAAATGAGAGATGTTTGCATGTGGTGTTAAAATGCAGTGCCTTGCGTTTCAGCCCTTGCAAAAATTCGGTCATCTTTGAGTTTAGAATCCAATCTGTCCTGGTAGTCTGCAATGTAAGAATTTACTATCTCATAGCTTCTGAGGTAGAGTCAAGAGTTTATGAAAACAATAGTGAATTTGATAGAAAACACGCAGCATCTGGTGGTGTGAGGTTATCAACGGTGACAAATTTACTGACTTTCAAACAAGAGTACTTCTATACACATTCTATTAGAAATAGATTTTCCATTTCTGATGCAAAATGACTTTATGCCTAAAACGTTTAGCAAATATAGATTCAAGTAGCTCCAGTGATCCTATTTGAAGCTATTATTTGAGACTCGTATCCTAACATTAAACAGTAACCCTGCTTTGTGATTTGACAATCACTGTACTCTTATTACCATCCAGCTTTGGGAACATGTTTAATTTCAAACCTCTGGTCTATGTAGCCACTGAATACTCATTACTTTCATTAGCATTTATTAAATAGTTTTACATATAAGTCATTGTTCTAAATTCTAGGACCCCTGAGGTATTTAATTCTTGTATAACTTTATGTGAGACAATTAATTTCCTTAAGCCATATGGTCTCATTTGCATAACGGGGCCAAAGATATTTACTCATTAGAAATCATCATAAAGATTAAATGAGGTAAATATTCATCATGTCCAACCTTAGGTAAATGTGAAAATGACTGTATGAATTTCTTAAACAAAATAACCACCAAAGCTTAAATTGTTAGTGAATTATCTTTAATTAATTAAAACCAAGTGCTACTTCTGACATTTCAAATCAGCCATAGCAATAAAATTGTATGCAACTTTTCATTTTTATAACCCTCATTTTTCTCTGACATGATATATCTCTGGGTCTAATGGTATCAGCCTCTTTCATCTTCACCAAGTACATACTAAACCGTAGCTTATTTCTTTTCAGTGATTTATTATTTTTACTGCAAATTGTACCTTTTCTTATTTTTCTAATTTTACCTTTAGAGGAATATCTGGTTAGAAACCATGGCAGAGTTTGTCAGCCATGTTCCAGGAGCTGTTGTGTGAAGCCTTTTGTTTCCTCTGTTTAGGCAACAGACCCAGATGCTGGGATAAATGGCCAAGTGCACTACAGCCTGGGCAACTTCAACAACCTCTTCCGCATCACATCCAATGGGAGCATTTACACAGCTGTGAAGCTGAACAGGGAAGCCAAGGACCACTATGAACTGGTTGTTGTGGCAACAGATGGAGCTGTGCACCCTCGGCATTCCACTCTGACGCTGTACATCAAGGTGTTGGACATTGACGATAACAGTCCTGTTTTTACCAATTCAACGTACACCGTTGTGGTTGAAGAGAATCTGCCAGCCGGGACCTCCTTCCTTCAGATAGAGGTGTGTGGACCCAGCTTAATCGCATGACATCTGTATTATACGATTAGCTGTGAGGGGAAGATATTGAAGTTTAACTGTAACCATACGATGAGCTCAGAACAGCTAAAATTCTATAAACTATAGATAAACCTTATGGTTTTTGTTTGTTTGTTAATTATTTGCTTGATTTTTTGTGTGTGTGAAAACTTTCCTCTGGGAGTACCCTTAAAATCAAAGGGAGAAAATTTGCAATCATAGCAAACATTTGCATCTGTTGAATAATGTCATATGGTTTTGTCACCCTGACAACACAAAGACAAAGCTGATTATCTCCAAAAAAAATCTATTAATTTTTTCACATGTTCTCCACATCTATCTGGGGAATGTCAAATAAAAATTAAATACATACATAAATTTATAAACACACACACACATATATATATAAGCATGCATATGTGTTCAAGTATATGCATATATGACATGTATATATTCACATATACATGTATACACATGAGTTAATATACTTTTTCCCATATAATTTATATACATATATACAAAATTACTTATTTGGTAGTAACTTTTTTTTCATTTTCACATTTTCAAAATTTCTAACTCTTCTTAACTTAATTTTTATAATAAAACCTCTTTGCTCAACTGTAACATTATCAGCAACTTCTGAATTTTTAAGACAATAGCTCAGGTTAATCTATAAGTCTCAATTTTTGAAATAGCCCATTTAATTCTGACATGGAGTGTCTGTGAAGCTTATTATGACAAAGAAATAAACCTCAGTATGTTTATATTTTACCTGCAGAGTACAACTTGAATCTTTCTACTAAGAATTTCTTGTTACAAATATTCACCTAGGTTATAGACATTAAAAAATCATATCAAGATTGCGCTAACCCACAGAGACTCATCTGTCCATTGTTCATCTATCCATTTCTTCAGCAATCATGCCTCATAGCTGCCTAACCATAAATGTTACTTTCATTCCTTCAGATGATAGGATTAAATGAGAGCCAAGCCCAACCTGTTTGAGTACACTACATGGAAAGAGCCCAAAGCTTTTCTTTGTCTAATCCAACTATCACTAGCCCAGGCCTGGAAGTTTCTAGCCTCCATACAATTTAATCTTCCAAGCTGACTGATTCAGTCTAGCTTCTCTCAGCTCTAGCCTGAATTGCTCTACTTGGTCTCATACTAACTTTGGCAATAAATTCTAATTTTCTGGAACCTTCTCATTCTCTGTCTTCAACTGTGTCTAGTTTGTTTTCTCTGCAACCTGTCTCTTCAAAACTGTCCTGGTAACACACACAAACACATACACACACACACACACACACACACCATGCCACAGGGAGTTGGGTGTATCTTATCTCTGACTGACTCTCTCCGATCTTTCTGTCTCATCACTTTGCCCCATTTAGACGTCACTTTCAAACATTGCTGCTCCTTCTACAAACTAACCTTACCTTCACTGTTAGGGATTAAATGTAGTATCCGAAGGACAATATTGTAGCCAGATCATAATGCAATCTAGGGCATGTCTGCTTTCAGCTGGATCAAATCTTTGCAAATCATCCCTTGCCTGAGCAGCTATGTGGCTGGATAAAAATTCCTCTACACCCATCTCTATGTTTATGTCTTCTGCTATATTTTTAATAATTACATTTTGATATTTTATCATTTTCTCCTTTCTTTCCTCCTTCTAAATATCTTTAGTATTTCTTACTCTTACTTCTTACTTTCTTTCAAGTTCATGTTCCATTTTTCCATCAATTGTTACATACATTGTTACACACACACACACACACACACACACACACACATATATATATACACATATAAGATATGTATATGTGTGTGTGTGTTTATACACATATTTATGTGTATGTGCATATAATTTTTGGTAACAAAAGTATTAACATGGATTCACAACCTCTAGAGAGTTCTCAGTCAGTATTATACAACACCCAACATTGCTAGTCAGAAGCAAGGTCCTAAGTATCTAAGATATGCTTTCTATACAACCTTGAGTGGTTTTCTCTTTTTTTTCCTGCTAGAAAAAAACTACTTTGCAACTGTGAACTGAGAAGCAAGTCAGCTACCAGACAAAGAGAGAAACAGAAAGGATTATTCAAGGCCATGTAAAAAATAAAACGATCAAAATGTCAAGGGGGATGCTGATTGATGTTCAAGGTTCTAAAGAGCCAGGAGGCATTGTGTTCTGCCACAGCATTCAGAGGATTAGATTGCTAACATTTGAATCTTGAATGTTCCCCAAGGCCCATACGCTCAAGGCTGTCCTCAGACTGTGGAATTATTACATGAGAACATGCCCTTGAAGAAACATATTGTCCCCAACCCCTTCATGTTTCTCTCTGTTTCCTGGGTTTCATGGCACAGACAAAGCTTCTGTGGTCCTCGTTTACCACCATGATGTGCCATACCTCCACATTCCCACACAAGGTTTAGTCACCAGGGACTGAACCTCACCTAATGACTTACTTAGCAGAGGAATTTTATTACAATATCAGAAAGACTAACAATGTTGGTCAAAGACAAAGTGGAGACAGGAGAAATTTCACAGGAAAATGACACAAAATCTGTGCTTTGAATGGTCAACTCTACTGTGATGTTGTGAAGTGTAAGAGGAGAAGAAGATTGAGAACCAAGGAGTACATACCCAAATGAGTGTTCGGTCAACAGACCCAAGGATCTGCACTTCTGTGCTTAGAGTTATGCTCCCTCCTGCAAGGAGCTAGTCCCAGTCTGTGACATTGAATGTAAGGGCCACTCTACCTACCTACCTACCTACACACACACACACACACACACACACACACACACACACACACTCACGCACAAAAACAAAATGCAACCATCTTTTCATATTGGCTCCAATTCAGATTCACATCATCTTTCCCCTTTTATTTGGATATTTATGTCTTATACACCTGAGTTCATTTTATTCTCTTCATTTTACCTTCTGCATAATGAGTGCTTAACACACACTGGTCAAAAGGCAAGAAAGTGCAGGAGAGAAGCCTTCGTAAATATATTACCTCGCCCTTCCAAGGCATCCTTCTCAAAAGCAACAATTTCTACATATCCTTATTTTCCTTATGGGATTTTAGAATCTGTATATGTCAGTCACTCCCTCAATACTTCTATTCACAGATATTTCATGTTCATTTTCTTATGTCTGTCCTTGCTCCTTCTTTCCATTTCCCATCTACTGATAAATGTCAAGTCATGTGTCCCTTTCCTATCATCAAATCCATGCTGTCCAAGGTACTGATACATTCCCATCAGCCCTCAGTCCACTTGTGGGAAACCCTCAGATGTAACCATTCTTCTCTCTGACTTGTCTTAGGCCAAGGATGTTGATCTTGGAGCTAATGTGTCATACCGGATCAGAAGCCCGGAAGTGAAGCACCTTTTTGCCCTGCATCCATTTACTGGGGAATTGTCTCTTCTGAGGAGTTTGGATTATGAGGCCTTTCCCGACCAAGAGGCAAGCATCACATTCTTGGTGGAGGCCTTTGATATTTATGGGACGATGCCACCTGGTATAGCAACAGTCACGGTAATTGTGAAGGTAAGGAACCTGGGGTGACTGTCCTCCTCTCTATATATGCCACATCTGTCTTTTTAAACTCAGTCTATTTTTGGAAAAGCCATAGTGACTGAGAGTGATATTGATTAATTGATGTGAAGTAATTATGGAGACTTGCAAAATAACCCTACAAGGTAGATTTTAAAGGTGCACTAAACAAATCTTTGAAGGACAGCTATGAGTCTGCCATATGCATGACTGGTCAAATCAGAACTTCATTTTGATACAGTATGGCCCAAAGTCCATAGCTATGTGAATATTAACTCATGGCCCCTGGTGCATATGCAGCAGAGAATAGCATTTTCTGACATCAGTGGGAGGAGATGCTTTTGGTCCAGTGAAGGCTTGTTTTCCCAGTGTTAGAGGAACACCAAGGTGGTGAGGTGGGAGAGGATGGTTGGGATAGGGTGATTGGGAGAGGGAGCACCTTCATGGAGGCAGTGAGGGGAAGGGGGGAGATGGGATTGTGGAAAAGGGATAACATTTGAAATGTAAATGCAGAGAATTTTCAATAAAAAAATTGTGGGGGGGGAGAGAAAGAGAGAAACACAGTGTAGAGAGGATGAATTCATTTTCCTCAGAATGGATGAGTTCAGTTCATAATTTCAAGACTCTAAGATACAAAGGGCTACAGAGACAGGTAGGTTCTTGATCAATCTTTGATTTTCCTGCACTGGGGCTTGGCTTACCCTTCCTGGTGGATAAGAATTTGTCTTGACCTCCAGGCATAATGGTCAATACAACCATGCTTTTAACAAGAGGGAGGCAAAGATGGTCCCCACAAGAACAATATCAGCCTGGCCTGCATTGTTAGTTCTAGGGTGTGAATGCATACTCTTGGAGTAAGGAGAAGTTGTCATGACAAGAAAGTAGATGCAAGTCACTCAGTAAGAGTGACAAAAATAACCGGGTACACCAAAATTGTGCCTGGACCAGATGACAAACAGCTTGCTTTTCTTACCTTGATGCCATGGTAGGCCTAAGTCCTTAAGCATTAAAAAAAAAAAAGGAAAATAGTCCAATTCTTACTGACATGTGTAAATATAACTTGTATTTTCCTGATGTTAATTGTAACCTCCTAGGCTTATTGCCCCTGTCTGCTAGCCTAGGCTAAGTTCTGGAAGCTTCTAGCCTTTACACCATCTTACGTAGGCCTGGAATATTTTCAGCCTCTGAGACTTACTACTAAAGAAGCTCACCCGTTCTAGCTCTTTCTGAACTCTGGGAGAGTGGTTCAACTCAGCTCTTCTGGCTCAACCTCCTCTCCAAGCTGACTGATCTAATCTGACTTCTCTCTGCTTCTCCTCACTACTGGGTCTTCCATATACTACTGAAGTCAACAAAATATCCCCACTGTTCCTAACAGATAACCAACAGCTCTCATTTCTCTGTACTGCAACCTCCCCAAATCCTGCTGACCATATACTTTCACAGTATTTGAGGAAGAGATATTTGCTCCACAAACAGTCACCATGGAGAAAGTATCTTAAAGATTCTCTCTTTGAAAGATATGAGCAGAGGTGTGGTTTCTTTTTTGAAGAAGAAGACAAAATGAAATGGTATTTAGTATTAATTTCATCTAATATTTTAAACCTTGGTAAATACGTAAATCAAGGGACACTGATGAACAAGATAAGAGTTTACAACAAATGACAGTTAAAAAATTTTCCAGTGTCAAGTTCCAATAGTCTAAGCTAACTATACTTTACTATATAATTATACAATATATAATAGTTTAATAGATCTTACAGTATTATATAATAGCATAAAACTACATTTTTGTAGATTTAGAGGGCACTGATAAAGAAACCTTTATTGTATGGAAAATAGTAAATTACACAATAAAGGGAAGTATCTAAAATCAAAAACAAAACTCCAAAATGTTAATAATGTGATCCAGTATAATATCCTGCCTTCCAGATTAAGTTATAAGCAAGGCAGTTCTTAGAATCTGAGATATATAATCCAATTATAGAGTGATATAGTTGCAGAGCTAGAAGGAGTGTGGAAAGACTGAAGGTGTTCATATCCAAATGACACCTCCAAGGACAAGTATGTTTGTGTGTCCCAGAGTACTCTGTGGAGCAAGAAGAGCTACACAGAGGGTCTGCAGTAAAGATTGCCCATATTCAAGCTCAGGGTGTGGCAAACAGTGGCTCTTAGAAGGACCTCAGATTTTGTTCTTTCAAAGGACTTTCCTCCAGAACAAAATACAGCTATTCCACTGAATATAAACAAGACATTAGCTCTTCCTGAAGGAACTAATTCACAGGGCCATGGCAGCCCTGAAAAAAACCACAATACCTGAAGGCCACAGAGTAGAGTCCTGGCTTTGATTTGGACATAGTATCCACAGCTTGCATATGTATCCTGGACAGAAAAGAGGCAGAACCTCTCTCTGCATGCTGTAAAACTAACAACAGCCATCACGTTCCTGTCTAATTGGAGAGACTTTAGAACAAAGCAGCAATTATAGAAAACTAGCTATTAAAGTGCTGGTGTTATTACCTGTGTCCACTTCTTCCGCTGGGTCTCCAGATGAATCAAGACTGAAAGGAGGGAAGCTTAACCAAGGGGTAGAGCTGGGTCTTGGTCAGTGAGGCCATAAACACACCTGGGAACAGCTCTGGAGTGCTGGTTCATTTACTGAGGAGGAGAGTGTTTATGCCCTGGGGAGGTAGCCAGGGTCTCTGGGGCAAGGTTTGTGTGGCAGTATATCACTGACCAGGACACGGT
This sequence comes from Micromys minutus, assembly GCF_963924665.1. Classification (NCBI taxonomy): domain Eukaryota; kingdom Metazoa; phylum Chordata; class Mammalia; order Rodentia; family Muridae; genus Micromys; species Micromys minutus. Next base: position 11,511,988 of record NC_137960.1, on the reverse strand, counting down.
TGGAGAAGATGCTTTACCTGCATACCCTGGGACAGAGAAAACCTTATAAGGTCAGACAAGGAGTGGAGATCCTGACCACTGTCAGAGTAATACATTCATAGTAGGGTTGATGGTGAGGGAGCCAACTTTTGGTCACCAGGTGGGGTAGGGGGAGAAGCCACCTCTTCTGTCCTTGTATTTGAGGTATCTGGGATTGAAGCTTCCTTTACCCTTCCTCCATAACCCTGGACCATTACAGTCTCACAGTTATTCTTAAATTTTACTCAATGTGGGGGGCTGGAAAGATTCATGCATGCTTTTGCTCTCCCAGAAGACCTGGGTTCAATTCATGGTACCCACATAGAAGCTCACACCATACGTGGAACTCCAGTTGCAGAGAACTCCTCCTCTTGCCTTTGCGGGCATCAGACCTGCACAGACACATATGCAAACAAGGTACCCTTACACATAAAATATAATTTAAAAATGAAAAATGAAATACTGAGCTCTTCCATAAGGTCATTTGTCTTGAAGAAAAATTGGTTTTGTATGGTTGCCTTCCAATATCTTTCCTCTTCTCTTCTTTTGCTCAGCGTCCTGTTAATGTCTTTCTTCTAATGTATTGGCCATCACATTTAAGAAACTGAACACATAGGGAGGCATGATTTGGGCCAAAAGAGATAATTGTTCCTGACCTCTTCATATTCTATCTGCCTAGACTGAGAACCAAAATGTTACCTGTCACCTCTAGACCAGAGAAGCCAATAAAAACATACAAGTTGAATTTGTCTCCTGAGCTGTGGCAATTACATGGGTCTCTCAGAACTCTATCAATAGAGCGTGGAAGTTTCTGGAAGTTTTAAGAAAGCACCTTATTTGTGCATATGATACAGCCTTTTAACATTCATTGATTACCAGTTTTACTCCTAATTAAAAAAAATATATCTTGTCACGGTTTAAGAGCTCCAACCCACGTTCAGTGGGAGTGAAGGAATGTGTTACGATCTTATTCCCACTAAGGCCTTGTGACCAGTGAATGAAGGTTCTGTGATCATAGTGACTCCCCAACCATGCACAGCTGCTGTCCCTGAGCTTACGAGCTGTCATACACTCTATGGTGATTGTCATGTTTGGTATTTTATTATATCCTCAGAAAACTCTGATTGAACTCATTAAGTTTTCCAAACAATAATTATCTACATCTTCAACATCTCAGATTTGTCTCCCAGCAATCTGTTTATAGTACACTACTACTCAGAGATAGTAATCACACACACACACACACACACACACACACACACACACACCACATACACACATATATACACATCATAGATAAATACTACACACACATACACACAAAACACATACACACACCACAAATACACATATGCACACTTCATAAACAAATACCATACACACCTACATGCACATCATATACACACATACACACATATACACATATACACACATACACACATATACACACATCACAGACAGCAGTGGAAACAAAGACAGAGCAGTAGCAGAGGTAGCAGAAGCCTTTCCCCTTCCCTACCTGAGCCTTCTCCCCCTCCCCTGAACCACGCACCTAGCCGGACCCAGCAGCAGAAGCAGCAGAAGCCATTCCCCTTTCCAGACCAGAGATCTCTGTGTGGGGCCCCTGGAATACATCCCCACACATATATACATACACAAACATACATGCAAACATTCACATGCATAAACACTCACCCCATAGACAAATAACTTTGGAAAATATGAGACCTCATAATACATTTCTACACAGCAGAACTTCATATAATGTTAATATAGATTTCCTATTTAGGAGAAATAAAATGATGTTTTGGATACTAATAAAGAATATTTGGTCCTGTTTATAAAACCTCTTCTGGGACTAATGTTCCAAAGAATGATATTTGAGGAACTGCCTTGGGTTTTAGAGAAAACAAATATTTGTATGATTGAAGATTGAATGGATGGTTGTTTTAAATGTAGATATAAATTCTACATCTTTTCTGTCTTATCCATAACAAAAACTTCCATAAAAATCTTTAAAACTATGCAATAGTTTATCTGTAGGTTCTTGCAACAAATAATGGTGGAGTGTTTAAAATTCCCTTCAGAAAGTGGTATTTTGAATATTATCTGAGAGTTTTCTTTTGTTCTTGGTTTCGTTTTGTATTTTTTGTTTTGTTTGGTTGTCTGTCTGGTTAGTTTTTTGTTTGGTTGTTTGGATTTCCTTTTTTGCACTGGGTTTCTCTGTGTATCCCCTGCTGTCTGGAGCTGGTTCTGAAGATAAGGCTGGCCTCCAACTCTCAGAGATCTTTGTGCCTCTGTCCCCTGAGGCCCAATATATACCATGATAATGAACATAGGCCTGTAGTATCTCTGTTAGAGTTTCAATGTTTCTCGAAAGTTCTTTGGTATGTATAGTGTTCGGATATTGAGAACCAGGGATCTTGTTGATTGGTGCCCAAGAGGGCACTGACCTCATGAAGGGATTAATTCACTAACAAATTATAAAGGAATGAATTAAGGAGGGTCTTCGTTTAAAATTAAAGTGTCTTCTTTCGCTTTATTTTCTGGCCACTGTGAAGCACAAAGCTTTGGTCTTTATGTTATAGAAAGCTTTGGTATTTAACGATCTTAAAACTCGGAAAATAAATCAATCCTTCTTCAATTTTCTCAGAGATTTTTGCTGTAGCAGAAAAAATATTACAAACTCAGAAATTCCACCGTCCGCTACCAAATCTAGGTGTCTTAGGTTTTCTGTGGCAGTTAAGAAGCAGCAGGGCTAAAAGCCAGTTGGGGAGGAAAGAGTTTATTCAGCTTATAATTCCACATCACATTTGACCATCAAAGGAAGTCAAGACAGGAACTCAAATGGCAAGAATTTGGAGGCAGGAGCTGGTGCAGAGGGCATGGAGGAATGCTGCTGCTTACTGGCTTGCTCAGTCCGCAAGACTTATCTTCCACATGCGCTGCAATCCTAAAGAAATAGGCATTAGTGACGGTGAAGAACAGGACTTGCTAGTGAGGGCAGAAAGAAGCAGGCACAGAGCAAAAGCTTCCTGATACAAGCTTCCAGCAGATGGTGTGGCTTAGATTAAAGCCATGTATCTTCCCAGCTCAACGATACAGACTAGAACTGTATCTACCTGCTTCGAATGAAGTAAAAAACAATCTCTCACAGGTGTACCAACTTGCTGCCTCCTACTGTTTTTGGGGGTTGGGGCTGACGTGGCACTGAGTCAGTTACACAGAAGCTGGGAGCAACAACCTCATCTGAACACTGCTACAAGCTCCTATAATACCCTCTGCCCGCGCACCCCATTGGTCCCAAGAAAGCGTCTCTTCTAATATCAGTTCCTGATTGGCTGGTATTGTCTGCACCTGCAATTCTTTTTCTCTCAGGCAGTCCTCAATTAGGTCCTCCTGCAGGAGATGCTTTTGCGGCATTTCCACAGAGATGGCCCCGCCCTTTCTCCTATACCCTCCAACTTCGAGTTCTAGCTAATTCCAGATGTACTCAAGTTGGCAACCGTGAACGGCCAGTCGCCCTCGACCACTGAGAAAGAATCTTCCAGTGGTTGAGTTTAGTTTTCGAAAACTATGAAACTATCAAAGACATCGACTTGCATTTAAGAATGTCACATTGCGAAGCAGGAAAATACACCATGTGTCTAACGGTGCCCACGTCTAGATAACACACTCATTGTGGGTCTGAGAGGAGTCAGGAAGCATAACCCAAGAAGGCAGCAAGAAACAGAAGACAGACCTACAGGAGAGAAGAATATAACAGGGTCCTACATGGACCCTGGTGGCCAGGGAGAGAGCTAATCGGCACAGAAAATAGACCCAACTGTCCTTAACTGAGAAGATGGAGAAGAAGATGGCCAGACAAGTCAGAATGCCTCTGCAGGCAGAATGTTAGAAGCAGAGATGTAGCTCCGTTCTCTGTTTCACATCACTGTCTTTCTTCGGGGGAGGGTCGCCGTGCTGAGGGAGATGTAGACCACAATTGATTCATATTTATAAAAAATTTAGTTTCTGTGCTCATTTTTTTAGCTTGTTATAAACTGGCCAGCTACCATACAGTATCCTAGAATGCTATTCTTTTTTTCCCCCTCAAATCTACCCTTTGGTCTGAAAAAAAAAAAATTGGTTTGCGTGACTACTTTAGACTTTCATTTTGAAAATTAATACATAAAACTCATGTTTTCTTTCATCTAGCTAACCATAACTTGAGGTCACGTCTTAAATTACAAGCTTTACTGCTTAAAAAAAAAATAACGCAGTGAGAGACGCCTGGTGTTGTTTTAGTTGAAAACCACGGCAACATTTGGAACGCGCTATTGAAATACAAAAACCAATTTTTGTTCAGATCAACAAATATAACCACAGGAAGCAAGCCATAATGGGTTTTAATGATAAAATTAACTATAGCGCTGAGGAAGAAATCTTTCCTTTTGCCAATACTGTCCTCTGGTGGTCGAGTTGAGCTTTTCAATTTAACTGCATAATAGAATATTTTCACACCAGCAATGTTTTGTTTTGTTTCTTTTATGGCCCTGAAGCATAAATATAATGAACTATTGATTATGCGTGTTGGCACTGCATTCCAATAAACTGTCTCACCCAAAACGGCACACCGTGGGAGAAATATGACGGGCAATCTGCCACAGATTTCACCCACAATAGAGATCATAAGCCTAAAACATGTAGAGTAGGCCATCAAAAGAAATACGGTTACATTATAACGATATTGATTCGTTCTTCATGCTGTCAATGGCAAGCAAAGTAATGAGAAGGATCAGCAATCCCTTAATGGTCTTCTGTTATTATAACCTTTGGCGTGTGTGTAATCCGTTTATGAGGATGGATATCCAAACACCCGGTGTGAAGTCACAAAGGTAGGCCTGCCAAGGCCTGCCCAGCAGAAAAGAAAAATGGGTCTTTTCTCTCCATACCACCAAGAACTGGACTAACGAAACTAGAAAAATAACCCACCACCAGAGAGTTGGAGCTTCAGAAAATTTATGTTTCCTTGGGCCAGAGATCAAACAAAAACCACCCAAGCAACCAAAGAACCCAGGATCACAATAAGTTTATCAACCTCAGAAAGTAGTGTAGTTAGATGTGTGATGTGGGGTTCTCCTTTTATGACCTCTAGAAGTTACAGCTTAGGGGTGTATATGAATTTCCATCTTTAGTTATAAAACACACTCACTAAATTAATCACTGTACTTTTAAAATTTGATTTATTTAATATTGCCCTCCGCTGTTCCTCCTTCCCTTTCTCTTTTGAGAATGGGAAGCCCCCCTCTGGGCGTCACACCCCCAGAAACACAAGGCCACCCACCACCACCACCACCACCGCCACCACCGCCACCACCACCATCACCCCCATGGAGTACATTAGGCCGCTCCAGGACCAGGCTCATCCTCTCCCATGGAGGCCAGACAAGGCAGGCAGGGCACAGGATCCACAGGCAGGCAGGCAACAGGCTCATTGACAGCCCTTGCTCCAGTTGTTGGAGGAACCCACATGAAGACCAAGCTGTTCATCTGCTACAGATGCGTGGGGGTCGGGGAGGCGGGAAGGGAACAGTCCAGATAGTGCTTGCTCTTCTGTTGGTGATTCAGTCTCTGAGAGCACCCCTGACAAAATCACTGGACAGTGTGCATGCAAATGCTTCCTCCGTTTTCCCTGCCCAGATCCCCAGAAGAATCCTCTACACCACTGGTTACGGGGACCCCGTATTTCCAAGTCCGTTTGCTAACTCAGATTCTACACTGCGTAACTTGCAAATGAAGTCTTCTCTTTTTAAAAAAGTTGTTGTAAACGCCACATGTCTGAGGACATGCCTTTTATTTTTGTTTTTCAGTTTTTCGAACTGAGCGCTGTTTCTAGATAACGTCTTCAGGTTCTTATTTGGCATACTACATTGTACACATGAAAGGAAACTTGCCTCGCTTCTCAGATATAACCAACTCCGACCGTTTCCACAAAAAGAGAAGCTTACAATTGCTTAATGAGTCCATTTCCAGTTAGCATTGGTGGAAAGGGGCGGTTCTGATGCTAAGGTCCTGTTTCCCAAATGGTTCTTGATTCGTCAGTAAAGAAATCTGGAAACCAATGGCTGGGCAAAAGGTAGAGGTGGGACTTCTGGGTCCTAGGCGGAAAAAGCAGATGCAAGGAAAGAGAGAGGAGTTTGTGCCCTGCTATGGATGGAGAACACTTCAACCACGTGAGGTCTCGGGGGTGGGAGGAGCTGGGGCCTGTGGCCACTACTACAGGCTGGTGGACATGGATGTTTGACAGAGGCTAAGACTAAGAGGTAAGTTTAAGTCAGGTGGAGAGACAGAGATAATTGGTAAGGGCACACTTTTCCAGACGGGAGATAGCAGAGCCCAACAGTTGTGACAAAAAAGGACAAGTTATCAAAAAACAATGTGTCTTTTGTCCGAGGATTCAAGGAAAGCCTGGTGGCACAGCCGATTGCAGAGCGAAGGTGGTAACATAAAGCTACACACAGCAGTCAGATAGAAACTGTGTGTCTGAAAGAATGGTTGGTGTTTAACCACATTCATTAAGCGTGAATTTTAAAAGGCGCCTTGGAAAAGAGCAATAGGGAGTTGACGAAATTTGCACAGAGCCTAAGTGTGTTTGTCTCAAGCACCCCAAACAGTGTAGGATGTGAAGCTTGATCAAACATTAAAGCAGCCACTGTAGTAAATATTATTAAGTCAGACCAAAAAAAAAAAAAAAAAATGGCATTCAGTTCTCCCTAAATGATACAAAGACTAAGAAAAATCTTTGTCTGCTCAGAGAAATTGATTTTTTTTGTTTGTTTGTTTGTTTTTGGCTCTTACAAATAATTATATCAGTTCGGACAAGTCAGTACGTGTCTGGACCACCACTTTTATTGGTCAGATTGTGGCTAGGAGAGTTTTCACAGGGGCGTCTTTATCTGGAGTCAGATTGTATCCAATAGTATAGTATCCGGTGCTTAATTATCATGCCTGTACCTTAGTATCTACTCCATGACTGGCAGCCTTCACCAGAGTGAAATGAAATCAGATGTGTATGAAGTGCTTTGAAATTTTCCCTTAAGTAAATTAACACTGTTTTCACTCTGTAACCATATGGAATGGTGAACACCATCACGGTAGTGTGCTTCTGGGAAGACATCCTCCTCCTATTGCTTTGTGCTCCTTAGAATGAAAGCTGAAATAACAAACATTTCACAGTTTGTCCATGCAATCATACTAAGTGTCTGGGATGTTCCAACGTGTTGTAGGAACACAAAGAAGTTTTAAAAGGAGAAACAGCAAAACAAATAACAAAAACATCTTTTATCCTGTTTCCTGGACTCTATTTGGGGGTTATAGGGAACAGGGTTTCTCTGTGTGACCCTGGCTGTCCTGGGATTCTCTCTATAAACTAGACTAGCCTGGAACTGGAGATCGGACTGCCTCTGCCTCTCCAGTGCTGGGATTAAAAAGGTGAGCCACAGCACCTGACTCAGATTGTAACTTTTGATCACATTTAGAGCCAGGTGGCCAGTGATAGCTTGTTTGCTAATGCTGTGACTTACAGGTATGAAGACCTGAATTCAAGACCCAGAACCTGCAGAAAAAAGGGGGAAGGGGAAAAAGGGAAAAGGGAGAGAACCACTGGGCATGGTGGCATGTGCTTTTGTATAGTTTTGGGTAGGCAGAGATGGACAAATCTCTGAGACTCATAAACCAACCAGTCTAGCCTCCTTGGGAGTCCCAGGCCAGTTAGTGACAACTCCTCAAAAAAAAAAAACAAAGAAGGGCAAGCATCCACAGAACAGTGTCCAAAGTCGTACTTTCGGCCTTCAGATGCACATGTAAACACATGCATGCCCACCCTACACACATAATGAATCGGCTTGCACGCATGTTCATACATTTCACACTACACAAAGATTCTCTTCAAGTTTTCAAAGAACTCACATCATACTGTTAGGGATAGCCTGGAGGAAATTTCAAGCACCGTTTGAGCCCTCAAAGTGTGATATTCTGAGGTTGGCCTTCAGCTAATATCGCACACACTAATGTAGGGACCCTACCTACTTCTTTAAGGTGTCAGTTGGGAGATAAACAGTTCTGGGAGGATAAGGCTGGCCTTGGTAAATAGGTTGCATGCCATGAAGGGACAGATTGACCTAACCCGTTCCCTGGCCTCCTTTGGTCACAGCACTAAACTGTCACTTGCTTTTTACAGGACATGAATGACTACCCTCCAGTGTTCAGCAAACGCATCTACAAGGGGATGGTGGCTCCGGATGCAGTCAAGGGGACTCCAATCACCACCGTTTATGCTGAAGACGCAGACCCACCTGTAAGTAGAGACTCTGGCCGATGCTCTAGGCTGAGGTTAGACACTTCCCAATTCCAAGAAGCATCTACATCTTGAGGACGCCTCTCCTCCTTTGAGAAGTCTTGATTACTGACAATACATCTACGGGGCATGTTTTTTGTGACCACCAATGAAAGTAGACAGCTGAGGATAAGCTTTTTGGTTACATTAAAAATGGTTAATATTTGCCAATTTATGCAGCATTAATAATGAGCACATGCAGAACTGTTTGCATCTGGAATCATGAGCCATCATGCAGGATCTTTATTTAGGTTGAGTTTTGTGTGGGAAAGGTTTCATATTCATGCATTTTGTCTGATTTATTTGTAGCTATTTTATAAGCAAATGCTAAGCCCACATATAACATATTTTTATAAACACAAATCTCAGTGTCTTTTTCAGATATATTTAGAAGACTTTCCTTTAATCATGTAGACTGTTGACCTATTTCCAAACATCCCACGTTGCCAATCAAGACAGGGGGCTTTCAACCAATACACTATTACAACAATAATGAAGAAAATTTTTCTTTTAATGTTGTTAAACCATTACATTTGATACAAGTCAAAAAATAATCACACCAGTATAAAGCACTCTGGATAAAACCTACAGTTCTTTCCAAGGTGTCTTTTATGTCTGAACAGAATGTTAAGATTTATATTTTTACTTTGAACTCATGCTCCTAATGGTTTCTAGGAAATGCAAATAAACATATTAAATGAGCTATTGTTGAAAAGCCTAAAAAGATTAAAGCCTTAAATCATACAAGTGACTTGAAATTATTTCTTAATGCTAATATGCATGCTATTTCTAAAACAATTTTTTATTTTACATAAGAAAACCAATGGCAGTCATAACATTTTTCGGTTTGAGCAGCAACAAGTCGTATGAGGCTTGCTGTGACTATAACATCTAACAAGAAGAATGCATTATCTCTGGAAGCAGTGATCTTTAGCTCAGGAGCTCCTTCCCCAGGATGCTACAGAACTTCTGTAACTGGCTTATCACAGCTGGGAAAATAAGCAAAAGTTCATAGCTATAAACACATCAACAGCAAGAAGTCCCAGCTGCAGACTGTCCACTGTGGTCCGTGAGCACACTAGCACCAATGGACACCCACTGCTCACCGGGCCAATCAGCTTGTTCTGTCCAGTAACTCACAAACCAGACAATATAGAACTATAGAGAGAAATTAGAACACAGTAGACATGATAAATGAAGAATTTGGGAGATCATTAAGTTTAAGTGTGCAATGGATGTGTGGCCCTAATGGTCCCGTTCCCCTGTACAGGATGCTCAGAGTCTCCGGGCATTTGCTCTCGGCACACGTGACTTTGGTACCTAGTGAACTGATCGTTTCCATGAGGGTGATAAATGATTTCTTGGTCACTGGTGTCTACTCTATTAAGTTATCTTTCCTAGCCGAAGTCTCCCATTTAAACCATTAAGGTTGTTTTAAAAACTTTCCCAGGTCTGCAGTTTCTGTGGAAGAAAGTTTTAGTTTCCATCCTCAATTCTTACTGACTATTGAAATAGCTGATGTTCTTAGTCAACGATGATGATGATGATGACGACGATGGTAGCTTCTCAGCAAGTAAAATCAGTATTCTGATCATTCCATTGGCTAAGCGTGCTGGCCTCACTTGCTGCATTTACAGACAAAAATCTAAGTCTGTACCCACTGAACACGGAAACAGTAACAATGTTTCACGGTAGCTGTTATTTGGATTTTAGCTTTGTAATTATTTGTACAGATTTATTCCCTTGAATTAAGATGTCTATAGTTAGGGCTGCATCCAGTGCAAAATTATAACCTGGTTCCAAGGAAATTATCAGAAGACAAGCGCTGTATGCATAATTTAAAAATATCATAATTAATTTTTTCTTATACTTTGATGTCGGTTTCATAAAATCATATAGTTTCCAGGTATGCTTAAAACAGTGCTTTCTTCTCTCTCATTGCTAAAAATACTCACTTACCAATAGATGGTAATTTTAATTTGCTGTCCTGTAGGGCTTCTGTTCCTTTATCTATCCCAGTACTTGAGCTATTACTACTCTTATATAATACTAAATTACTGCTCACATAATAGGAAATCTTTATTTGGTGACCTCTGTTCTAAATTGCAAGACCTCAAATGGTAGGAGACCCACTCACCATTTGTATTTCCACATCTTAGTTCAGTAAATAATGGTCAGCTAGGAAAAATTTGCATAATGGAATAGATAAAGTAATGTGTGTATTTGTATCCTCTTCAGTGTTGCCAAGTTTGCAAGGTCCTCAAAAGTTTGGAGATATATACGTGTGTGTATTATTATTATTATTATTATTATTATTATTATTATTATTATTATTATCAAAACTTGCTGTCCCCAAGCTTCAAGCTTCAGTTAGGTCTCTGAAGAACTGACATTTAAGAATGATATATATATATATATATATATATATATACTGTTTCAAGTATCACTGCTATTAAAAAAAAAAAAACACCTTTCTGTTTAGAAACTTACCACATCTTGTTCAAGACATCCTGTTTGATTTGAAGAAAGTGAGAACCACATTTTCAACCGTACAGTAGTAAGAGCAAACCCTTTGAAGTGTCACAGGCAGAGGCTGAGTGCAGTCTCAGAGCCTGAGAGTACACTATTTCTGAATATAAATTAAAAATTATAAAACCCATGTTGTGCAAAATTATAGCACTCTGGAGGGTGGAGCAGTCTTCTAGGATTCCAACACCACTGAGATTGTCTCTTCTGCTCTCCTGGGAAGGCAGGGTTAACCTGAAGGAATGACAGACCCCTGGGGTTAACACACATGCGCACACTCACTCACACACTCACATATGCACACACATATGTGCACATACACACATGCACATGTGCACACATGTGCACACGCACTCACACTCACATGCATGCACTCACACACTCACATGCACTCACACAGGGACACAGGCACACAAACTCGAACACTCACTCACACACTCACATGCACACATGTGTGCCCGCACTGCTAACCTTTTCTTTCTGCTCCGTAGGGACTTCCCACTTTAAACTTGTGCACAGCAGCAAAACTCTGTGTGCGATTTCCACAAACTTATCCTGGTTATTTCTGAAGCAGCAGGTCATATTCTGTCACATGCAGTTCTGTTCGTGGGCAGGATTACAGACGCAGCAGAATGTGTACCCGTCAACACAGCCATGGGACAATTGACATGCATAAGTGACACTGACTGTTCACCCATTTCTAAGAAATGACATGTAGTCCATGGTGCGGAAGTTCAACTCCTCCAAATAATCTTTCCTTCCGTGTGCATGAGATTAACCAGACTCTTGTTAAGGGAGGTATTAATGACAACCCCACAATGTCAGTAACTCACAAGCTTCCTTCTTTTTGAACAGATACATGGTTTTAGAGAATTATAAAAAGACCCTCATGAGAAAGATCATAACTGATCAATTGCAATTAGCTTAAAATCCGTTCTTACAATACTTACTTTTTCAGAAGGAATAAGGAGACAGTAACCACTGGGGTGATGCCTTTTATGCCTTTCATGAAGATGTAAGACGTGGCAGTTCTGGATTCAGACAGGCCACCAAGGAGTATTTGAGGGAGTGTCTGTACCTATGTCTCTGAGAGCCACCCTCACTGTCCAGGGAATCACTGCTCTTCCCTCCCGAAGGGAAAAGTCCATTTATTTTATTTGTATGAGTACTTGGTGTCTTATTAAACTGCCGTGATGTCATCAGCTATGCCAGCCAGTTGACACTCCGGAGAACACCTACCCGTCACGCTGCAGCACGTGATAGCCCGCGAGTTCCTAAGAGGAGGAATCCCACCTTGACTCACAGCTTGCTCTGTATGCAACGCTGAAGGCTGCCCAGCCCTGGAAATGCTACAACGCTGGGTTTTCACCTCCAGTTAGAGTGCTAGTCTGTTTCTCTTCCTCTGGTGCCTCTGCTTATATTTTTTACCACTCTTCATTTCCTCTGCACTAACATTGCGCCGACTCATGCCACTGCCAGCTTTTCCGCAGAAACGATTAACTACACGGCACAGATCATGAGGGGCGTATACTCAGCTCATGGGTTCTTTCTTACACGGTAAAGCTGGAAACAGATACCTGCACAGTCTACCTGCACCATGTGTAGCTTGTAAACACTGAGATGATGTGGCCCAAGCTCATGTCTTTTGGTTACAGAAACTTAATCAGATGGAAAGAACACCATTTAAATAAATAGGGGTGAGGTTTTTGAATGACAGGAAGGTATGGTTAGATTTGAAGGCCAAAAATTTTTTTTTAAAAATGCACGGAAGGTTTTATGAGAAAGGTAAATATAATTAATATTTAGACTTGACTTATCAATGTATTTCAAGTGTCTGTCATTCATGGCCTCTCTGGGACTTACATTATGGTATGCATAACATTATGAATTATAACATTATATTATGCATTATAACGATATGTTTTAGGTAATGTGTCATGAAGTATACGTTACTAATAACAATTATATGGTGGCTATTTTTACTTACGATCAGTACTACAATTAATTTACAGATGAAAATGTTTCTGGGCTTTATTTGGAAACTTTCAAGCTTATCAAGGTTCAAGGGATATGTGTGTTCATTTTTTTTTACTGAAAATACATTTTTTTCATATAATATATTGACATCACAGTTATCCTCACTCATCTCTTCCCTAATTTTCTCTACCTCCTCACCCTTCCAACTCCATGCCTTCTTTCTCTCTCTCTTTAAAAATACAAACAGGCAAATAAAACAAGCAAAATAGATAAAGAAAAAGCACAAGAAAAACACAACACACAGGAACACACACACATACTCACACATACAGATACGTACACTCACACGCATTCACACACATTCTCACACACATACCGACAAGCACACACATACACACAGTCACACACGCATACAGACTTGCAGACATGCATACACACACAGTCACACATGCATACAGACATACAGACGTGCACACATTCACACACACACACACACACACACACACACACACACACACACATACACACACAAACAATTAGAACATAAATTGTAAACCATAATATACAAACAAAAACCAGTAAGGTAAGAATTGCCCAAGCAAAGCAATGAGACAAAAGGTCTCCAGAAAGAGCATGGAGTTCTGATTGCGTCAGCTGCCTACCGCTGGGCACAGATCTAGCCTTATGTGTGATTTACAGACCCAGTGAGACTCTAGTGGAGATGCTATTCTTTTGCAAGTGATTATGGGTTGGAGATAGCGTCTTAGAGATGGATGTGGGCTCATGCCAACCTCCTGCTCTCAGCATGGAAGCCCTCCTGGCTTGGATCCGTGCGGGCTGCCACTGGGGATCTGCCACAAAACATTCTCAATTGAGGAATATCGAATGGCTGAGAAACATCTAAGGAAGTGCTCAACATCCTTAGCCATCAGGGAAATGCAAATCAAAACAACCCTGAGATTCTACCTCACACCACTCAGATTGGCCAAGATCCAAAACTCAGATGACAGCAGATGCTGGCGAGGTTGTGGAGAAAGAGGAACACTTCTCCACTATTGGTGGGGTTTTAAACTGATACAACCACTCTGGAAATCAGTCTGGTGATTCCTCAGAAAATTGGACATAGTACTACCTGAAGATCCAGCTATTCCACTTCTGGGCATATACCCCAGAGACATTCTAATATACAACAAAGATACATGCACCACAATGTTCATAGCAGCTCTATTTATAATAGCCAGAAGCTGGAAAGAACCCAGATGTCCTTCAGAAGATGAATGGATACAAAAATTGTGGTACATTTACACAATGGAGTACTACTCAGCCATCAGAAACAATGACTTAACCAAATTCTTAAGAAAATGGTTGCATCTAGAGAATATCATCCTGAGTGAGATAACCCAGTCACAAAAAAACAGACATAATATGCAGTCACTGATAGTGGGTTGCTAATCCCAGAGGCTCGGACTGCCCCAGAAACAACTCATAGACTGTGTGAAGTTCAAGAAAAAAAGAAAACAAAAAAAAAAAAGTCATGCTCAAGAAAACGTTGACTAATTCCGGGTTACATTCTGTTTTACATGTACTTTTTGCTCATTGTAACTAGTAAGACCTTAATGCAGAGTATCAAACCTTAAAAAGAAGAGAAAAAAAAAAGCCAAGCACTGACACAATTGTATTTGTATACATTTATGCAAAAATGTTTAAAATTTTTTTCTTTTATCTTTGTTTTTTAAAATAAAGTTTAAAAAAAAAGAAAAAAAACAAAAATAAATGGTACTCAAAAACAAAAATTTCATGCCCTTGAAGCAGAATGAAGAAAAATAAAAAGTGGTAAGACTTTTTTCTTAAAAAAAAAAAAAAAATGCATAGCTAGAAGTTAGACCTTTTTAACATCAGCTTCTCACCTTCCTCCCACTCTGTCCCTTTCAACCTCTGTTCCTTCTGCTCCTTTGACTAGTTTCGGTTCTTAATGCAAGCAAATGAGATGTTTTTCCTAGTTTGCATTCTTCAAACAGGAGTAATTAAGTAGCATTTGTCTTTCTGTATTTAATTATTTGTGTCTGCATCATACCCTCCATGTGGGTCCCCACTGTTGCAAATGGCAGGATCTCCTAACCACATTTTAGTAATTCCTAGTGTTAATTCACACCTAGAAGATTGTGTGTGACTTACACATTTACCCAGTAAAAACAACCTAAGACACTGAAAGAAAGTTTGAAACCAAGTTACGGAAGAAAAAAATTCTTTGTATATCTGAAAACAGATTACTTTATATTTGGATTTAATGATAATAGGCTTAGTATTTCCTGGTGTAACATGATCTCATTAATATAAAGGGAGTTAAGTGAGTCTGAGTAATTTCTTGATAATTATGCATTAAAAATAGCAAAATGAGATGTCCCAAGATGGTAGAAATCTAGTTATTTTGACCCATTACAGTCTCATTGAAATTCCTCATGTTTGTATATTTGCAACATCTTTTACAGAGATCTGCAATTACTGTCTGTAATAAGTAATTATACTTTTACCATAATTAAGTTGAAGCCTACCACATTTACCACATAAGAATGGAAATCTAAAGTAAAAATGTACACAAAATAAAAACGTAAAATTGCTTAGAATTTCTTAATATAAATATATATATTTGCTTTGCTATATTAATTATTTCTATCAGATGGTAGGGTAGGATGCTGAATTTCAGTTGCTATGATGCCTGAACCTACAGGGCGTAGTGAAACTTGGTTTCCAGTGGTTTCCATTTTATGACTCTGACACCAAGATTTTCCTCTCATGATGGACTGTAACTTCAACCTTGGGTGTGTGTGTGTGTGTGTGTGTGTGTGTGTGTGTGTGTGTAAAAGAATAAACAAAAACAAAGAAATCCAGCCATCATAATAAGATACATTTGTTTGAGCCTATAGACTATAGATTTATCATATTACATTGCCTGCATATCTATAGTAAATAAAACTGCAAACAGAATGGAGACCTCTGTTTGCATACCATACTCTTGTTCTATATCCTGACTCCATGAACACTGTGCTTTCCAACAGCCCAGAACCATCTCAAGTGGCTTTTCTACAGCACCAACTTCATCCTTAAGCAAGTTTTCTGAATTGTTTTACTAAGTTATTCACGTGTTGGCAGGATATTTTCTTTATGATTTTGTAATTACTAAGTAAAGTCCATGTCTAATGACCATATTTAAATAGAAAAGATATCTGATGCCTTTTTAGCTGAGACTATTTTGGGGAAATGAATTCATTTTTACAACCCTGGTTTTGTCATTTGTAAAATAGAAATATTTATGCTAACTCCTAGATTTATTTTAGATATGACTATGTGAATAAGTACAGTATGCACATTCTGATATTTTGTAAAAGTCCAGATTGTTTGCTAAACCTGATGTTAGCGTCATTAAGAAGCACCGTTGTCATTGCATAAAATGTGTGTATAAGCTGCACATTCAGTTTCCAACAACATGCCTCTTTCACCAGACTTCTTAAGTGGCCGGATGTCCCTTCAGCACTCTGGGAATTTATTATTTACATGAAAAATAATGGGGGGGGTGGTAGCTCTTTAACCTTCTCAAAGGATTTTATTCATGTTATGTATTTAAATATCTATCATCAGAGTACCAGGGTGTGGTCAACACCGATAACCCTTAATTCTCTAATTCATTTATTCAGTCAGATGCTCCTTGAATGCATACGGGCCAGAATGCCCTCGAAGCTGTTCAGATACAGTCACTGCTCCCATGTATTGTTCACATGTGGCAAACTGTGTACACTTACATAGTACTGGAGTTACTGTGCACACAGTGAATGACAGCAACGTTGGCAGAAAGGGGACTTTACCGTTCCTGAGGGGTTTGGCTGATCATGGCAGGCCGTGCAAGTGGAGAAGTGCGGTTCGTGGGAATGGAAATGTGGGAGAGAAGCAGACAGGAGCACGGGCTGGCTGGGCACATCACTCAAGGTAATTCTCACAGTTATGTTCTCCCACCGGTGAAGTAATAACCCGAAATTCCACACGCTCCCCAATCAGCCACCAGCCTGAAGCAAATCCATTTAATACCTGAGCCAGCAGGGGAAATTTTAGGTGCAGGGTGTAGATTCTGCTTCTGTGCCCACAAAGGCTCTTGGCCACCTCATAATCCTAGTAAATTTGGTCTAACTTTAAGGATCCCCATAATCTTAAACATTCTAATAGTGTTCTGGGTATGGTGGCATGTGTCTTTAATCCTAGTACTTAGGAGGCACAGACGAGAAGATCATTATGACTTCAAGGCTAAAAAGATCTACATAGTAAGTTCCAGGTCAACCAGGACTGCACTGGGAGAATTTGTCTCAAAAATAATAACCATAAGTTGCAACAGCAATAAAAATCTAATACAAGGCAAAGTTATGGTTAGGAGCCTTTATGGAGTAAAAATTATGATAACAAAGTTATTTTTTTTTTTCAATATACAACAGAAATACACGCACCAAGTGGATGCCCTAAAGCTCTTTTGCCCACTCAGATTGTAGCTGTTCATCCTCCTACCCTGGCTACAACCGGATACTTTGTACACATAACATTCACCTGTGCTCCTTTTCAAAGCCAAGACCCAAATGAGTTGAGGGTCCTATGCCCTAGAGAAAATGGTTGTCAACTTTCCTGGTGCTGGGACCCTTTAATATTCTGACGCCCACCATAAAATCACTTCATTGCTACTCTGTAACTATATTTTGCTACTGTTATGAATCACAATGTAACTATTTGATATGGGGGAGGGGAATCTGATAGCGCAGCAATTACAACCCACATACTGTGTTTCTTTCCTCCCTGAAATGGCTTCAGGACACATTTCCTACTACTCCAGTGTTTAGTCTATGTTTAAAGCTGCTTCACACTTAAAAATCTCTGGCTCCTTTGTCTACCACTTTGGAAGAGCTCGTCTAAAGCCAAAGTGCGTGTTTCACAGATCTTCCTGCTTCACTCTGGCTCCCAGCTCTCACTGTATGTCTGGTTAGTGGAAATGAACAGCAACCATAGCACAGATAGGATACTATGCTGTCACAAAATATAATCTGCTAAGCTAATAAATTCATTATAATTTGTTCTTCTCTCTACATTTTAAGGCATGGGAGCTTATAACACAGATAGCCTAGTCTAATAACAATGTATGTTCTCTTCACATGCATAGTACTTTTTCTCTGCATTTGCATTGCCAAACCCATGTGGACAGGCTTAGTTCTAGCAATGACTCCACTCCTGGTACTAAGTTTATGCATCAACTGCTGGTGCAGAGTAATAACAGAATAAGTTCAAAAGAGGAATGATTTATTTTGACTTGGAATTTCAAAGTATTTAGGCCTTTATTCTTTGTCAAATGTGCTAGACAAATCCTCAGGGTAGTGCAAGCAAATGACCAAAGCATGTGAGGGTATCACAGTGGAGAAGAAAATGATAGCGAAATAGAAAGTAGTGCCTTCAAATACACACTCCCAAGGCCAATGGCCAAGGGCGAGAACCACCCCCTAAAGTTCCCATGGCCTCCAGAATTGTGCCTGAAAGTTCAGGGAAATGAACGTTCAAACCATGAGCTCATAGGAAATATTTCCCAATGAAACCACTGCAATAAATAAACAGAAATGTGTGGTGATATCTCGGGTAGAATTGGCGAGTTAAAAAATCGTTCAGAGATATTTTCTGAAACAGAGCCAGGGAATCAGGAGCACAGATTCAGAAAGTGAGAATCAGGAATAAAGCAAAGGCACTCAAGCATAAATTATGGCACCGAGTGAAGCAGAAATGAATAGTGGGTTCGAATTAGATTTTTTTTTAAATGAGCTATTTTCGGGCTTTTGTATCCCCACATGGACAGTCTGGATTTGCACACGTGAATGAAAGCACCAGAAGGTTTTGAACAGCTTTTATGAGAATTGATTCTCACTCCCAAGCTCTTGTTCCCACTCCTCTTCCCCACCTCAGTTTTGACACCGTGTCTCACTCTGCGGTCTAGAACGTCCCGAACCTTTCTAGGTTGAAAGAGGACTTGGCCTCTTTGTTGTTGTTGTTTTAGCAGAAAAGGGATATACTGCCACTTAATTTTTGTTCTTAGTTTTTATACCTTTTCAAAAAAAAGAAATATGGCCTCATTGCAGTTATCAGGTGGAGCCATTACAGTAGGGTAATTGATGACATGGTTTTCAAAACACTTTTACCTTCCAAAAATTCATAGTGAGTTTAAAGCAGTAGTTGATGTCATAGGTTTAAGGAGTTACCCCAGAATTGTTTGTCTTCCCATTAAGACTAATGCCTGTGTTGCCGTAAATATAAAAGTGAATATCCTTTTATCCCGTGCTAGTTCCAGCTCCCACAGGGCCACATGGCACTGTTGGGTATCTGTATCTTAGCAGCTCCACACAGCCTCTCAGTACTCACAGACAACACCGGCTGCTTTTGACCTAGCCACTGTGGTCTATTCCACCTGCCCTGGCGTGTTGATTTTACTCACTTCCCTTTGGTGTGTTCTTGCCATGCCTTGCACACACTCCTCCCAAGTCCTAGGCAAGCTTTGTGCATCCCATCACTACACCCTTTGAATTCAATTAAGTCCTCACATCAAAGAACACACCCAAATTCTCTGATTTAGTAGGTATCGTATAATTTGCCCACTTAGATAAGTCAAATAATCTTGTACAGTTCCACCCTTATAAAATATTCATAACAACTTTATCCAAGCAGAGACGCACCGAGAGAAACACCCACGTCTACTTCCATTTGAATCTCCTGCCGCCTCCTCCTCCTCTTCCGCTTTCCTAGACTTTTCCCCGCCTACCTCTCTACTGTCCAATCATGTATCACCTTGACATCAACCTACATGACTAAACATTCCTTAGCTATTTTCTAGCTTCACAAGTTCATTACAAATTTTTTGGGTTTTTTTTGTTTGTTTGTTTGTTTGTTTTATTATTTTTCTTCTTTAGTTTTGTTGTTGCTTTTGTTTTGCTTTGCTTGGCCACTTTAATCATAGTGGTTCTTTTTCTTTGAACTCACTAGTGCTGAGATTCCAAGGGTAAGCCACTACCTCCAACTGAGATTGTTTATGTTTGCAAACAGACAAGTTTAATGGAATGAAAACAAAGAGCTAGATCTGTGACCATGACAGAACAAAAGTGTCTCTAAAAGATGGAAGAGAACCAGAACCTGAGTTGATCACAGAAGATATGACTATTTTATAGTTGGTTGTAGATTAATGGGTGACCAGATTGGTGAGCATTCTCAGGCTTGGATATTATACCCTTTTGTACTGATGTGGCCATTTATCTTGGATGGTGATACACAAATGCAAAAAATAAACCAGTATTTCTGGATTTAGATTAGCATGATTGAGTGTGAAAACAATTGTCACAGAAAACACAACAGTCAGAGCCCAGTGGGCATTTAGAAAGAAAGACAAGACGTGGAAGACAAGATGGCTGCGGCAATAGAGTAATTTTCCCTGCACAGAAATCAGCTTAGTGAAGGCTATTTTCACACACTTGGTTCAGGTTGAGCTGTGCACAGAAAGAAACACCTCGGACGGTGTACCTCTTTAGTGTATGGAAACTTTCTTTGCTACAAAGCTGCTCGTTGTGAGAATCAGTTTTTTTTTCTACTGGTGCTCTTTCCAGTCCTCCTGATCGACCAGTTATTCCATTTCAGGGGTTGCCTGCAAGTCGGGTGAGGTATCGAGTGGATGACGTGCAGTTTCCATACCCAGCCAGTATCTTTGATGTAGAGGAAGATTCTGGAAGAGTCATAACTCGTGTCAATCTTAATGAAGAGCCTACAACGATCTTTAAGGTCAGTGTGCCATTTTCTTTGTGACATCTATTTGACACTCAAACCCTGAGCCTTTTCCCTAACAGTTGTCAATTTGATTTTTCCATTTTTCTCTTCATTAATTTTTAAAAATTACTTTACCTAGAAATTTAGAGAATCTACTTTACAATAAAAGAACCAGCTGGTATTTCACCTGTTTGGCCTAAATAGTTGCTATTATTCGATCTTCTAATAGAGTCTGTGTTTTTCAATAACCATTATACTCAATCCGTATTCGATTATAGACTGTCTATCCTGATCAACACAGTTAATACTATTCTTGTAATAGCTATATGGTGTTCTGCTGTGCAAGTAAAACCATCATTACATTTTTCTTTGTATTTCTAATGCCAGAATAGTAGCTAGGCTGTGACTGTCATTTTACAGCAAGGAATTCTATTATTCTAAAACTACTTGTGTGAATCTCAACTCATACCTGCTCACAAGCCTAAGTGCCTACAAGTATAACAGCAGAAGCAGATAATTTTCTCCCAGAAAATTTGGGAGAAATATCCATTTAGCTGCACTGAGTTCCTTTGTACTAAGAAGCTACACGCAGCTTTAACTTAAGTTACTTTCAATGATGGTCCCTAGATGTCTTCACCCATCACCCACCAGAGGTAGTGGGAAGAAAAGGTTATTATGATATGGGGGAGGTGAGCCTATTTTAAAGATAGGTCTTTAGAGCAAATCTCATCTGTGTTGTCAGGAAATCAGCAGCTCAGTTCCCAGGTCAGCAGCCGCAGCCCGATCCGCTTGCAAACATCTTATGGATCTACCAGCCTTCCAGTTTAGTGGAGTCAGGATAACAGCAGTGAGAGCATGACTTAGCAGGAATTGGCATGACTCAGCAGAACCGGCATGAGTCAGCAGAAGAATTAGGGCCACCTGGAGCACCAGGAGATGTTTTTGGCTCTGCTCTCTGGAGGAAGCAAAGCCTGGAGAACAAGAGGCCTTGCAGAGATAGCTCTGCAAGCAAGCTCCTCTCCCAGTCCATTGAGCCCTAAATCATGTGTCCTCTGTGGGTCTTGCCTCACTATGTCTTTCCTCTCAGCAACACTCCATGTGAGTCTGTCTCAGCTGACATCACTCTGCCAATCAGCCCAACTCCTTAGAAGTAGCAAGAAGCCCCAGCATACCACCAGAAGTTTTTTTTTTTTTTTTTTTTTTTTTTTTTGGTGCTTTTCTCTTTATGGAGTTGGGACAAATGGAGCTCAGCCTCACAGTGTAAGGCAGACCAACACACATGTGTTGCTAGTGAAGAATCCTTCATCACATGTCCTTCCATGTGCACAACACCCTTTCACTTCTATCAGCAAAACATTCCTTCATGAGTCTGCCTCAGTGAAACATCTTTTCTCCTGTGGCCACTCCAGTAAAACTCTCTTCATGTGTTTGCTCTAGCCAAACACTATCTGATCCAATCCAAAAGTTCCCACCTCTGCTATAATTCTCACAAGAATATACACCTCTGTGAAAAAATGTTTGAAGTGTTTAAACATAAATATTAGAACACTTCTTTGTTTTTTATGGTTATTGGAAGGACCAATTAGTATGGCAGTAATAATTTGTAGATATCCTCTTACGGGACTAGAATTTCTCTCGGTTTATGTATTTGAATAATTCCCACTGTGATCTTGGCCTTATTTGGGTTAATTGTTTTAAGAGAACATATAACACATGTTAAACTGTAAAGACTGCTGATTTTATTCTCTAGAGAAAAACACTTCTCTTTAGAGTGTGAGAAAACTCGCTGAAAAATTAATTTCTCTCTATAAGTAAGCTAATTATCTTTTTTTTTTTTTTTTGCTGCAGATACCACTGGATTTAACACCTTTTAAATAAGTGTGTTGGTGCTATAAAAGTATTTTTTTTCTTTTAGGCAGCAGTGCACATAGAAAACCAGTTAGAATTACACAGATAGAGCACCAACCATATACTCTACTAGAAATTGGTATTTCTTAAAAGAGTTAGTAACTCATTTGATGACACTACCTAGGATGTTCATGAAAATTAGGAGAGAATGGGGCATGTTGTAACACAATATCTCTTTCCTAAAAACTAAATGGAGAAATGATTACTTCCTCCCACAAGTAGTACCAAGAACAAAATAGCAAAATCTTTGCCACAATGGGTGATAACATTTTCTCTGGTTGATAATTGTTGTGTGGATCCTGTCACTTTTTTAGCTGGTGGTTGTGGCTTTTGATGATGGTGAGCCTGTAATGTCCAGCAGTGCCACTGTGAGAATTCTTGTCTTACATCCTGGAGAGATCCCACGCTTCACGCAAGAGGAATACAGGTATGAATTTTAGTGTGCTTCCGAGGCACTCTTCAGAGGCACTCTCAAAATTGATCTGAGTTTGCCAGTGATACTGGTTTTCCCATTCTAGCCTGATTTTAAAAGTTAGAATGAAACCCTTAATGATTTACCTTAATGAACAAGAGTTTAGTCTGAAATAGTTTACCAATGCTTCAGTGAAACACCTGATCCATTATAAATCATAAAGGAGCTTTGTCGAAATATAATCATATAGTTCTAAGTCATTAATGAACCCAGCAGTGAGAAACAGATTTTTAGTTTCCATTGCTGCCAGAACAATGTGACCTCCACCTCTGATATATGATCTACACCAATACTTCCCAAGTCATCTGGTGTGTCTCCTAATCCCACGTTATATATTACAGCAAGGACACCTTCAACTCATCAAGTGACAGGCAAATAATTCAGAATAACCAATGAACTGAGACACTCTAGGCAAAGTTGGCAAGTGTTAGAAAATATCTTGTAGGTCAGAAGCTTCTTGCATTTTCTCTTATGCCTGCCCCAGAATGATTGGCTGTGTTATTTTATCCATATTCAGACATGCTATGGAACTCTAACTTATCCATTAAGCAAAATATTTTCAATTTTAAAACTTAATATTAAACAGGACACTTAGAAACCAAAGTTAAATGAACATGTCCTAAAATTCATTTTTCAGTGGTCATGACTAGCCAAGTTTTTTGATGTACTAGCACAAACAAGCTAAGATTCTTATCCTGTCTTATCTTAGAAATACTTTCTTGCTATGTCTTCACATGGGAAAAAAACAACTCTTTATGAACTGTCACGCGGCATAGATGTTTATGTGCACATATATGATGCACATATATATGTATATGGTTTATAATTCTGTTACCATCAGAACTATCTACTATTCTTAAGCTTTACTCAGCAGTACCATTTAACCTCTAGTCTGTCTCAAGGGAGACTAGACTGCTAAAATATCCTGGAACCCAATGACAACTCTATCATATCTTGTTGATCATGATGCTGACAATGACTATTGGATAGGGAACAGCTGCCATTTGGGGGTGGGGGTAAATAATCTCTACATTTCCTTCAGGACAGGTGAAAAATGGTAAGCATCCTCATTACAAAGATACAATCATGAAGCAACTGGACACTCCGGCAATTTTAATCTCAACACATTTCCCATAAAGTGAGTATTGCAAACAGTTCACAGACCTGGAATAGAAACAAATGAACCAGTGGCAAACACAGTACAAAAACACAGTCCACAAGGAGATTGTGGCCCCACTGTGCTGAGGAAGCAAGGTGTATAGATATACAATTATGTCTGAACACCCACATCTGACTGAGCAGACCTGAAGGTAGTGTAGGAATTATCCATCATGGTACAGACATATGTTCAACATCTGTGAGTCAGTCTCAACATCAGTTTAAGAGGGATGATGAAATCTCCTGTGGGTTCCAGAACACTTAACTTATTTGGTCTCTGCTGGGACAAATTGGAAGTTGGAAGATGATACTGATTGAAGGTCGAGATCAGAAGAGCTATCTGATGAGAGTGGAGTTCGTCATTCTTTAAAATGTGCATTTAGTGCTTTATAATCTTCAATAACTCCTTAAGAGTTTGAAGCTATAGCAAGGTGAAAGAAATGAAGTTAGATCTGTGAACATCTTCCAGATTTTGTCTTTACAATACTACAGCTCAATATCAATTTTCATGGTGCAACTCCTGGAAAATCCTCCAAACACACTATCTGTGCTCTAAACTGTATGTGAAAAAAAGTCCACTTAAAAACTAATGTGCTTACAAGTCAATTTCCCCATCATGCCAATCATTCCTGTCCCTCTCATTTGGCTCTTCTGGAATGCTTTTTCTCTGGGTTGCTATGGGCACAGTTTTCTGCTACTTGAGCGATTTGCCTGATTAATTACTTTTAGACACCAGGGTGTTTCAGAAACCAAGGAGACAAATTCATGTGGTACTCTTTGCTAGTTTTATGTCAACTTGGTACAGGCTAGAGTCATGTGGGAAGAAGGAAAGTCAATTGAGAAAATGTCCACATGCTGTAAGTAAGCCTGTAGGGTTTTACTTAATTAGGAATTATGGGGAAAGAACCAGCCTGCTGTGGGTGGGGCCATAGACTGAGCAAGCCATGGGGAGTAAGCCAGTAAGCAGCACCGCTCCATAGCCTCTGCATCAGCTCCTGCCTCCTGGTTCCTGCTCTGTTTGAGTCTACACTTTGACATCCCTTGATGATGGTCTATAATGGGAACTGTAAGCTAAGATGAGCCTTTTTCTTCTGAGGTTGATTATGGTCATGGTATTTAATCACAGCAATAGAAAAGCCAACTAAGACTTTATATATTCCCATTGCTGGTACCCTCACTGCAATGAACTTCTAGTAAATGAAGTTCCCACCTTCCTTCTCCTCACTGTTTACCTTAATTCTAGGCCATCCTGGGAAACAATTAAGAGGAGAAAAAGGACAAACAAACCACAGCTGTTGGTAGAGTGAGCAACGTTTCCCCTTTAGTAAGCTCTGGACATCCTGCCCTTCCTCTGGGCCCCAGCCTGGGCTTGGCTTGTTTCCTGTTAGCACAGGTATTCCTCAGAGTCTCAAAGGAACATGCTGTCCCTTGTCTTCTTTATCTAAAACCTTCAGGCTTTGAGGACAAAGTCGTGATGAGACTCTGGCCATTGCTCTTTTAGCTTTCATTTCTATATGTCCTTGTTCAATACCAAACTTTGAAAAACACAAATATTGTGCTCAATAAATAATTTAGCATTTCCTACTGTGTCTGAATAGAAATACTAACTACTAATAGATTCTATTAATAAAACTGTGAGCTTAGAGAGACAAAGAAAGAATTGCCAATTATCTGCAGTCATAATTAAAAGAAGTCACAAGACCTAAGCAAGGGTTGTGGCCTTCCAGAAATTTCCAACAACTACAGACTCTCTGGTTTTCTCAATTCTTTGTTATTCTGAATCAGAAAGGAGATTTGACAATCTCCTAATTTATTGTTTATGGATAGAATCCCAGGAAAGAATCAGTGAAATGGGTCGAGTAGAATTCATTGCTGAAAACAATGGCTTGGCTTACTACCAGAACTCAGAATATTTGGAAAACAAAGACAGTAACAGCAAATATACACATTTACTATTATCATTTCTTTGGTAATTGATGCCTGTATCCAAGGGAGGTGTCCATGCTCCATGGGAAAAAAATCATCCCCAGAAAGTGATCAGATTTAAAGACAAATTCTTCCTTTATCTCATGAATTTAGCATGAATTCTTGATCATCATGGCACCATCTCCCATTGACCCTACTATTTTGTATCTACTGGAACTTCCCCTTATATTACCAAGTCTCCCAAGAGAGGAACTCAGAAACACAAATGGCTGAGCAGCTGAAAGCCACAGACTTGTCCCACATGTCAGTCGATAGTGAGCACATCTCTGTTCATGGCAGCCAGAAAGTGGAGATTTGAGAAACCGGGCACCCAGGGACTTTCCATTTTCATCTCTATTTCTGTTTAGTCCCCAACCTATAAGACAGCACCAACCACTATCAAGACAGGCCTTTCTCCATTGCAGAATTCTCTCTGTAATTACCCCCAGATTCACACCAAGAAGTATGCTCTCCTCGTCTCCCAGGACAGCTTAATCTAACCAAGTTTAAGACAAGATTAAACGTAGAATGATGCAGTACACCAACATAATCTATCCTCATCTGCCTTCTTCTGCTTTTCCCTAAAATGAAGCTTTTAAAGAGCTAGAGGCACTTTATTGCCGAAACACTTTCTGTCCTCAAAATCTTTCCAAGTTATTTTTTTGTTTTAGTTATGTCTCCCCCCATCCTCTTTGCAATGAATAAAGTTCAAGTAATAGCACCTACATTGAGTGCCATAAATTATGAGGGAGTGTGTGTGTTGTGTGTATGTGTGTGTGTTTTATGTGCATGTACATATATGTGTGTGCATGTGCATGTTTATGTGTGCATGTGTGTTTGTGTGAGTAATACGTAGTCTTGTATATTTATTGAAACCATTTCTCACAGTCTGGCTTGCATTTAAAAGTAGAATCCTCTTCTCAAGAATTGATTTTCATGTCAGAGCTGAATCAGACCATAGAAACTGCCTACTGGGCCTGATAGCATTATTTGCTTTAACTGAAATTCTTGCTACGAGATTAAATATGCTGGGGGGGGGGGGAGTTTGTTGTTGAAATTTTTGTTTCCATGTATTGTGTATTTCATGTATTTATGATAGAGGGTCCACATGTGTCACTGTGCATATGTTGTGACGTCAGTTCTTTCCTCTAACTTCTTTATGGGCTTGGGGATCAAACTCAAGTCTCCAGGCTCACAAAGGTACCTCCCTGGCCTGAACTATCCAGATTGTTCACTTATAAAGAGCATGCCTCTTTCAACCTCGGAACCAATGTGAATGTTAGAGAGGTGTTCACAGATCAGTGCTACAGTAATTCGATTCACTGTCTTTAATTATTTCTGATCTATTTTGGTGCTTTCATACATTTCATTATTTCTTCCCTCTGCCAAGTAGTATGTCTAAAACTGAGGTAAAAACCTTGAATGAGAGAGTGTAGTGTAACATCCTGTGCTATTCATCATTGGTAGTTATCCTGACAGGGTTTGGGGCAGTTTAGTAATGAAAACTCCATGTAACTGGTCTTGTTATTAATATGTAATATGCACATAAATTAATACATATTAAGTAAATCCAACTCATTTTTAATAGCCAAGCATATAAATAAAACTTACTTTAATATGTTAAAAGTCTATATTAATAACTATTAAATCTCTTACTCTTTGTTTTCCTTCAAACTTTTGCTAACTTGTCATAATTATCTTGAAATTACTATAAAGTAATCTAAATATTTTATTTATTTATTTATTGTTCATTTATATATCTATTGTGACTCCACAAACATAAACACAGTGACACATCTGAACCCACCATCATAAAAATAAACATCAAATAAATAAAAATGAAAATTACAAAAAAATGTCATTATAAATGACTAAGGTGAGACTTAAAACCTCTTTAAAGGGAACTCCCGCATGAGAGGATGGGACTGAGTTGGGACCAGGCTTGGGGACCTCAACAGAAAAATATATTATGAGCCCAAGTTAAGAAGAGTTGGGAACTATTAGGGCAAAACAGGCCAACATCTGAGAGTTTATTGTGTCACTGAAATGAACACCATCTCTCTTCAGTGTGTGTCTATGTAACAACCAGGTCATCTGTCCTTTGTGTTTCAAACCTCCTAGCTCTGTGTTTCTGTCTTCACTGTTAACTGAAGTCTGACTTGAGACAGACCTCTGTCACACAAATATCACAGAAGATTCCACAGTGTGGTACTACAAGGGCAGTCTACCTATACCTCCTGTGGCTGTAGCCTCAAGAGGCAGCCTAAACCACAGCTCAGCCACGCTTGAAGAGAGGGTTTCCATTTGTCATTGCTCAGCACCTCTTACATCGGCATACAAGACTCATTTAACATGTCTTTCCGTTAACCTGTGCAAAAATACTAAAGTCCTGGTCATAGCGAAGGTTGTGTGATTGCCCAAGAATGGGTTGTCTTCTGTGAGCCAAGTGTGTTAGCCTCCTGAAGTATGACATTTGATCTTTATCTGAGGATGGCATATGCTGGGATTCACTTTTGCCTTCAGATGGAGAGTAAATATCATGGAAAGGTCAACATGTCTAAGATAGACCATGAAGTCTAAATGTGAATATTGAATATTAGTGGAGAATTCAGGGTCTTACTCAATTTTATGTTAAAAAAATTAGTCAAAGACCGTTATTTTGAAATTTTCCAAAAAAAAAAAAATATGGTGCTGCCTACAAAGATGTAGCTTTAATATTCATTCATGATAGGATATACCAACTTTCATTGTTATATATTTTAAATTTAAAACCATAGACAATTAAAAAATGTATGTTTTAAAGTATAATGTCTCTGAAAAGAAAACAAATTTATAACTATATGTAAGAAAAAGATCAAATATTTCAAATATATTTTCTTAATTTCTTACATTAACCCTAGAGAAATATTCTGTTTCTATTATTATTTAATTTTAATCTATCAAACCTAGATAAAAGATAATTATGCATAAAAACATCCTGACATTTGCAAACTTCAAATACTCCTTACTAAAATATAACCTTCACAATTTCCATATTAAAATTAAAAATTGGTATGCTGCTGATTAATGTGAATTAATTTCATCACTAATGACAGTGAAACTTATATATAATTCATATTTAAACTCAATCTGAACAGCTTTTGTATTGGGGGTTGAAATTAGTATAACTTGATAAAGAATTAATTGTCTACCTTCCTTTATGTAAAAATGAGAATTATAATTTATATTCAAAGATATTCATTTTATATACTATATTATTTAAAAAGTAGAAACGTTTCAAGTGGGAAAAATGTTCTTATAGCAGTCCAGTGTGATTTCATTAGTCAAGAGAATTGCAGTTGGGTTGTGTTAAGGGACATTGGTACCATCCATGGAAATCTTGATCTTTAACAGCAAGGATAAGCTTGTGAGAGAAAAGGATTGAAGAGATGCCAGAAATGATAGGAGGACCTATTAAAACTTCCAAACACAGAGAGTGCTACTGGATAGCTAAAGCTGCTCTGCGTTAGTGGAGATCTATTGTCAAACATGAAATCTCACATTTCCTGAAGATAAACCATATCTTCTTCTGTCAATATCCGAGTCTTTTCTTAAGCACAATGGAGTTTCTCTATGTTTGAGGGAAGGCTTGGGGCCTTTAGAGTGAACCCGTACACTCTCTCTGCCACATGGACCCAAACTTCTTTACATCTTCTGGGGTGCAGATAGATGGTTTACAGTCTCTGTTGAGCTCGCCTCATTTGGAGTTCATTATAGGTGATCTTTCTCTCATTGTGTTAAGTCTGTGGAGTGTCCCGTTTCAAGGTTCTGGGGGGTAGGGTCAGACGTGATGAGCTTTTTAGAGATTCAGGCTGGGACAAACTGTGTAAAGACTTATGAGCAATAAGAAGGACCTTATTCCTCTTGGGGTTCAGGACTCGCCACACGAACCTTCAACATCCTGGCTTGTAGAAGATTAGGTTGTGTGAAGGTTAGAAGTTTCCAGTTCTAGGCCAAGGGATAGTTAAACAGAGAAAGAATTACTCAGGCCATGTATTTGTAAAGCTTGGGTACAGCTCGTATCCCATCATCAGAGGAAAGAGTAGAGGTATTCATGAGTTATGTGCCACTTTATAAATATTCCTCACAATGTGGTGGATTCAAATAGCCATTGGCTATTTCTTGTGATCCATGGGTTGCTTAGAAAGAACTCATGCTGATCCAAGGGTCCATATATCATGCAATCAATAAAAGTCATATAAACAAACAAACCAAACTTAGCATATTAATCACACAGAAGTAACATGCTGCAGGAATAGTAGAGAAAGCCAGAGCTCAGTTAAAGCTCCATGTTGCCCAGGAAAGTGATTTTGATTAAGAGCTGTGCTGGAAAGGGCCTCCCCTGTTCCCCAGTAAAGGTAGTTTTACAGTGTGAAGCAGAAAACCCATAAAACGGAACAGCCAGGAATAGGGCCAATAACAAAATAGATCCATGTTTTTTCTGATGACATTGTGTCAAAGCATATCTCCCTGGTCAGTGGCAGTATCAATGTCCTGAATTGTAAGTCTTGCAAGAAACATTTTTCTTAAAGATTTTAAAGAAACAATTTACAATGCCATGTTTTCTAGTGTGTATCTATAAGAACAAGGAAGCTAAGAACTGAGAGTCTGAACAAAATTTTCCTTAAGTTTAGTCAAACTGGGCAACTTTAAGATTTTTTTTTACCATGTATATACTTTGCTGCCATATAGGACAGTGTATGAAATTTTGGAGGATGCCTGGACATTTCTTCTTGTGTTGCCTCCTGTCTTGATAAATCTGTATCAAATGATTTCACATGCTACCATGGGGCAAACGAGAAACCTCAGTCCTTCTTCAGTGTTAGATGCAAAGCCACATGATACTACCCCAAGCATAATATACTTGGACACCCTAAGCAAACATGTATACCAGGAACCCAGCCCAATTACAGGGGAGTGGGTAAAGCCCCCCTTTCTCCATGGGATGGACAGAAAAATATGTGGCAGTTTTTCTACTGACCAATAAGATTATGCATGATCTGCTTTGGTATCTTTTGGTATATGTATATATTCCATAATGCCAAAGGCTTCCTACCCAGTCTATCTTATGCCCTACCTATTGGGCAAAATAGCAGAAATGATTTGTTAGAGATCATTACCAATTATAGGAACAGTTGTCAACTACATTTCTCCTTTTGAGTGATTATTCGTTCCAGACCTGTTGGCCTAACGCTACCTCAAGAGACAGAGTCCCTGTTTCAGTTCTGCTACACTGAAGATATTTAAGGACCCAAAGATAGATCAATGATTCACATTTGCTTGTAAATATCTAACTAGAGTCTGGACTGATTGCATTTTCTGGAGTCTTTCATAATTTCATAATAAGCCTATTCATTAGGCAAGCCCATCACCACCAAGGTGTTGGAACCACTGTGTCTTCCGTCTTTGATCCATATATTGTAGTCGTCCACAGAGACACAACATGTGTAAATGCCAGGTGACTTGTGTTTGGATGTTAAATGATTTTCCTATTATTCCTTTTAAATTTTCGTGCCAACTTCTAGGTATACTGGCCTCATCCCCTGACAGTGGTATTCATGAATGAAGCCAAAATTTACCTATGAGTGGTAAAAATAGGTTAAATACAATCTTTACCTAGGTGTGACATAGAAAATAAGAGATCATTGAAAACATTTTATATCAGCTTGGTAGACATACTTAGGTCTTGTGTGTGTGTGTGTGTGTGTGTGTGTGTGTGTGTGTGTGTTTTCCTAGTGTACACAAGGCAAACACACCTGATTATGTATTTAAGCAATTTTTTATTAAGTATGACTCATAAGACTGTGATGTCAATAATAGATAAAAATATATGAAGTATCTCCTGTATGCCAGGAATAAGGAAATTAGTGTTTCTTAGTATGTCCAACAAAAGTATTAAGTAATATTGTCTCATTTTATAAACTCTTTAAAATGCTAATAATATGAAGGCCAAAAGCAATTTTCCTGTCTGAAAACCTCATAACATCAGACCCAGAGGTCTACCAGAGTTAAGAAGAAGCATTAGTTGCTTAATTTTGACATCATTATGGTTGGAGAGCCAAATAATGCTAACCAGAGAGGGAGAGGTGTCTACCATTTCTTACACTCCACATCTGAAGACCTTTCCCAAAGGAATTTCTGAGCCTCACCTCATGGACCACAAACATATGAGCATATGTCAGAAAATGAGAAATCTGATAGAATGAATTTCTCCAGAAGATTCATCTAGAGTTGACATTTGAGAACCAATGGCTAAGAGATTCAGATGAACCCCATTAATAAGAATGAAACAAAATGAAAAAAAAGCACAGTTATCTTAAATGACATTTTTACTTTGACAATAGTTTGAAAAATCCTTTGGATTCCTTGTCCTGTATCTTCAAGCTGCAAGTTCCTTGTGAGTGTGAACAGAGCTGAACCTCTTATGAAGGGCTCTACCCACTTGGTCCTTTACTCCTTTTTTAAAATTTATAATTCACCCTGAGAATCATGGGATTCTGATGTCCCTACAGCTTCCTGTCTTGGCACTATTTTTCTTAGTTAAATGTGTAGATTAGGTCACCCCAGCACAATTGCCACAAGGTTACACATAATAGGAGTTCCAGTGGCTGTTTATTTCTTCTCATTTTCATTAAATTTTCTCATAGCAGATATAAAAATGGTTTCTTAATTGGTACTGATTTGCAAATATATTGAATTGCAGCATGACAAAATAAATTAGATTTGTCTCTGTGTAGAAGGGGACAATGGAGCCAGATTAGAACCACTGAACTTCCATGACATCTATTTACAAACACTTTCAAGCCCTGAACCGCACGGCATTTAAAATAATTAGAAGCTTTGTTCAGCACGCATAACATTTACTTTTATTGTTACTTCTTGAGCCCAAATATAAAACAATGAAATAATTGTGCCGTCTCTATTCATACTGTAAAAATAGGATCTAACATTTGGATTCCACAAATTATGTTATTCTGGTATAGTTATTAATATAAATGACTCAGATATATTAAAACATTTCATTGAAAAAAATATAGTGCTACATATTTTCCAAAATAATTAGAAATGTTAAGCAAACTTTAATTTATGACACTAAGAAAAAATTATGTTGTATATTTCTTATGTCTAAATTATTATAAAGCGGATCATCTTCCTGGTTCGTTCTTTAGTTACAAAGATTTGTTGAAAGCAATAAGTTTAGAGTTATTTTGATCAATTTTATTCTGAGCAAACCCCACTGCTGTTTTGATATATTCATGTCATGAAGCAGTATCTAATAAGACAATGACATGTAATATCATATTGTGCAACTACTTGGGAGACTAAAGTTCATGTTCAGAAGAAAGAGGATATCACATGCTGTGTAATAACTTTATGACATTCTGGGAAACGTCATAGGCATGTCATATAACCAGAGGTTTAGGAGGAGAGAAGGAAAAGAAAAAAATAGGGGATTTTGAGATCACCATAAAGGAGAGTTTTTTCTTCCATTGCCTAGGACAGCAACAGTCCTGACTGTGCTCACAGCAGAAGCAGTCATGTGAATACATCACCACCATCCACAGTGTGTGCTGGGCTGGACTGTGGCCTGCTCGAGTCTCTGAGTCAGAGCTCACAATCACACAAGCCATGTGAATTGAGTATTAGTAGCCATTCTAGTGGCTATGGAGTGAGCGTATATCTATGCCTTCCACCCCATTTTCCATGTTAAACAGTGTTCCCACTTTTAAATTCCCTTTCTTTGTGGAAAAAAAAAAAAAGAGATACACAATGGAATATTATTTGGCTGTTAAGAAAAGCAAAATTATAGATTTCTCAGGTAAACAAGTAAAATTAAAGACATTCTGCGTAAGATAACCCAGACTCACTTTTTTTTTTTTTTTTTTTGTCTTTTTAATCACTTTTGAATGTTAACGTTGATCTTCAGATGTGTGCGTTTTATATTGAACATCCACGGAGATTACTAAGGTGCCAAGATAAGCAGAGTCTTT
The DNA here is from genome assembly GCF_963924665.1 of Micromys minutus. Lineage (NCBI taxonomy): Eukaryota > Metazoa > Chordata > Mammalia > Rodentia > Muridae > Micromys > Micromys minutus. The sequence continues at coordinate 11,477,736 of NC_137960.1, read as the reverse complement.
CAAAGGAGGGGTGTGGCATAAAGTTAAATAACAGAACAGGTAGGGTTAGAGCAAAGTAGAGCAAGAAGACAGAACATAGCAAGAAAGAAGGGGAGGGATAACTAACTCTAGAGATCTTTTGAAAAAGCAATAATTAAATCTGCTACAATGAAGGTTTTCTAAACTATATGCATACATACACGTGTAATAGGAGTTTAAATGGAGCTACCCTGTAACAGGGGGATAAAGGCTCAATTAGACTCCCCATGCCAACAAATAATTCCAATATCTGGGATGGGTTATTACTCTTTGAGTTATTGTGCAAGGGAGTCCAATAGACCTTCAAATATCACAGGCCATTAGCATTGCTCTTGTTTACCCTCCAGGAGGAGGGTGAGGCCCTGTGGCTGAAGATTTTACATACTCGAGTCCCAGAACACAGAGAGACCATGCTAGGACCAACCTAGGAGCTTCATCCCTAGTGGCTGAGAAGTGGTATGCATGCTCCTATAGGAGAACAAGTAACTCTCAGTCTTACCCAGGAGTGACCCATGTGATACAACAGTGACTGGCCTTGAAAGAAATACCCAATGGTGCATTAGTGGTACACGTGTCATGGGAGTAGCCAACCACTTTCTGATTGGATTTTAAACTTGCTCCATAAGAGAAAATTCATACCATGTACTGTTCCAGGGCCAAGAACCTGTGGTCATGCAGCTTATCAGCCTTATAAGAAGACCTACGACTATAATTCTGCTAAATGGACTTAGATTTAAACTGACTCCTAATGAGGTGCAGTTTTAACCATAGATTAGTATGTCTTTCAACCCTGATCAGAGCAGTTTATTTAGCCAGTAGTAGTGATTAGCGGAATGAAAGACAAGGGAATGATAATCCCTAAATGGGAAGTCTATACCACACCCCATCGCCCCGTGGCTCAGGGATCCTTGTGAAAGCCTGGGTGGAAGGGTATAAGAGCCATGGCTAATACTACAAAGAGCCAGTGTTTCCTGAGCTCAGCAGAGTGCCTGCACATGCAAACCCATAGCAGCAGTGATAGCCTGGACAAGACACGATGAAGCAAACCCTCAGCTAGAGAGAGAATGGAGATAGTTACAGTCCCTTGCCTAGCCATGGAGGTGTTGGCAATTGATGGTTGAGGGAGAGTCAGTTTTCCTTAAAGGTGGTAGGTTGGCCATGCTCAAGTGCTTAGCCAAATAGTCAAGGGTATGTGAGCAGCACAAACGGGATGTGATGGTTTTGAAATTGGAGCGATGGAGGCAGAGTTTGGTGGAAAGAGAAATCAGAATGATCTCAGGGAAGTGGGGGATACATATAAATAAAGTGTAGTGCATGAAATTCTCAAAAAACCAATAAAAACGTTTTAAAAGAAATCAACCCAACCACAGTGATGCATGCTTGTAGCCCTAGCACACAGGAACACAGAGGTATGAATATCATGTCAAGTGTAAGGGCAGCCTGAGCCACAGAGATTTCTACACCAACTAGACTGTGTATCTAGATACTATCTTTGAAACAATAAATATTAAGAAGGACTAGAAATATTCATTATAAGAAGAATTTCATGTGAATAAGTTAATAATGGAAGATTTGTTCGTGCTAAGCTTTCTGAGGAATCTTTTCTTTTTTTCCTGTAATTAATTGCTTCTGAAATTAAACAGTGCATTTTGATTATACTTTATAGAAGGAAAGGAGAAAAAGATTCACCATAAACTATTAGTCACAGAGTGAAAGTTAAAAAAAAAAACATTAAAATATATGCGTTCACCGATAAATCAAATTTGCTCATCAGAGGCTATTAACAAATTCCCGTTAGTTGTCAAAAGTTAAAAATGCATACAATCCACACTTTAATTTCCCACCCCTTGCATTCGTGGAGTTCGTCAATCAACTACAACATCTCGGTTTTACATTGTCTACAGTTTTACCCCCATTAATCTCCATGGTGGTTTGTACCCACCTCATCCAAACTGATTATACATCTCTGCCAATGCCCATGGGACTTCCTTCCTACTAATTTGTAGTAAATGCATTTCATATTCAAGTTATATCTCACTGCAGAGAGAGAATGTAATTTGTCAAATGATATAACAGATATTTTTCCAGGGCATAGAACAATAATAAAATGGGCATGTCTGCAAATAAATAGAGAAGAATTGAAAATGTTTAATCTAATGTTCACTTATCATGGAGGTCTGCTCAGTTCGAGCAGGAGAAAATTGAATTTTTATAGCAGTGTTTGTTCTGGTAGAGAGATGTGGGCTGCTAGAACAATTAAGGTAAAGGTTAATGAGCTGATATTTGTCTAGAAGTAAATTAGTTTTACACATTTATCACCAAGGAAAAGTTGAAATATGGTATTGGCATACATAAGGTATAAATTCCACTATAAATCTTGTTCTTGCTTTTTTATATATTAATTATTTCTATCCTGATTATTCAGTTAAAGTAGCAAAAATGAACACCACGTGTTTTTTCATGTGTGAATTCTGTTCCTAATATTAATGCCAGGACACTCTTTCCAAATGTGAGATTCATGTGCACATACCTCATAGGGATGGTAAAACTGACCAGTGACAAAAGCATAGAAATTAGCGTACCACATATAGTGGTGACAAGATAAAAACTCAATCTAAACACTATGACCTCTATAAAAATGTTTCTGGTTTTGAAAACTCATCCCATAGTATGAATAATATGTTTTTGTATGTTCAACTTACAAAAGTAGCATATAATATGATGTCACAAATAAACAACTCATTGTTCTAGTCATGAATATCTGCCACAGCATATTCATATCACAATGAACTCAAAGTATAGGAACAACCTCACTAACATGGAAAATTCAATGGACAGGAACCCAGATATGGACTAGTGCTGTCCTGTCTTATGACATTTCACAATGTTTAGTACAATTGTTGACTAAGGATAGTCTCTTCTGAGACTCACATAAATCCCCAGTGAACATGTGAGGTTGGACACACTTCGAGGCTCAAGAACTCGTGCTTAAGATTTGGAAGCATAGATCTTGGGGCTTAGGTTCATTGCAGGCTGGTGTGTAAACATCACTTTTAGCTTGGTGTTATGTTAAGAACTCCCCATAGCTGGAATTATTCAGTCCAAAGAGGGAGACTATCAATAAATTCTATTGGCTGTGGTGAAGGCATAAACCTCAACTTCCTGCCATATGGTCTACTCCACGGTGTCAGATGTCATTCTATTCAGCAAATTGTATAGTCAAGAATGTCTAGTGCATGTAGTTAATGTTTGCTGTTATGTTACTCAATCTCTGGGGTGACTGTCATGTTATTCTGGTTAAGAGTTAATGATGCATTAACTACATGTAGAAGGAAAGAAGTGCTCAAGAGGAAGGATGCCAGGAGGAGACAGTTGACCATGATGTTAAGATTCTGTCTGACTGTTCTGTCTGTCTGTCTGTCTGTCTGTCTCTCTCCTTTTAATCTTCTCCAAGTCCAATTCTAATGGTCACTCATTTAGCAACGGAACTGAAATGAGTGCCTTTATTTTTTATGAAATTAAATACGACAAATTTCTCAAAATTATCAAAGAGCAGTCCACCTTAGAATTTTGTTTAGAAGTGTGCTGTTCTTGTTTAAATAGTACACTAGTGTCATTTGAGGGTCAGAGCATTTTTATTCCCCTGAACCAATACTGTGACAATGTGTAGATCAGTTACTTACAGAATATATTTTCAATAGTATTTCACTTCAGAAATATCAACTTACCATGTGTTTCTTTTACTAATATAACAGCATTAAAATTAATAAATGTAATTGATAAAATCCCAAATAAAAGAGGTATAACATAAAATTCACAGTTCCAAGAAGTGAAATGTGCTTGGTAAGACAGGTGTAGACATATTTATAATATAATTCAAACATAGAGCATCTGTTTTCATTGAATTCATATTATCAGAAATTTTTGTCTCAGATCTGACTTATTAAAAATCTACCAAATAAATAATATTTTATATTTCTAAAAGTTACAGCCGAATTCCTGGATGAGAATGTTGTTGGCCTTTCCTGTGGTGTACCATACAGGAGCACTGAGCTCTGAGTCATATCCCAATTGGCCAGAGAAGAACTATATGTTTATTTGCCCGTCCTCAGTGGTGAAGTAGCTCTAGCTAGACTTTGATGGCCAGAAGGGAAGAACCAATACTGCAAAAAGCACAGAAAAAAATGGGAGAAAGAGATAGGAGTAAATTAAATAAGTGAACTAAACTAAATAAATACCCAAAGCATACTTTCTATCAAAATCATGTAAGTGGATCTTATCCTTGGCCAATTATTGCATATGAAGTGATCGCAGAGACAAACATTAAGTACTAAAGTATTGCTCAGATCCTTGTAGATTTACATAGAAGCTAATTGTGTATAAGAACTGAGCAGTTGGAGAAAAAAATTCATCAAGAGATATGTATACACGCACACACATATATATATAAAATAAAGTGATACACACACATATACACACACATTGATATATATATATATATATATATATATATATATATATATATATGCCCCAGACTATATTTATAGTTAATAATTGACATCACTTCTGTGAGTTAGGGAAAACATGCATTGGGAACAACAGAAGCTATAGGGAAATCTTTTACCCCCACTCCCAGTTTTTATATGAACTTCAAGCAAGCTTTGAAAACTAGTCTTGGGCAACCTTAACAACCATGTAAAATCTTCCATGGTAGTAGGTGCACAAAATTCCAGTGCTGGGAATGTAGAAAGAACAGATCCCTGAGTATTTGGTCTCCTCAAATTTGTCTGTCTAGGTTCAGTGAAAGACTCTCAAAGAATAACATGAATAGTGGTAGAGGAAGACAAGTGAACACATATGCATGCACACCTGCACATGTATGCATACCTCACATACATATGAATACTCATACATACATGTATTTTGGTAGTACACCTATGTATACATATAAACACTCATACATAAATGCATACACATTTGCACATGTATGTACTTACATAGGATCATTGATACCTATGTGTACATACATGTACCCAAGAACACTTATACATACACACATGAACATACTATGCAAGAAATGCCCCCCGAAAAACATACAATGTCAAGAAACACTGATTACAAGGGATCAACAAGGGGCTGGAGAGATGGCTCAACGGTTAAGAGCTTTGGCTGCTCTTCTGGAGGACCTGGGTTCAGTTCCCAGCACCCACAGGACAAGCTCCAATCCTAGGGAATCTGGCGCCTTCAAACATGCATGCAGGCAAAACACCAATGCTCATAAAACAAGGGCTCAACAAGTCTGAAATTGGTCCACATACACAAATCACTTGAAAAAAACTTTCTAAATGTTAGATGTGGAACTGTCATCTTTAACATCCAGCTTTCAAAGATCATCGAAGTAGAACCCTACTAATGCACCCAGTGTGATGAGCCTGCTTATGTATTAATTGGTGTGCAATTCTTCCAGATTTGAAAAACTAGAAGAAAGTGTACTAAATTTTATAAAAGTATTGCTGTTTGTCGGCGGATTTGGGGGTAGATTGCTCCATATTTCTAATTTCACTCTTGAAAAATAAATGTTGCAATGAAAAATAAACATTGCAATGAAGTGAATAGGAAGGAAGAAAATAAGGAAGGAAAGGAGGGAAGAAGGGAGGGAGGGAGCAATAAAGGAAGAAAAGGAAGGGAGGAAGGGAGGGACAGAAACAAGGAAGAAAGGAAGGAAAGAAGGAAGGAAAAGAAGCAAACAAAGGAGGAAATGAACTCCCCTTTTAACCCTGCAGACCTCCTCCTGTAAGTGAGCTGGCTGCCAGAGGAACAGTCGTTGGTGTCATTTCTGCCGCCGCCATCAACCAAAGCATCGTTTACTCCATTGTGGCAGGAAACGAGGAAGGTACGTAGTGACCTTTGCCTTTGTTTTTTCCTCCAAAATCCAGTCAATGTAGAATCAGACGAATTGTTGATTGAACTATTATCCCCTCTACCCTAATGCAGTTTTTACGGTCTTCAGCACAATTGATGACTTGATTAATAGTACAGTTGTGTTCGTTAGTGTCATTGTGTGCCCCTGATTGATGATTAATTTTCAATTATGGAAGCTCTTTATCTTTACTTTGTTGGTGATAGTTTTGTGACATTTCTTCAAAATGGATGACTTGTTCCTTTGACTGCAAGAGATAATAATTATTTCCTAGACTCTCCTCTCCCCTGTGTGTGTAACAAGCTTTACCTCATGTCAGACCAATCCCAAGCAAGCTTTGGGATCTTAGAAAAGTATAAATGTCAAATGTCGGTGCTGACAGACATACATGTTACATATGACAGCGGCCCAATAGCCAAATCAATTATCAGGAATTTTGAGTTTTGTCTCCCAGCTGCCTTTATAATGATTGTCATTTGCTGCATTCTAGGAACGATGTCATCTCCCACTCTCTGCTTCCGTATCTCAGCTGCTGCCCTCTGCTTTCCCTTCTGACACCCAGAGCAGACTGGGGCATTGTGGGTGGCTGAGAAAGCTTAATTAATATGTAACATATTAGTTTATCTGGAGCATTTAATTTACAAGTGAATTTGGATGCCACTTAGCAGTCTGAAATAACAGTCCTGGGACTGTCTGGAGTGTTTCCTGACCTCCTCTCACTGGATTGGCTGCCTGTCTGGGATGCACTCACTGACTGGCTCTTGGTTTTTCCTCTACTGCAGCACCCCCTTTCTGAATGCAATGGAATCTCCTTTCCCCCACTGCTTTCAGATCTAAAAGAGCTGTAACTTCTCAATCTGCTCTGATGCTTGCCCTACCCTTGGGCTTACAGGTAGCAACAAGCCTGTGCTTACCAACTGCTTCCAACACAGTGACCATTTCTTACACTTCATCCATTTGCTCATTCAGCAAATGAATGTCACTGATGTGATAATGAGTCTTCCGTGTGTGTGGAATGTGGAGGAAAGAAACACGGTCTTTATGATCTTAGAATGAAATAGATCATAAATTAATCAACAGATGAATAATAACTGTTAAGCATGTGTGTACACAATAACTGTTAGGCAAATATGTAGAAAATTTTAGGTAATGGTCATTATTACTACAGAGATGGGTGAGGGAAGATGTGGGGAAGGAAGAGGTGGGATTCCATGAAAATAAGCATGTGCCCTCCTTTCTATTTAAAATCCTTACACACCAGCTTAGAGAACAGGGAGGCAAGGGCAAAGCATTTCTAAATGCTCATAATAATAAAGCATGTTGTAAAAGTATCCTAGAAGCCAAATGACAAACATGATCTTTAATGTTCTTAGCCAAGCACCAAAACTGTAGGATTAGGTGTGTGTGGTAGGGGGCAAAAACCCAATACCCAGCTAAGAAAAATGCCATGGGCTTCTGTAAAAGAAGGCTCCTTCTAAAATAGGACCATCTAACACCACAGTGACATGAAGATCACCAGCTAAGCACCTGCACCCAGCAGTCTCAAATAACACAGAACCAAAGCATCTAAACGCACCATTCAGAGAACACATCTTGATAATCTCAGTATCAGTGGTATGCTTCCAGATTCTGGAAGACTATCACCTTTTAAGTTTGAATATTCTTCCGGATGTTTCTTGTGCCTTTGAAATCATAAGCTTTGAAACCAAGGAGCTTTCAAAAGGAATAGCTCCTTGCCATGCAAAGAAACTAATGAGTCGTATGCTGAATTCCAGATAAATTTGGAATCAACAATGTCACTGGTGTCATCTATGTGAACTCACCATTGGATTATGAGACCAGGACCAGCTATGTGCTTCGGGTGCAAGCAGATTCTCTGGAAGTGGTCCTCGCTAATCTCCGAGTCCCATCAAAAAGTAAGCTACCTACGTTGCTTAAGAGTTTGACAGTATTTGGTGGTGGTTTTGCTGTCTTGGGAATGAAATACATATTATAATGAGGCTATCCCTCGAGACTATAGGAACCTCTCAGGTTGCTGCAGAGGAATACCCCATCCATCTTAGCCCAACCGGGGATGAGGCAACAACACACTACTTGTAGACAATCTATAAAGTTCTGCTATTGCTATCTTCACTTGCACAATTCCATCAGTAAACTTTTGCATCTCCCTTTGATAGCCCGTGTCCGTGGCTAACAATACTGCAATGGATGGATGGATAGTGAGCAGTACCTACATGAGAACTGGGGGAAAAGTTTGATTTAGACCTGAATTGGATCCCAGGATCCCAGTTTGATTCTCCCACACCCGTGCCGCCACCACGGTGGAAGAAAAGAATCAACTGCTGACAATTGTCCTCTGGCTGGTACATACATATGGAGGCATGTGTATGTCCAGTGTATACACATGAGAAAGAGAGAAGAGAACGGACTAAAAAAAGTATATTTTCTACATTAGTAATTAACAATAGTTTTCATGTAACATCCCATTTAATTTTCATGCTCTCTATCTGATGATAAGATGACTGTCCCACCTTTAAAAATTAGTTTCAATGATGCCGTGAGGTGACAGTCAGTACATAAAACACATGTGAGTGAAATATTTCGGCTGAAATGGTGAGTGCTGAAATATTTCTTTGACCTGTCAGAGCGATATCCCTCTCATGGAAAGACAATCTGAAGTCAGTTTGTAGAAAGAACAGACAGACATGCTGGGAGATGTTACCAGAATGACAACAAATCCTCACATGTCACACTTTTTCACACTAAGGCAATAAAGCTTTTTATGCATTCTGTTGTTCCTTACAGTTTATAAAACAGTGGTTCCAAACCTGCAAGCCAAAACGCCTTTGGAGATTGAGTGGGATTTTTTACAGGGATGGTATATCGGATATCCTGCCTACTGGGTATTTACATTGTGGTGTTCAAAACAGTAGCAAACTTATAGTTATGAAGGAGGAACAAAAACAAATGTATGGCTGAGGGTCACCAAAATATGAAGAACTGTATTAAAGGTTTAGAGCATTAGTAAAGTTGAGGACCACTAATCTAAGACATTTGCATTTTACCTTGAGACTATATTTCAACATAATAGCAGGGTGTAGCATTCATCAACATCTCTGGAAGGGGAAATGGTGACAGAGTTGGAGGAATTGTTAGGCAGACAGAAAGACAGACAGACAGACACACACGCACACACACACACACAGAGAGAGACAGATACAGAGACAGAGACAGAGACAGGGGGGAAGGGAGGGAAGGAGGGAGGAAGGGGGAGAGAGAGAGAGGGAGGGAGAGAAACTGGTGCTGAGGAAGGGCCAGGGTGAAAAAAAAATGGTTGCTGCACACTTTATTTGCCAAACTGGTGTTGATGTCTATACAGTTACTCATAAAGGTACATCTAAGTCACTTGAAAAGCCAGGTCACACAATACATTTAAAATTAAAAGTATTCAACTCAAAGATAATACTTCACTGCTGTATTTAAATCATCTCAAAATAGTAGACCACTTCCCCCAGATTTTAAACATTTTTAAATTGTTTATGTGTATCCATGTTTCCCTGAATATCTATGTGTGATGCCATGTTCATGGAGAAGCAAGAGGGTGCCAAAGCCTCTGGGACTTCAGTCAGGGGCAGCTGCGAGCCAGTGTGGGATCTGGAACTAGGACCGGGTCCTCTACAGGAGCAGCAAGTGCTCTTATCCACTGAGCCATCTCCCAAGTCTCTTCCTTCAGGTATTAAAATCCTGACAGGAGTCCGTGAGATGGCTGAGCAGGGAAGGGCATTTTCTATCAGTCCTCAGCACACATGGTGGAGAAGAGATTTCTGCAGGTTGTCCTATGATTCCTCGTTGCTGTGACAAACCCTCATAGGCGCACACCCAAGGGTTTAAATGAATGTAATGAAAATTTTAGTAAAGTATAAACATTTATATGTTTTGAGAAAGGAAGAACAATCCTTAGACTATAAACTTTTTGGCTCAACAAATATATAAAAATGTTAAAATATTTTTATTTTATGGTGTTATATAACTTATTGACTAGATCATAGACAAAAATGTTCTGGAAGAAAGGTATTATGTAACTTGTAAACACAACAAATGAGAATAGCTATTTGAAAATTGTTAATTATCACTTTACACTGAAAGCAAATAGCTTAAAAAAAATTTTTTTTGCTGCATACTCAAAGTACAGAATCTTACACTTCCAAAAACTATCTACGATATTCAGAATAGAAAGATGATAATTTCCTATATAAACATAATACAGGGTTTTCTCTTCCCCATGGTGGATGTGTGAATGGTAGGTAATAGAAGTTTTTGCAGTGCCCACATATATGCTTGTATATGTCCTGGTAGGTATTTGGTGATGAGCCTGGCTACCAAACTCCTGAATTACGTCTCAGAAATACCTGAAGCCTAAAAGGGTGTGTGCATTTGTTCACTGCTTGCTTATTTCAATATTGCTAGTAACATTTCATAACTAACCTTTGCCTTCTGTTTAGAATGAAGACACATGTATTTCTAACATTGTTCCACTTATTAATAACTGCTAATGGCCTGTAATCAATTCCTACTCCATTAGCTATGCAAATATGCAGCCCATTATGTAAATTGAGGTTAATTAATTAATTGGCTAAAGATTTTACTCTGCTACAATATTGACTACTCTATGGATTTTAACTCTATCACACATTATATTAATAAAAGCAAGAATTTAATTCACTGCAGTGGTACTCTATTGTGACTTCTTTATCAAGTGATTGCTCATAAAGTAACTTTCAATGTGAATTTTATAACAGCTCTACAAATGGATTTAACACGTGAGTGAAAACTAAATTAGCCAATTATGAGTTCATTTCACAGATTCTACATTAAAGTTTAAGGCAGTATGGTCTAATGTTTTTCAGTGCTAGGGATTAAATTGGGAATATTTCAATATCTAACTCTTACGAGACCATCGCATGAAAGAATGCTTAACATGTGTAACCATCTCTTCTGCAATTCCAGATACCTCTCATCAAAACACTCTAAAGCTCATAAAAAACAGCAATATCTCCACTTTACTTCCTAAAGATAATACCAACCCAAAACTGCTCTGACCTCAAAGGCAATAAGTGATATTTTACTCTTGACACAGGAAAAATATAACTATGCTCCAAAATAAACTCAAGTCCTTCAGAAAGAATGAATGATCACACCCCAAAACATAAACTTAAGTCTTTTGGAAAGATACATTCTAATGTGGTAGTGATTACAGAATATTTTTATGTAACAAAACAATATATATTGATTCCCGGTCCAGATAGGTTGAAGCCCTGGGGACCCTAAGGGATGGTAGAAGGCTTCCTAATCTTCCAGGTGATCAGCCCCCCTCTCAAGTAGCTACAGCCCGGACAGTCCCCTGCAGAGAGGCTTGAGTCACATAGGTCAATGCCCCAAGTTCCTCCTCCAAGGTGAGGACATGACCACAGGTCACATAGGCTCAAGACAGAGCAGTCACATAGAAGCAGAACCACGCCCCAAAATGTGTAGATGGGGTATTCCCAAGCTCTCAGGCCAAGCCAATAGGAAGCACCTGTTGTCAGACCTTGTCCCATCCCAAAACTGTGTATAAGAATCCTATCCAGGAGGATTAAAGGTGTGCAGGAATTAATCCATCTTCTAAGAGTTCCTGTCATAAGAGCTATAACAGCTCCACTTGGGAAGAAATCTGCTCTCCCAAAATCACCACCAGAAGCTCTCCTGCACCCCTTGCAGGCGGGCTAGTCAGTCTCCTGCTGGCTCAGCCCAACCCAAAGCCCTGGAACACCCTAAATGGCAGCAGCGGAGGCAGAGGTGGTGCATAACCAGCAGTGGAGGCAGCAGAAGCAGTTCCCCCTCCTCAAGTCCTCTCCCCTTCGCCTGAACCCACACACCTACCCTTAGCAGAGGTCTCCATGTGGGACCCCCAAAATGCAGGCCCACATATATATTAAGGCCTTTACCAAATACACTAATAGAGACTGCACATATGTAGCTTCCAGCAAGTTGAGTAAATGGGTCTCAGAGGCTGCCTGACATCCTAATTAGCCCTGTAAAGCTAGTGATCTACTAATAAATTATTATGTTTAACAAGGTCCAAAAGATGTTAGGTGAGACACCGGGGTGAGCAGGAAGGTTCTCAAAGGAACTAACTGGAACCAGTCCAAAACATTCTGGGTCTGGATATGTGGCTGACTAGCTCTCCCCAATCACAAGATCTAATCAGACATCAGGCATCAGGTTTCATAGAATCTCATTATGGGTCAGGTTGGTTTTGTGAACTTCATTTCATAATCAAAGTTCTTAGATCTTAATTATAACTACACCACTACATCTCCCCAAATCAACAACATGTAATGTCCTTCCCTATCTCTTCTGATTGGTTTTGGTTAGAAGTATAATTTCTCTAAATATCTATTTTTGTGTGCTAATTGGCTTTCTTTGTTTGAATACCACTATTATTATTTTTTTGATCTTTTACCCTAAAGTAGTGTCTGTAAGGTATGTTTCTTGGATGCAGTAGAAATATCTTGTTTCTAATAAAATTTGACTGTGTTTTTAATTTGGGAATTGAGACCATTAATATTGAGAGTTATTAATGAGCAATGTTGATTGTTTATATTGTTTTGTTCAGAGGTGCAGTTTTTCTCAATTTAATCAACTGTTCTGCATTATTTACTCTTTGTAGCCTCTTGGATATAATTAACCTTCTCTTTAAACTCTTAAGTTTTCCTTCTAGAACCTAGTGCCTTCTGTAGAGACAGACTGATGAGCAGAGTTTGCTTAAGTTTTTGGTTGTTTGTTTGGTTGTTTGGTTGGTTGGTTGGTGGGTGGTTTGGATTTTTTTTTGTTTTCTTTGTTGTTGTTGTTGTTGTTCAATGTTTTAGTGGTTTTATTATTGTTTTCCTCCATCAATTGTGATGATAGTTTTACTGGGTATTGTAGTCAGGAATGGCATCAGTAATCCCTTCATAAATGTTAAGAAATTCATTTCAGAGTCTCCATTGGAAAGTCACATATTATTCTATATTATTCTTATGGGATCGCCTGTATATGTGACTTGGTCATTTTCCCTCGAAGCTTTCAATATCTTTTTCTTGCCTCAAATGCCTTGATTATTATGTGATATGGGGAGTTTCTTTTCTAGACCTGCCCATTTGGTGTTCTGTATACCTCTTGCATCTTGATAGGCATCTCTTTATCTTTTTTTTTTTTTTTTCCAACTGGGGATTTTTTTTTCTTTCAGGGTTTTGTTTAAAATATGTTCTGTTCATTTCCTAGGTTTCTTCTCCTTTCTTTATCTTAGTTTATGTTTGTATTTTTGTTTCTTTATTTGACTGGTTTTGTTTTTACATACTGTGCCAGATTTTTTAGTTGGATTGTGCCTGGATTATTTATTTATTTGTTTATTTATTTTTGTATAATATTTTATTCAACTGAGCTACCCATTTGTTCTATCTTGTCTTTTAATATGTCAGTAGGGCTTACATTTCATGGTTTGTTTGGTGTTCTACGTGTTTTCATTTCTAGTTTCATTTCAATTTGAGTTTTCCTTACTGAGTCTGTTTTTTTGTTAAAATTCCACTTTAATATTTTTATTTTTATATTATTCCGTTCAACTCATTGTTTATATTTTCTGATCTTCATCACGGCATTTATTCATATCACTTAAGGCTCTTGAGTACAGTCATAGTTGCTATTTTGAATCTGTTGTCTTGTTCTTCAGCTACCTTGCTTTTAGCTGAAGCATGAGTTAGGTCCATTATGATAGATTTTCTGACGTCTGGAGGGGGCATATTGTTGGTCGTTCATGTTTTTGTTTTTGTGCTAGGAATTATGCATCTAGAACTATAACCTTTAAATTGTTTCTGGGTGTAGACATCTGGGCTTCTCTTTGTTGATTGATATTCTTCTGTTTGGTTACTGTTGCCCTCTTTGAGTCCAATGCAAGTGTGGTGGATGGAGTCCCTGAATCCCAGCATAGTGCAGTGGCTCTGTGCACAGTGTTTGGTAGATGTTGGATCTGGATCACAGCCAAGGTATTGTCTGTGCCATTGCTGGTGGAGAGTCATTCAGCGGGATGACAGGGAGTTCAAAGGAATGGAGATGGAACATCAGGAAAAGTTTAAAGGGGCAATGGGGAAGAACTAGGGAGATTTTAGGTCTGTACCAAGAAGACAAGTTTATAGAGGATGAAGATAGGATGGGAAGAGGAGGTTATTCAATAGGAAACCATGTCATCGTATTGACATCAATATCTTTTAGCTTCTACATAGGAGAAAGACCGAAGTACTCATCATTCTGTGGATGGTCATTTCCCCTGTGTCTGTGCACTTAACCACAAATAGTTTCATTCTTGGATGGGGTGAAGAGAACTCCATTCTCTGTATACATGGAAATATCTTTCTCTCTACGCCATTGATGGGCATCTAAACCGAGTTCATAGCTTAGTTTTTGTGAGCATGGCTTTGTTTGTGGATATCTGTCTTCTCTAGCTACTGATTTTATTTCCTGGCTTTGTAGCAAGAAGTAGCATGATTAATTTTATAGCAAGTCTAATTTTAGTTTTATCAGAAAATTTTATAATGTTCTTCAAAATGATTCCACAAAATTATGATACTCTCAGAGTAGGAGATTTTTTTTTTCTTCTTTCTAAAACGCATTTCACAATATACAGTGTCTTTTCTCCCATCTTCCTGCAGGCAGGTACTCTTTTTGTCTTTTTGATAATTATGATTCTGCCTGGAATGAGATGGCATTTATTTTTTTGATTTCATTTCCAATAGTTGACCTATTTGTAGTTACCTATATGTTTTACTGGTCATTTATTATGTCATTTGATCAACTTTTGAATTGATCATAAATATATTTGGATTTAATATATTCAAATAATATATTGTCAGGTAAGTTGGCAACCTGCAGTACACTCTTCACCCCGTGGATGCTTCCTATGTTCTGCAGAATTTCTTTATCTAGAAGACATTGCCTCTGAAGTTTTGCTCTTATTTCTTAAGTTGTGGGAATCTGTATCAATTGTCACAAAATATTTTCCTATGATTTTCTTCTAGTTGTTTTATGCTTTCAAGTCTTTCATATTCTCCTTTTAATTGTGTTATCTTTAAGCTTTTATAAGCCAGAAAAAATATTTTAAATACCTAAATTAGAAAGGAGAGTAAAACTAAAAGTATGCTTTGTGTAGGACATTATGAGATGGGGTGTTTATAATGCACTGTGTGTGTGTGTGTGTGTGTGTGTCTGTGTGTGTCTGTGTGTTTGTGTCTGTATGTGTGTGTGTCTGTGTCTGTGTGTGTGTGAAATTGGTGAAGGACATATTTAATTAATAAAATGTAAATGAAAAAAAGTTCTTTAAATACTATGACCTGTTATCCCTGTTCTGAGTCCATCATTAGTATGACTATAAATATAGTGAGAAAAGTCATAAAGTACTGAGCCCCATTCATGTAAAGTTTTTGTTGGGATTAATAATATTGAGTGGTGTGTCAAACTAGTGTTAGTACATCTCCAGCAGGCATAATGTCCTGGAACTGGTTCTTTCCCCTGATACAAAAGAATACTGATATATATCAGTAGCCTAACATGTGGCATGAATAATTATGTCCACTGAGTATTTGTTCAATCCAGGGGTGAATCTGGAAAGTTAAGGCCAAACTGTGAAAGGCTTGAGTGTCAGGCTGACAGCAACCTATGTACACCACAGTGCTCATCTACCCAAGGACTAGATAGCCATCTGACCATTTCCACTCTTCCCTCCTGACACTGGCTACATACATGACAGATGGAGTCATAACAAGTGCTGTCACCTGGGGGGAATGCACCATTCTTCCTTGTCACTTAGCACTCACTAAGTAGACAGCCCACTTGAGGGACTGCCTTCCTTGAAGTGAACCCAGACTAGCTCCTATAGAGTCTTCTATTCTGATCTCTGGGCTTACCCTCCAGTCTCATTCTGATAGAATCCACACTTTTTTGCTCAGCTCCCATGTTCAACACTATCTTCGATTAAATAATGTTGAATGTGAGAGCATCGGTATTTCTGATACACTGTCTTGAATGCTGACACCTCCTTAGTTTCTATTCCTGTGCTGTTTCTCTCTGTACCAGCTCAATTGCTCCTGAGTTCACAGAGTCAAATAATATGTGTCTCAGAGCAGCTCTCCAGATCTGGGAACCACAAAACCCTGCACAGAAATTTAAGACAGTATTTCTGCCACAGTGACATCCACATGCTTTATCTTTATGTAGCGTACAAGCACTAACATGAAACTTTATAGCTGAGATGGATTTATGTAATTTCATAACCGAAGTGGCAATTTTTGCTTTATTGCAAAATTATAATTATCTTTAAATGTCGGGGAGAAAATGCAAGCCTTTCTACAAACATGTCATCGTATTTTGATTCAGTTAACTAGGCTTTCAATCGGGAATAAATGACAGAGCAATTAAGATAAACTTAAACTGGTGATAAAACAACTCAATGGTATTGATTCCATTTTACGGTTTTGCTTTAGGGTACAAGCTTGTAATATCTTTCATTTTCGTGGCTTTTTTCTCATTTCAAACAGAAGGTTTGTGACAAATCATGCTAATGACTATTTGTTATAGACTGATTTATGAAAACATTCTTGACAAAGCTCAAGTAACAAAACTGAAGCTTGCCCTGTAGTATATATAGTCTTCATCATAAAAATACTAGGTATGGTGGATGTTTTTTATGTTAATGTGGCTGTAGTTCTTGGCATCTTATTAATGATTCATTAATTTCACATGTAGAGACCAGCTTAAAATAATGCAGTGTTATGTATAGCATTCCTATCTTAGATATTTTATGTATCTTCTTAACCAGGGGTGGTGGTTAAATGTAGATTTATGTTAAGTTAATATATGATTGGACAGTGGGGAGGTAGGCGGGGAAAAGGTAGGAAAATGGAAGAGGAACAGAGAGAGAGGAGGGGAAATCAAGATGGATCTGAAGAAAGCATATCTGGATCCTGGTGGCCATAATTGGCAATAGGAACACTTTAAGGGATTTTATAGCTCTTTTTTTCTCATATAGAAGAGCAGTTCACATCTTTGTCTATTAGATGTAATCTTATGATATAGAGGGTTTGTGGATTGAGATTAGAACGAATAGACCCGCATGAAAAGTTATCGGGCCTCAGAGTCATGTTTGTGTCAGGCAGTGGGTAAAGAAACTTCTGCAGGGCAGAAGCATCAGGGCAGACAGAGTGAACTGCCTGGGAAGGGAATCTCATGGAGAGTGGAGCTCGTGGACAGAGTGACAGAGTCTGTGCAATTGGCTCCACACTAAAGCAGCGCCCACAGAGTGAGACCGTGGGGGGCTGGTAAAAAGATAAGCAAAAAATTTCACTATTTACTGTAACAGGTGGCACATCAACATGTTAGGCAAGAATCCACTAAAAGTTACAGCTGTCAGCCTAAGAGTTAGAGAGAGACTTTTATTTTATAAGAGGGGGCAGCTCCATTTTGAGTCATGGGATGTCTCAAGTGTGGGAACCTTAAAGAAAAGAAACAGAGAGACAACCTCTGCTGGCAGGCTGTGGTGTCCTCCAGTGAAAAGACAGATGACCTCTAACCCAGAGAAGAGAGATTAGTAGCTATTTGATTCTGTGATAAAAGTGTTTTCAAAAATTAAAAGGCCTATTTGTTTTAAGATGGTACAAAAAAATTAATGTGCAAGTCAAGTTTGTTTAAGAGTATAGAACTCACCCAAATCACGTGGGAATTTCCACCCATGGTTTGGAACTAAGAAGTCTGTACACCAGACAGAGTGAATGCAGACATATATTAGGGAGGGTCCTAATAATTAAAGATCTGATGCTCCAGATTGAGAGAAGGACAGGTGGAAATACTTTGGAGTAAGGTCCTGGTTTTACAGTATTGTTAGAGAATGTATTAAGAGAGATTCGTTTGTTTTGGGATAGTATACAGAATTAATGATCAAGTCAAGTTTGTTTTGTTTTTTAGTTAGAAGAAGAAAGTAAAGAGTTTACCTGAATTACATGGGGATTTTTTGAATGGTACTTCTAAGTACTCACTGTTGCTGTGACCTGCATAAGTTAAGGACTGACCTGACTAAGGTGACAAGGAATAAGGATCAGACAGACACACGTACAAAAAAAAATAATAATAAAGCTGGGCATGGGTGACCCATGCCCTGTGATGGAGGTACACCAGCAGCATCTCAGAAATGTGGCATGTTTACTATATCCAGCAGGGAGGAGGGAGGAAGAGGACGCTTAGCTCCTCTTGGTAGGCATTCTCTGTAGTGAGTAATCTCAAGCGGTGGTCATCTATAAGGAGAGATCTACAGTGGATACTTTTTGCATGTTGTCAATATCAATACATGGACCAGGAAAAGGTTTTGCTATTCTTTCGAGCCCAGCCCAAGGAAGGCCTTAGCATGGTTTTGAAATACTGGGACCCTCTTGGCATGGAGGTATTCATGTCACCAATGCATTTCCACCTAGGACATCATCAACTGTCCAGTCATTATGTTTATAGAGTGAGAAGAAATGCAAGGGAAAATATTGTGTCCAAGAGGTGTAGATGGGATGGACTCTTTGGATGATTCTTTGTCTCCACTGAAGTATGATTCCCCATTCTGCTAAACACCAAAGATTTTGCCTTTCTCAATTCTATGCCCATTGCGTTCATTTATTCTGAAAGATGAAATAAAGCTGAGAGTGCTGGCACATACCTGTAATTTCTTGGGGATATGAAGGCAGGAGCATCATGGGTGCAATGCCATCTTCAGCTGTGGAATAAACCAAGTCTTGCCTGGACATCATGAGTTGTTCCAAAGGTCCTGAGTTCAATTCCCAGCAACTACATGATGACTCACAACCATCTGTAATGCAATATGATACCCATTCTGGTGTGCTAAAGATAATGACAGTGTACTCACATACATTAGATAGATAGATAGATAGATAGATAGATAGATAGATAGATAGATAGATAGATAGATGGACAGACGGACAGGACAATCAGGGTAAAAAAACAATTAAAAAGGACTTCAAGAATAACTGCATCTTAATTTCCTTGCTCATACTCTTCTTCTTTTAAAATGTCCTTTTTTTCTCTGATCCTCATCAAGCCTTAATTACTCTATAGCCATAGTTTAAAAGTGTCTCAGTTTTGAAATTTTTAATGATAAGTGGTCTATGACAAGCGGGAACAGATACACCTGGCTTTGATTTCTTTGGAAGACCAAGATGTGACCTTATTCAGTTTTGTGCAGTCTTTGAGCTGTTACCCCAGGTCCCACTCAAAATAGCTGTATGTGTTCCAGAATCCACCCTCCACACTGTTAACCTTACCTTCAACACTTATTATGTATGTGACTGACCAAGCTATGCCTATTCATATCTTATTGTCAATCATTAAAAAAAAAACTTGTATAGTTTCCATGGGAAATAAGCTTGTATTTTGCTTAGTGAATTATGACTTGTCTTGAATTGAGAAGCATTCTAAAAAAGTAAACATATGAAATAATTAAGTACTAGATACATGGGTAACTAATTGGATCAAATATATCCTGAGATAAAACTGGTGAACACATGCATAACAAGTTATTGTAATAATGTACTTTTGACCCAGCTCTATTTTCTTAGATTACACCTCAGAGACTGAAGAAGGATTTTTTCCCCTCCCTCTTACTGGTGTTGTCACCTGACTGGTACTAGAATAAACCCTTTTGCATTCTCTTAGATGTCTAGGTGACTGCTTTTCTCACTTTCCATACTGACTATATTTATTAAAAAATTATAGTTAGGTATGCAAGTGCACACCTTCATTCCCAATTCTTAGGAGGTGATGGCTAAGCTACATAGCAAGTTCAAGGCCAATCTGGGCTATATGAGACCCTGCCACATACACACACACACACACACACACACACACACACACACACACAAATTTTTTAAACTATTTCAAGGAAAATAGCCTTAATTTCTTTGCTTACTCTATCTATTCTCTCCTTTTAAAATGTCCTTCTTTCTTACTTAATGCTACTTGTATAGCATTAAGACCATTGGTAGAGTAGGAGATATGACTCTTCTCTGAAATACTCACATAGCACCGGCAAGGATTTTAATTTTATCCTTAGAATAAGCCACCCAGTAGCAGGAGAGAGTATTGATATGAGAAATAAAGACCTAGACTGTATTTCCTACTTCAGTATGCAGGAAATATATACATATCATATATTGTTCATAACAGTAATATCTTAAATTGTATTAATGGGACACATCAAAAGGCATACAAGAACTTAGAGCATTATTCTGGCAGACTTTATATGCACTTATATACAGATACACATACCCTCATGTCTACACATGTGTGCCTGCACACACACACACACACACACACACACACACACACACCTTCCAAATAGACTAACTCTTTTAAAGTCACATTGTCCCTTTAAACAACTATGGTTCTCTTGTTCAAAGGTACATGCCTAACATAGTTTTCTTACTATCATATGGCTCCAGGAACATTATTGCCGTGGCAGTGAGATTAGGGTAAAGGGGTGAGTTAAAATAATACATTAATGACTCACTAGACACAGCATTTTGCTGTGGTGGGAAGAAGATAGGTGTTTATAAGTCAGATCATTGTCCTCGAGATGTTTCATAATCAAGTGTAAAACCATCAGAATGAAATACAAAAGTAAATAGTGATATAGAGCCATTTGATACATCAATGGGGCCTTATAGCTAAGTTGCATTCCCTACTCCATAAATTATCTAAATTCTTTATGACTAGCATTAAGTAGGAAGGAAGGACATTTTTAAAGAGTAAAAGAGTATCCAAATAAGGCTGTTATCTTTCATATAGTTTCTAAACATACTTTTAAAAAATAGTTTGGGGGACAGGGTTTGATATAGCTCAGATTAGCTTAGAACTTGCTATGTAACCTAAGATGACTATATATATTTGATAATATGTGTGTATGACATATATATTGACAGTGGATAGACAGACAGACAGACAGACAAATAGATAGATAGATAGATAGATAGATAGATAGATAGATAGATAGATAGATAGATAGATAGGCCATTTGATTTATGAAGGACTGGAGAGAGGCAGGGTTGAGATTAAAGTGATAAGAATGTTGCATAGGCTAGATTCTCCATAGAGATTATAAATGGGCACTCACTTAGAATAACTGGTTTTGTGTTCCTCAATCCATTCTCATTAACGTTAATGGAATCGGGAATTAGAAAGGATGTGGGGAGAGAATTAAAAAGAAAGGATTAAGGGAGAGGGTTTTTAAGATGACTCTGGAGAAAAGTGACT
The DNA here is from genome assembly GCF_963924665.1 of Micromys minutus. Classification (NCBI taxonomy): domain Eukaryota; kingdom Metazoa; phylum Chordata; class Mammalia; order Rodentia; family Muridae; genus Micromys; species Micromys minutus. The sequence continues at coordinate 11,456,429 of NC_137960.1, read as the reverse complement.
GCCAGAGAAAAGTTCCAGGACAGATCAAGAAGAGAAATGAGGAACAGGTAAATATCTGAGGACCCTTACTTGAGAGGCTTCTTGAGTATTCTCCATATTCTTTTCAGCTACATAACTGAGATGCCTAAAAACAGAAATGGGGATCTAAAGGTCTCATGTGGCCCCATTTACCTTTGTTTTTTCACAGCTTTTAAAACAGTGATGGAGAGAAGCACTGACTGCAAGCTTCCTTTTTCTTAGACTCCACTGTGATTGACAGCAGCACACAAAGAATTAGTTCATTGCACTCCCATCTGGTAGAGAAAGACTGACAGCTATAAAGAACAGACCGAGCCAGAGCTAGTATCAGGCAAAACGTAGAGACTGCAATAGGTGCAAAAGAAAAGTTAATAAAAATTTGAGATTAGGGATAATAAAGAATGCCAATTAAATCAAGAGTGATTTTATATGCCTGGGAAACGGGAATTAGATCTAGAAAGTAGCTGGAAACAAGAAGCTAAGCTTCTTGGTAATGTTTAATCCTGGATATGGAGAATATGGAAATCATTTAGAATGGTGGATTAAGTCAGGAATTGCTACAGTTTCTAACTTACATGCTTTAATTATAAAATGAAGTTCAGTTGGAAAAAGTGATTCATACACACACACACACACACACACATATCAGTAAAAAAAAAGCCATCTTTATTTCCCATAATTTAGAGGGAGAAGAAAGCTCAGTGGGCAAACATATGTCTCCATAGGAAGAACTCACAGCAACTACAGCCTAATTTACATCCATAAAGAATATGGAACATGGCAAGAAACTATTCACTGACCATGTGATCATGGGGGATTCTGGAACAAAATAATGTTCTACTATGTCAAGGGAGCCAGCGGGGCCAAGAATGCGACAGGAAAACTTGTTACATGGAGAACTCATCTAGCCCAGCTCTTGTCTTGTTCTTGCTGGCTGTGTACAGGAAAGAGCAGTGAGTTTCAAGTGTCCAGAAGGCTTAGTCTTTCCAAGGGACTGGCAGGAGAGCAATAGAAAACATGGAAGGTAATCTTCCAGTGCAGAGGAGGAAAGGACCCTCAACCTTACCTAAAGGACAGAGAGGCTTCAAGAAGAACAGAGAATAAGAACAACAGTGAAGGACTCTGAAAAGAAAGAAAAGGTATGCTACAAAAGACAGTATGTTGATGAAACTCAGATGAGATGCACAGCAACATAACTGGCACGGAATGCATGCATGAAGATTAAAATTCAGAAATGGAAAACCTTAAATTTTTATACATCAGGATTCCAACACAGTTTCTCACAGACAAGGAAAGAGCAATTCTCAATTTCAGATGGAGAAACAAACAAAATAAAAACCAGGAAAGTGAACACTATTAACAATAAAAGAACTTCTGGAGGAATCACCATCCCTGTATTACAGAACACTAGTGATTTAAAAAACAAAAAAACCAAAAAAATAAAAAAATGGCGTGATATTGGTACAGAGACAGGCACATTGATCAATGGAATAGAATTGACGATTCAGAAATAAGCCCACATACTTAAGGATCTTCAACAAAGAAGCCAAAAACATACAATGGGGGAAATGGAGCTACAATAAATGATGCATGTCCAACTGGCAGTCTGTATGTAGAAAAATAAAATTAGATCCATATTTATCACCTTGCACAAAGCTCAATTGATCTCCCACTCAACTACTTCACCGCACCCTTCTAGATCTCTCTATACTTGGACAACAAGCCACCACAGAACTAAGCGCCTTCCCTCCCATTGCTGCCAGATGATGTAATCCTCTGCTGCATATGTAGTGGGAGCCATGGACCCACCCAACTCATTGGTTAGTGGTTTAGTCCCTGGGAGTATTCAAGGCTCCGGTTAGTTGATACTGTTGTTCTTCCTATGGGGTTGCAATCCCCTTCAGCTCCTTCAGTCCTCCCCTAACTCTTCCATTTGGATCCCTGGGCTCAGTCCAGTGGTTGGCTGAGTGTATCCGTCTTGTCTTAGGTGCTGGTTTCAATTTCAATTTCTGGCTATTATGAATAGAGGGTCAGTGAGCATTACTGAGCAAGTGTCTCTGTGGTAGGATGAAGTATATGAAGTATCCTCTGGATATATGTCCAAGAGTGCTATAGCTGTTTCTTACGGTAGATCTACTCCCATCTTTCTGAGGAAGTTCCACGTTATTTCTATAGGTTCATGGAGAGTTAACAACATAACTAAGTTATTAGTGAAGTTTTGTATAGATAAATCTGGTCAATATTCTATCTTCTGACCTAGCACCTATAATAAACCACTAGTTCCCTTTTTATGACCTCTGGTTAATGGTTTTACATTTTGGAATGCGCTCTGTAGAATGCCTGCTTACTAACAGAAGTGACACTAAAGGGGCAGAGTTCTCATCGCAGTTTTGTTTTTTAATTAAAAAAAATGTATTTACTTAGAAGCATTCAGAATGTCAACAAAACAGCAGCAAATTTTATTTTGCAATTACAGAGTGGTATTCAGTTAACAGAACAATTATCTTCATATAAGCTGCATCAGAGACAACTGAAGATAAAATAAAATAAAATAAAACCAAAAGAAAAAAAACAGAAAAAAAACAACCAAACTACTGTCCCCATATATAATTAATTTGTGCTGTGCACCAACAAGAACCTGCTTTAAATTTCTATGCCAATTTACAACCCCCAGACTGTACCAGGCAAGGTGAGTGACTATTGAAAATACCACCAGGACAGGGCTATCTAAAGACACATTCGGTAGTGTGTTAACTATAAAAAAAAAAAAAAAGACACTGTACAGTTTAAAAACAAATCTTACACAGCCTTACATTTCTTTTTTTTCTTTAAATGGAGTGAGTTGTGTACAGAGGGGTTAAATGCTTTATAGACAAGAAAAAAAACTGCGCTAGAATCAACTTATTCATCATCATCATCTTCATCATCATCTTCCTCTTCTTCCTCCTCTTTTTCATCCTCTTCATCCTCCTTATCATCTTCCTCTACCTTCTTTTTCTTGCTCTTTTCAGCCTTGACCACCCCCTTTTTCTCTGCATCAGGTTTTCCTTTAGCTCTGTAGGCAACAATATCCTTTTCGTACTTCTCCTTCAGCTTGGCGGCCTTCTTCTCACAGGGCTGCTTGCCATCCGCCGCAGTGTTGTTCCAATATCCCCTAGTTTCTTAGCGACATCACCAATGGATAAGCCAGGATGCTCGCCTTTGATTTTTGGGCAGTACTCAGAACAGAACAAAAAGAAGGCCGAAGAAGGCCTCTGGGTGCATTGAGGTCCTTGAACTTCTTTTTGGTCTCCCCTTTTGGGGGGATGTAGGTTTTCATTTCTCTTTCATAACGAGCCTTGTCAGCCTTTGCCATATCTTCAAATTTCCCCTTTTCTTTAGCAGACATGGTCTTCACGTCTCTGAGCACTTCTTGGAGAACTCTGAGAAGTTGACAGAAGCATCCGGGTGCTTCTTGTGCTCCTCCCGGCAGTTTTGCACAAGGAATGCATTTGAGAACATTTTGACTCTCGGCTTCTTAAGATCTCCTTTGCCCGTGTTTAGTTGATTTTCCTCCGTGAGGCACAGAGTTGCCCAGTACCCGTCCGGCTCTCCCTTGTCCCGGAGCTGTCTCTATGGAGCTCAATGTACTGCAATGGCTGTGAGAGAGGGAGCCAGATGCAACCTCCTCATTCTCTCCGCTCTGTAACATTCCTCATCATAGTTTTGACTATCAGAGAGGACCTAATGGCAGTGTAATTAAAAGAGCTTAATAAATACTATAAATTTAGGAGTTCTTAAAGGATCCTCGTTAAGGATAAAGAAATCATCAACTTGTTTATACAGCAACACTACAAGACAGTACATCTTTGTAGTTCTGCAGAGACCTGCTCAAAAGTGTGGGATGATAGCTAGTGATTATTATATCTGTTTAATAATAACAGAAAAAGCATACCAATAGCAACAACCTTTCCGAAAATGAATTTCTCCTTGGCCCTGCCTATGTGAGCAAATGTGCCGTGGTTTATTAATCTAAAGCAGACACATCTCGGGAAGATCACCTGCTAGTTATTGGCTTGTTGGCTCCTGACAATAACTTTTTTAGTTTCTATGAGTTTGTAAGCTTTCTCTTGTGACTGATATCCAGCTTTAATCTATGTGGTCATATGGGGTACAAGGCGTTATTTCAATTTTTTTGGTATCTATTGAGACTTTCATTGTGTCCAAGTATGTATCAGGTTTTGTAGAAAGTTCCATGAAGTGCTGAAGAGAAGGTGTAGTCTTGTGTGTTTGGGTGAGTTTGTCGGTTAAGTCTGTTTGATATAATACATCATTTAGGACCAGCATTTCTCTGTTTACTTTTTGTGTTGATGATTTATCTATTGGTGAGCCCAGGGTACTGAAGTAAGACACTACCACTGTTTTATGTGATTAAAGCTGTGCTAGTATTTCTAAACTTTTTATGACTTAAGAAATAATAAGCATAAATTTAGTTTGCCACTCTTTATAATTATTATTTAGAATGCAAGTCTAGCATTCAATTCTTTCATATCTGTCTGAGTCTTTTATTCCCAAGAATTTTGATAAGCTCCATTAATCAGTCTTGTTCCCGTTTTCATCTCTTATGGAAACTTGTAGAAAATTAGCTCCCTATGTAATATCTTTTCAAAAAATAATTACAGACAAGCAGTTCAAAGGAAATTGTTATTGTAAGTGCTGTCACTCTCAATTTGGAAACTTTGTTGCTAGTTAGTTACTTATGGCATGTGCTTTCCATCTTTGCTGCTTTACTTATGGAGCTGTGTGCCTGGTCTATTAAAGTAGACAAGGATAGCGAGATTGCCAGCCAGCCCAGTGGCTCAGCTTTGCTCGTCGACTGTTCCCACTGAAGACATTCCAGATATGAATTGCTAAATATAGCAATAAAGCAAATAAGGAGGAAAATGTTTGTTTAAAAATCTATATTAACAAGGACTGTGCATCTCACAAAGGTTAACAGTTGAATTGTTCATATTTAGATTTGCCTTAACAGAACAGAAATAGGCATATGCATAAAATATTTGTGAAATGGTCTGACATCCTTGCCTTTGATACCAGGTAGGCCTAGGTTTCCTATCAAGCTTCAGTACTTACTAAATTATCTAAATTTCGTTAAGGGTAAAATATCTCTATCTCATTGGGTATTTGGGATTTTTAAACACGGTATTCTTTTCAGAGAATATAAGTCATGGCAATTTATTTCAGACGATTCTCTGAATTAAAAAAGCTATGGCCATTATTCTCAAGTATGTTTGAGTTGTGCCTCAAAAGTCTAGTAGTCACCGAGTTTTGCTTTGAGTTATTCTTGGATCATTAGATTTGATTTCTTGTATCTTGAATGACAACCAGGTAATTTATTAACAAAGATGTGGCATTCTTTTCAAAAATAATGATTATGATAAATGTAGCATCTATGGTGGTAACACAGACCATAGGCCAAAATTTAATTTAAAGTTAATTAATTTGGTTAAACTCTTTGACAAAAAACAGAAAGCTTGCAGTTTCTAATCTCTTCTGTAATCTTGGGAAGGCTACTGTTACTCTAGGTCCTACCCTCTTCCTCTCCCTCACCCTTCCTTTCTCCTCCCCCTCTTCCTCTCCCTCTCCTCATTCCCCTCCCTCTCCCCTTCCCCCCTCCCTCTGCTCCTCCCCCTCCCCCTCCTCCTTCCTCTCCCCCCTCCTCCCCCTTTCTGAAAGCCATGTTTGACTGATTCATGCTAGTTTTCCGTAATAATCATCTAGGGCTTACACAATCAAAGCAGAAGTGGAACTGCACCTAAGGAAATACAAATACTAGAGAAACACACAATGCTAGAAACTGATATTCTTTCTTGCAACAGAGCCATCAACTCATCTGGGACAGTAACTTTCTAGGCTATGGCAGTGCCTCTTGGGGGCAGGATCTGGTTAGCTTGAGTTGAAGTATGTCCCCTTGACAATGGGTAGGGTGGATCCTCACAGCCCATGAGGTGAGTTGGTAACCCATGGGGTTTGTTAGTTTGATGGTAAAACTCGATAATAAAAACGAAAGGGAATGAAGACTAGCCAGGAAAGGTAGAGGAAAAAAAACTTCACTTTTCAAAACTAAATTAGAATGCCAATGTGTTTGAGGTAACTCTTGACGATGAACAGTGTGGAGGTCACTGTGAAGGCATAGAATATTATGGGATACTTGAAGATTATATTAGAATTTTACTATCATTATTTTTAATTTTCATTTGTACTGATGTGCACTCAAAAATATTAGCAGATGACTGACTAATCTAATTTATGAAGTTATTTGCTACAAACATATTTTTTTCTAATAAGTGGTTTAGAAGTGGAGGGAAGATAATGCTTAGAGGTAATGACCTACTGCAAGAACTGTGAAATGCTAACAGGTATTCATTATGTACTTTCCAAAGGCTAAATTAAGCCTGCCCATTACACTAAACAGTTGCAAGTACATTACTTCATCCTAAATTGCTTCCAAATTTTCTGTTAAATTTGATTATTTACTATGTTGCATCCTAGTGATTAATGGACTCAGTGAGGTTAAACAGATTAAAGCATAATTAGATTGGATTTTGCATGGCCATTGTTCTGTTCATGCATTCCTTCTTGGTTAGATCTTCACAAGTTAGTCATATATAAGTTGGAAATATTGTCTATAAGAAAGTAAACCAGCAAACCACAAATCTATCTTTTTGTATCACAGGGTAAAATGAAGAATTTTTATCCTGAGTTTAGTCATGTAGGAAAAGTAAATATTTACACAGTGTCCCTCTTTTGCATAGTATATTATAGAAAATGCACATAGTGGGTCTGGTCAAACTCACTGCAGGATTTTAGTAGCCGACTGAGTGAGTATATGACTGTGAGTAACTGTGTGCATCTGAGAGAGTGTTATGTTTAAGGTCTGTGAGGGTCTTTGCCTTTATTTATTAACATCAATTTATCTTTAGTTAGAAGACTGATACCTTTTATTATATAAAATTACAAAATGTACATAATAAAAAGATGTAATTTAAATTTCTACATTTTTTGTTCTCTTAAAGCTTGGAATATTTTCTCCTAGTCAGTTGTACTTTAGCTACATGCATACGCACATGCATCCTTGTCTCTTTGCTCTTTTAAATACCTAGGACTGTTTCTTTTTCATTTACTATCATAATATCCAGAATATTTTCTGTCATTGGGCATTTTCGGTAATTTAATAAACTTCAGAAGCTTCCACATACATGTAGCATAATTTAGTCCCCTCATCCTCTGTTAATAACAATCTGATTGTTTTGCAAGAACAGTTGGGAGCAGAATTTGATCCATGGGATGGAAGGTCTCATTGTGCCCTGATTCTGTTTCTGAATCATCTCCTGCTTTCTGAAGTGGGTCAAGAGATATCTTCAAAGAGACACTCCCCCAGGACAGTGTTCATTTCCACCAGCTCTTCCATCTTTCTGAAGCAGTTTAGAAGTAAATTTCATTTCCTAAACTCCATTCCATTAATCCATTCTCAGTCTCTAATGTACTTATTTAAACTGAGAAAGTTTTGGAAATGTCCCAGTGAGATGTTACTTATTATGTTTTCAAATACAGAGGTATAATAAAAATACCAGGCCTAGTATCTGTATACATAAAAATACCTTTTAAGAACTATTGACTCAAAATTCTCTGTGTCCCATTCCTTCTAAGTTACGAGGCAGAGTTTTAAACATTCTCTTGGATTTTAAAATGATTTAACTGAAGCCCTAAGTGAAATTGTTTTGTGTATGTCATCAGGTGTATGGGTTTGAATACTATTTCTGGCTCTTCTAGCTATGTATTTTCAAGCATGTTGTTTAGTTTCTTTAAGCCCCATTATCTTCATTGATAAAACCAAGACAATTAATGAGCCTTAAGATTTTATTACAGAATTAAATTGGATATAACACTCAGAAAGCATTTAACCCACCACGTTCCCAAGGTTGGTACAACCATTAATAATAGTCCTATTCCTGATTATGTTCATTCAAGAATGAAAGATACAAAGTACAAACATTTGCATTGTAAAAAAAAATAATAACATTACCTTCTCTGTGTTATTTGGGAGCACATTGAAACCTTTTCTGTTTCGTAAACACATCACCTGGAATTTACATGCAAAAAATTAAAGCAATAGTAGACAGATTCATGGCCTCCATGGCCAAGAAATCTCTAACCTAATCTCTGGGCACTGGGAATATTCGACCTTGAGGGGATTGCTCTAATGTAGCAAATGAGAAACAAGGAGCCCTGAGACATTTGGGTAGAAATACCACAAGATTAGGAGTGAGAGAAAGAAGCAAGATGAGCTGTGTTAGCTAAACACTAAAAAGTCTCTTGCCACTCTAGATTTAAAGAAAAGCATTGGGAAGCTGAAGAAATCATATACTGGCAAAATAAGAAGAACTGTGATTTTATGTAGCAGGTATTAAAAAGAAGTTTAATAAAAGATAGAACCTGGCCTGAAGGCTCCAAAATGGTTCTCAGAGCTGCCTGTATCTCAATCAGCATAGTAAGAGACTTGTAACAGACAAACTAAAATATAAAATGTTTAGTTGCTTAATATATTAAGACACCAATTTTATGGTGATGTATTATAAAAACTATACAAAATGTATATACTAGTTAGCTAGATCATGGGTGGGCAGATGACAGTTGATATATAAAGTAGGTTGATGATGGAGATAAACAGAGATAATAGATAAATGCTACTCAGATAATAGATGATAGATATATGAATGAGGTAGAATAATAAAGAGATGAAGTGTTAGGTAGATAAATTGATAACAGTTTGAAAAGATAATTGTTAATATAGAAAACTCTCACATAATGTAATATAATATTTATAATTTTCCAAAGAGGGTAAATGTTAATATGAACACAAATCCAGACTTTAATTAGTATCTAGAATTTTCTCATGTAATTATGTCCTCAATATCCTAGTAATAAACTCATCAGTGTTGTCTTCTGGGGCAAGCAGTTGTGTACATGTCTTCCCTTAAGTCAGCTTATTAACCTTTCAGTCAGACACATACATAAAATGCATGTTTTAGACACAAGCAATTAAAATCAGGCAAAGGTTAATTAAATCAACATCAATGCTAAATTAGAAAAACTATTAAAATAAACTTTGAAATAGTCAATCTTTCTTGCTGCATGGCTACTGAACACAAACACCACAGAAGCCACAGCAGACTGTCAACCCACAGAGAGAGCTGAGAAGTAAGGACCAGTGGCTTTCTCCTCTTACTCTCCCTAGCAGTACATTTCCAAATCCTGTGTGATCCAACCCTGGCCACCTTTCTAAAACTCACTGTGATTCTTATTTGTGTGAAGTATTGAAGTATAGGAATCAGGGCACTGTGCATGCTGAGCGTCCACAGGGAAAAGCGTCCAAATGCAGGCATCCCGATGATTCCACACACAGGGGGACACTTTGGGCTCTTACTCTTGGCCAACATCCATTTTACATTCTTCTGTTATATCTACTACATACTACTTGCAAACTCCCAGTCAATCTTTCTATGTGTATGACAATCTGCCCCCTTAGACACACAGGGTTCACGCAGAGACCCAAACTGGGATAATAAGGTGCTGTGTCTCTAGTGCTTTAGTTTTTGTCTAAAGAATGAAAGCAAAGAAGGAGGAGGAGGAGGAGGAGGAGGAGGAGGAGGAGGAAGAGGAGGAGGAGGAGGAGGAGGAGAAAGAGGAAGAGGAAAAAGAAGAAGAAGAAGAAGAAGAAGAAGAAGAAGAAGAAGAAGAAGAAGAAGAAGAAGAAGAAGAAGAAGAAGAAGAAAGTAACAAAGTTTGCTGAATGTTTTTGAGATGAGATAGAAGGAAAATATTTGGACAGGAAAAAACAAATGGTTTCTCACTGAGTTTGGTTGTGTGTTCCAGTGTCTGCAAAGCCAGAACTGACCGTAGCTGACAAAGTCTATAAAGAGTGGCTGGGGGAGAGTTCACTTTCCTAGGATGCAAAATCACAAACAAATGATATTTATGGAGGGACATAATATTCATGATTTGAGTTTAGCTATATTAGGACTCTTAGCCTGAACACACCATCTTATATACAAAAAAATTAAATTCTTTATGAGAAACAAGTCAGTCTCATGTTTCTGTATATATTTTAAGTGTTTAATAATCATTGAAATTGGTTGTAAATTAAATCTTTGAGCAATGCAATTTCAAAAAGCTTAGAAACGCACCAATACATGCATGAACACACACACATATGCACACATTTGCATGTGTACACATGCATACACAAACATGCACATGCTCTCTCTTATACACAGAGAGAGATACAGAGACAGAGAGAGACAGTGACAGAGACAGAGAGACAGAGACAGAGAGAGAGAAAAAAAGAGTAAGGACATTTAAAATCCCTCTCTCTTCTTTTAATAGCCTACACTTAAATATAAAGTCTGTCCTGTTTCTTCTCCCAATAAAGCAAAAACTTTTCTATGACACCTTCTATTTTCTCTGGCATGATCAAGGACCTGGTTTTACCTAAGGGAATGTCTTCAGGGCAGTTCCACAGGCTCTACACGCCAAGCTGAGCAGTATCTCCCAGGCACTGGTGGCAATGTCCTCATTAGTCACCTGCTGGAACTGAGCCACCTCCACAGCCAAGACACTTAGCTCCTTGCCTTCTTTGCACATCAAAGAGTTTTGTTCAGAATTCATCCTGACCTAGTAAACTGTCATTAGCCCTACAGGGTTTAACTCTTGTTTCAGAACACAAGAGTGATTATTAATAACCACCTAGCAAAGTATTGGGCTTTGTTAAAATCTCTTCCACCAAAGAAATTAGTCCACTGCTTTTTAATATAGCCTCAGGACAGTTCTTAGGACAGGTCAGAAAGCAGCCACACTCTCTGCCAAAATATCACAAGAATGTTTAGGTCAGTTGTTAAAATTGTTCCTCACTGAGACCTCTGGAGTTGAGCCTCCATGGTTCACACTGCTCTTAGAATTTTTGCCTTCTAAGTTCCTGTAAGGATGGCCCATTTAGCTTCATAAATGGTATTCATCTGCTCTTCTGTGCAAAGTTAAAAGGCCCCTATAGTTCTGTACAAACAACATAGTCAGGCTGATCACAGCAATATCCCACTGTCTGGTACCAACTTCTGTCTTGGCTACTTTTCTGCTGTTGTGATAAGATACCATGACCAGAGCAACTTATAGAAGGAAGGGTTTATTTGAAATTACAGTTCCTGCCAGGTCTAGTATGGCCTTGTTAGAGTCAGAATGGCATGGTTCCTGTCCCTGGGACAGGGCCATCATGCATGGGCCTCCATGAGTGTCAATGGCTGCTGTGGACATAAGGCTTGTTTGTATAGTAAACATACATATTTTACATTTCCCCTTCCAGGAATGTCCTTCCTGTTAATACTAATGACTCTGTGATAGTCAGAGACAACGTAAGTCCAGAAGGCGAAGGTGTGTCTGATGTCTCAGCAAAATGGTAAATGCTGGGACCTGCAGGACAGCCCTTAAGGCTGTCAAAAAAAAAAAAAAAAAAAAAAAAAAAAAAAAAAAAAAAAAAAAAAAGAACTCTTAAAATCACAGGTTCAAAGAAAAGATATAATTTCTCAAAAAGATAAGGATGTAGTGAATTCCATGAGGGGCTTCACAGATCTCAAAGAACACAAACAGCTGTGTTGTGAGCCAACTTGTGAGCAGGAGGTCTCAGAAATACAGCGGAAGAAGAAAGAGGGGAGGGAAGGAAGATGGAGCAGAACCACATGGCCTAGAGAAGCCACAAGTAGCATGGGGTCTCGTAGTGTAGTGATAGGTCTGCCCAATCTAGGCAGGTAGCCTATAAATGTAACAACTGTTGCATGTTTTTTAATATGGGCTTATTGGGGTAAGAAGTTATTGCAACAGATATATAAAATTTAAAAACTGGGCTTATGATCTGCAAGAAATGAGCCATCAGAGAATTCTTTAGAATAGCAAGAACCATCTCTAGCAGAACATAGGGGGAGAGCTGTCTGGAGATCTCCAGAGAAAGCAGAACAGGGAAGAAGCAATCTAGAGAGCTATCTTGAGCAGTAGGTAGGTCGTCAGCTTGGACCCCTAATTTGACCCCTGATTCATTAGTTTCAGAGCTCTCAGACACCCCCTCCTCAGACACTCCCTCCTCAGATACCCTATGCAAGCTGAGGCTGGTCCTTGGCAAGTTTCAGAGTTGTAGGAGCCCATCAATGTCAGAGTCAGGAAGCATGACAGCTGAAGACAACTGGGAGAGAAGCTGAGGGCTCACATCTTGAACTGCAAGAAGATAGAGAAAACTGGGCAAGGTATGTGGCTTTGAAATCTCAAAGCCCACCCTCAGTGACATGTGTCCCCCAGCAAACCCTAAATATCTCCAATTAGCCATCACTCACTGGGGACATTCTCCTTCAAAATACTACAAATAATTATGTTAACTATTTTCCCCTAAAAGGTAAATCAATTTGAATAATGTCTCCAGGAATAAAAGAAAGAGTAAGGGTGGTAACACTGGAAAAATTACCAATAAATTCAGGTATTGCAATCACACTAATAGGTAATCGAGGTAGATTTTCCATCTGTAAGAACCTTATTGTGGAGATAAATCAAAGTATTGTAATAGTTAAATGCAAAAAAATATTAGTTGAAAAGTTTTTTTAATAGAGAAAAAATGTTTACTGTTCTATATATTTCAAAGATGCATATCTATCAGGTATCTAAAATTAGTAGGAGAATGAAGAGATAGACTAGTTTATATTTGACTATCATAAATAGTTTTACATAAGGTTGTAAATATCTATTTTGAAATTGAGTGGCAAATTATATTAAATCACAACTCATAAAGGTAAATTTGATATCTTTCATGAAATACACTAAATGATCTCATTTTTAAAATAAATATAGCCTTAAACATACTTAATTACGAGCACTGTCTAGTTGCTTTTCATATGCATGGTTATTTTGTTACAATCTTATACATTTACTAGTTTATATAAAACTAAATAGCAGTAATTTAAAATCTCCCCCCAAAGTTCTATAACTCTGGCGTGGTGAGCTCTGTTCATAAATGACTGTGAACAAGCCTGGGAAGCCTCAGGACTGCACCACTGAATATTTCTGGATTGGAGTATTTCCTCTTTGTAGATACCACTGAATTTGCGAACCACCTCAATGATTTTGTAACAGAAAACAAACAAGCAGTCTGATTCTGCAAATAACGTGGAAAACATGAGCCATTGTCACCTCAGATAAGGCCTGACAGTCCTATGCTCCCCCTGCCCTCCCCATACCCCTCGAGACAGGAAATCTGCTCGGCCAGATGCCAAGGGATTCATCACTAGTCAAGATGATCGTCTTTATTAAGTTTAGAGAAGACATGCATTCAACTTAGTTACTACAAAAAAGCCCCAGCTCATCAGAATTTAACATCATGAATGGAATCAGAACAAATCAATTAATGTGTTCTGTTAATTTTAACTCTCCATGTACTCTGGAGAGGACAAAAATATAAATAAATAAATAAATAAATAAATAAATAAATAAATAAATAAATAAATAAAGCTAAGAATACAAAAACCAACTAACAGAAACTTAACAGTCCACTGTAGCTTTCCTCTGGAGCCCGGAAGATTCTGAGCCCTGGCCATTGACACTAAGTTACTTACATTGCTGGAATTCAATTTTGCTTTAATTTGGTTGACTGTGCCCTAGATTTTCCTCCTGCAGTAAAAAAAAAAGTATGTAACTTCTTCAAATCCCACATTTGAGAGACACTAGAATTTTTAGAGAGAGTTTTCAATTTTGAGATACTGAAAATTTTAGAGTTGGGCTTTTTTTTTTTTAAGATTGAGCTTTGAAAATTTAAACTTATAAGAATGAAACTTTGAAAAGTGGGAGTGTTTATGTTGTCATCTTAGAATTAACATAATACGTTGAGGGCTACAAGAAAGGAGACCTTATGATTTAAGGGTGTTTATTTATTATGTTCGTTTGCCAAGTTAAGAAGGAGGAATATGTGCTGGGTTTTTCCAGCTTGACAAAGACTGGAAAGAGGGACTCATCATTGAGAACATACTCCATAAGACTGGTCTGCAGGCAAGGGTTATAGAGCATTGCTTTGTCTGACTGATAACTGATGTGGGAGGTCCACCTCGAGGTAGGTGTTCCTGACAAGTGAGGCTGAGCAACCCAGTGAGAGGTGACTCTCCATAGGGCTACAAGCTCCTGGTCTGACTCTCCTCAGTGATACACAGTGACATAGAAGCATAGGCCAAATTAACCCATGGGGAGGGTTGTTGAGATGTGTGTGTGTGTGTGTGTGTGTGTGTGTGTGTGTGTGTGTGTGTGTGTTCCTGATATATAAATAAACCTGCTCAGGGAAGACCACTTGGTCTTGGATAGTAAGTTGTGGGGAAGGTGTTGGTCCTCCCTAGGAAACACTACTTTGCTATCTCTGGGCATCCTAAGTTGCCTGTAGTTCTTTGTCTAGGTTTTAGAGCACTTTGAAATTACCTCTCCCATGTTAGCATGTCTGTTGGTATCTTCCTTGTTCCTATCTCCTATAGGAAGCCATAAGAGATGCATAGGTGTCTCTATGAAGCCAGGTTGATGAGAGATTCATAGTTGTCCCTATGAAGACATCCCTAAGAGACACAATTGTGTATAAGTGGGTGTGTGTTAATAAATACACAAGTTAAAAAGTTAATTCTTCAGATCTTAGTCATATATAGAACCCATATAGATCATTGTGACCTATAATTTAGTGCCAACTAGTTTTTAGTAAGCCGTGTCCAGTGATTCCACTCAGGAATATTTGGGTGGTATCTAAGTTAAAGAAGTTAAAATGGAAGACACGTGCATCCCTTTCCTGAGAAGTACGATAAATATTGCTGTAGTGATCTTTATTCTAACGAATAATCATTAACAAAGATATGTCTTGTCTTCCAGGCAATACAGCCAAGGTGTACATTGAGATTCAGGATGAAAACGATCACCCCCCAGTGTTCCAGAAGAAATTCTACATTGGAGGTGTGTCTGAAGACGCAAGGATGTTCACGTCTGTGCTCAGAGTAAAGGTATGAGGAAAGAAACTGTGGTGTGAAACTAGGCCGGGTACAGAGCTCTGGCTCTTGAAGATGACATACCCTGCTCATCTGTATCAATGGTGTATCAGTGGTACTTCCACTCACACTAAAAGCACAAACAATAAATTGCACTTGTTTGATTTCTGTTGCTGGATAACATACCTTAATGAAGACAGCACAAGGAGAAAGGGTTATTTTGAATCACAGTTCCCGAGAGGACAAGTCCCTCAGGATGGAGACGTTTTGGCTACAGAAACATGAGGTCCACCAGCACAGTACATCAGCAGTCCGGAAAGTCTTCAGCTATTTTGTGGGCCCTTCTTTCTTCTCTCCTTCTCTACCCCTTTTCTGCCCCCTTTTCACCCCATTAATACCAGATAAGGGAGAAGAAAGGATACAGAGGAAAGTTGGGTTAGAAACGGGGCAATGTTATCACAAGACTTAGTTCCTGCTAATTAGGGTCCTCGAGTAACTTGAGGCAAGTTTAATCATCACCCTCAGGACATCCAAGTTCATCTCATTGTTTCTCACTGTTGTGTATGACTGTTAAACAAACAATGACCAACAAACAACCCACCCTGCCTCTCAGGGCTCTAGCATTTATATCAGCTCCGAATGTCTCACAGTCGCAGAAATTTTCTGCAGCTGGCAAAATCTCACCCCTGCCAGAGCACAGGAGGCAAATCACAGCTGCCAAGGACAATCTGAAGCAGCCCCATATCCCACACCTGGAACTGAAATGGAAACATTCTTATTTTTTTTTAACAACTTTATTTTACAAAACAAAGATAAATGTACAGATTTTAAGCATTTTTTGCATAAAATTATACAATACATTTTTGTCAGTACGTTTTTTTCAGATTTTAAAATAATTTTTACATAAAACTGTATGAATATATTTGTTAGTCAGTACTTGATTTTTTTAAAGGTTTGATAGTATGCATTGAAGACTTAATAGTTACAATGAGCATAAAGTACATGTAAAACAAAATGTAACATGGAAATAGTCAAAGTTTTCTTGTTGTATAAAGATTTTTTTGTTTTGTTTTGCTTTGTTTTCTTTATTTCTTGGACTTCATACAGTCTGTGAGTTGTTTCTAGGGCAGTGCGAGCCTCTGGGGTTAGCATCCCATTATCAGTGACTGCATATTATGTCTGTTCTTTTGTGACTGGGTTATCTCACTCAGAATGATATTCTCTAGATGCAGCCATTTTCTTAAGAATTTGGTCAAGTCATTGTTTCTGGTGGCTGAGTGGTATTCCATTGTGTAAATGTACCACAATTTTTGTATCCATTCATCTTCTGAAGGACATCTGGGTTCTTTCCAGCTTCTGGCTATTATAAATAGAGCTGCTATGAACATTGTGGTGCATATATCTTTGTTGTGTACTAAGGTGTCTCTGGGGTATATGCCCAGAAGTGGAATAGCTGGGTCTTCAGGTAGTATTATGTCCAATTTTCTGAGGTATCACCAGACTGATTTCCAGAGTGGTTGTATTAGTTTGCAACCCCACCAACAGTGGAGAAGGGTTCCTCTTTCTCCACAACCTCGCCAGCATCTGCTGTCATCTGAGATTTGGATCTTGGCCAATCTGACTGGTGTGAGGTGGAATCTCAGGGTTCTTTTGATTTGCATTTCCCTGATGGCTAAGGATGTTGAGCACTTCCTGAGATATTTCTCAGCCATTCGATATTCCTCAACTGAGAACGTTTTGTTTAGCTCTGTACCCCATTTTTTAATAGGGTCATTTGATTCTCTAGTGTCTAGCTTTTTGAGTTCTTTGTATACCTTAGATATTAGGCCTCTATCTGATGTGGAGTTGGTAAAAATATTTTCCCATTCTGTTGGCTGCCGGGAAGCATTCTTACAATGTGCCTGTGGGTTGTTTTGTTTTGTTTTGTTTTTGTTTTGTTTTAAGATACCAAAATTGTTACCTCAGGACCAGTAGTGGGACCAAGTTTTAAAACCTCCAAGCCCATCCCCAGTTACATGTGTCTAAAGGTTCCATAACCCTTCAGAAAGGAACCTCCCTCTGGGAACCAAATATTTACACACATAAGCCTGGGGAACATTTCACATCCAAACATGATAGAAATATATGGATTGAATTAGCTAAACTCAACACAGTTTTTTTTTTTTTTTTTTATGATGTGAACAGTAAGCAACTTCAAATAGTTTTCCTAAAACTAAGGCCAAAATACTTACAAAGTTCTACATAAAATGTTACAGCGTTTTCCCCCAGCATATACTTAATTTTTATTGTCATGCTTGTTTGCTTGTTTACTTATTTATCACCTTAAGCATTCTCACAGCAGTTCACTAAAATACACAAACCTGTTTTGACCCCCAGCAAGCTCAGTTTTGGCATTCCTGTGCTTGTTCATGAGAAGGGTTTTCCCCATGAGCAGGCCCTCTGTGGTTAGTGCTATCTTCTTTAGCACTTATCAGACAAAACAGAAGTTCACCCAAGCCAACAAAGCATGTGCTGGACCATAGCTTTTCCACATTGGCAGGTCCTGATTCCTGAGCTAAAACTACGAGTTAGTGATTAGGAGACAGAGGAGGATATGGGACCCAAGGCTAGTGAGTCTGAGGCCAGACAGATAGAGGAGTCCTGGTCTCAAACAACCAAAAGCAATGATAAAAATACATAATAAAAAAATTGTAAGGAGGGTCAAAAGGGTTCGGTTTTCAGATGACACTAGGGTTGGAATGCCCACGAGATTTTTTACAATGCAGCTTATTTTAAAAGTCATATACTGTCTAGGGGAAAAAAGAAAGCTAGAATCAAAGTAGTCATATGTTAGACTACTCCATTATATAGGTCTGTAGATATCTATAGCAAGGAAATTGTTTTGACTGTCTTAGACTATTTTGTGAAACTATTAGAAAATATATGACCTTGAGAGTTTTGTGATAAAAATTAGCTTAGTTTTCTCATAGCATTGTGGGCTAAAATCCTCTAACTGATGGGCAGCTGGTCTGCTCAGCCCGCAGTGCTTTGTCCTTACAACATGGGACTGTATATTAACAGGGGCAGAAGAACACACTGGGAAATTGAAACTCACTGTATAAACACTTACTGATTTGAGGAGACCTGACCCATTCCCACAAGAAAGTATTAATTTCTTTCAAGAGTAAGTACCTGATGATCTATTACCTCTACCACTTCATTTCTTTCAATATTGGCATGGGAACCAAGTTTGGCACAAAGACACCTTTGCAGAACAAACCATCTCTACACCACAGCATTGATGCAACCCAATAGTATTTGTAAAAGACCCAGAATCATATACTCTAAGCAGAAACAGAGAGGGAGAAGGTTGTTTAGCTCTATCCCTAGGGCCTGTGGTGTGTATATACTCAAAAATAATATGCTATTCCCCCTCTGGTGAAATGAGCCAATTCGAGTCAGATTAGATTAGATTAAAGGCAGGTTTATTGGGAAGCTGTTCTTGAGTGAGTTCACTGGCCCTAAGGATTGGGGCCAGAAGAGTGGTCATGGGATGGTAGTGGGGGTGGGGGGAGAAAGCTGGCACATTTTCAGACTAAGAAGAGAGGAATAAGAGGAGAAGGAAGAAGAGGAAGAGGTGGAAGAAGTAAAGGAGGGGGAAAAATGGGAAGGGAGGGGAAGAGAAGAAAGACGAGGAAGGAGAAGGAGGGGGAGGAGGAGAGAAAGAAAAAAGAAAGAAAAGGAGAGACAGAGATTAAAATGTCTGGATTAAATAGGGAGGAGCCTCATGGGGGAAGAGATGAAAAAATTTAAGGTTGGAGGCAGAGTATGTCAAGTAGGGACTAAGGGATGCTGGGAGAATCTAGAGACCAGGTCATTTTTAATAGGTAAAATAAGAGCCTCAGCCTCTTGTCCCAGGGTCCAAAACCAAAGGAAAAGGACCACAGAAAACCATCCATTCTTGCAGAAAAGAATGGGAAGAAGGAAAGGATCAAATATAAAAGAAGTCAATAAATATTTCAGAGACTCTGAGCTCTGTGGGGATCTAGAGAAACGTAAGTGTAAAGTCTATGTGGGAAACATTCATTGTAAATCAAAATGTTTCATGGAAATCTGTATTTGACAATGAGTCACGCCCTTGCCATGATCAGAAACCCAGGAATGGGAAGACTGAACAGAGTCTATCAAGGCACTGATGGATGGCCCTGATGATGTCATCAGTTAGGAGAACATGGTGGAATCAAAGGAGGGAACTGCTTAATTACTAACAGAGGACACAAAAGATAACACTGGTAAAGAAGGTGGCTGGATCAGCGTGATACTTATAGAAGTGGGTCTATGCTCACTTGCAGGGCAGCAAGAGATTGCAAAGGCCAGTGAAATGTGACCAGAGACAACAGACCCATGTGCCGATGGAATTATTTTATTGACCTTACACGGTTGCTGCTCACAGTCTGGGACCCAGGAATCTTCTATTTCCCATTGTAGACCAGTAGACATGACAGCCGTCCTCAATCCATACTTCAAGTGGAAAAATGTTATTTAAAAGTCACACTGAATTGGAAAATATTCTCCCGGGACATTTGAGAGAAAGATGGTTTTAAAATGACAAATCTCCTGGGGTTAGCTTTTTAAGCCACTTGCTGTCGTGTATTAGAGTAATGCCAGATTTCATCTACTATGAATAAAAATTATCTTTTTAGTCTGCCATAAAATTCAAAATATTGAAAGCTATGCCTTTCAAAAGATGCTGCTAGCTAAAGAACAAGTGGGAAAAACAGTCAAATAAAATAGAAATGACAGTGTAAGATGGTACTTTGAAATATCAAGAAAGAAAGCTCTACTCCCTTAGAATATAGACAATGGGGTTGGGCTGGTGCTTAAAACTACGCTGTATGAAGGTAACAGAGTAAGATCATTGCTTGTATGAACTGCCCAGTATGTGGTGGGAAATAAGAAAATTGTCTATCTGTTCTCCATTGGAGTATCTAATGTGCTAATGGGCTTGCTAGGGGCTTGTGCTTTAAAAGGTAAGCGTAGAGTCTTGCTACTGTGCGCTGAAAATATAGAAATAGCTTTCTGCTCTCCTCATAGCATTCTAGTTAATGAGACAACAAGCAAGAAGGGGGGAGGGGAAGCAGTAGTTCACTCCGGGTGGGCATACCGTCTAAAGTAATCGTACTGCAGGTTTATACTACACTGAGTATAAAATGATCTTTTGAAATGGAGGCGCACCCAATTTTAAATTACCTGCCACCACTGTACAGTTTGGAGGATGCTTTGCTTTTCACCTGCTTGGCTTGTGCTATGCCCTGGGAGAGGCTGTGCCTACTCTTCAAACTGACCCAGCCTGACCCAAGCATCCTTGTCCTGTTGGAAATGATGCCCTTGGACAAGGGCGTTCCTCTCATTTTGCACACTCGTGCACAGCCTCCTGAGCAGTGTTTCACGGGACAGCATTTCACGTGGGAATTAAGATGCCCGTGTCCTGTTCAGACAATACTTACATTATGTTAGGTCACGGATAATGAAGACTAAACAGGCCTGATCAGCGCTTGCTCTGGCTTAATGCTGACACAGTTGTTCCAAAATGTTTCTCCACATTGATTTCCACTGGCAACAAGTAATCAGTCATTTTAATTGCTGAGGGTGGGAGGAGAGCCCAATACTGTTTTGTTTTGTTTTTTTCTTTGTTTTTTTTTTTCTCTTTAGTCTCTAATCCAAGCCATTAACATCTGTTAAAAACTTCACTCTCGGAGCTTTGGGATAGCTCAGTGATAGGGGACTCACCCCATCACCACAAATAAAATAAGCTGGTCTTAATCTGTAATCGGGGTAATTTAAAGCAAGAACTCAAATAATCACGCACACACATGTCAGCCTAAAAGATAAAAGGTAAGAAAAATTCATTGGCTATCTATGCATGAATGGATAAGCTACTGTGTAGCCTGCACATGTGAGGAAATATTATTCAGCCCTGAATGAAAGTCACATCTGACATGTAATATATCCAGGATATGCACTGAAGGTATGATACCTAGTGAAACAGTAGACCTATGGGACATGTCAATGATATGACATGCTTAAGTGAGATGTGTAGGTAGATTATGTGTGCTGCCATTTTGAAGTTTCTACACATGTAAATTGTTATGCTTCTAAGTACACGTTACTTGAATAAAAATATCACATCAAATATTTTCCCTGGTATGTTTGTATAGACCTTGGCAAAAATGAATGTTGAGTCTTAGTAAGGTGTTCAACATGGCTGTATGATTTACTGAACTTTAGCTTCTAGGTCTAAAGAGAAAGTTTATTATGGAGATTAAACAAAAGGCCAGAAGAAGCATCAGGTCCCCTTGAACTAGAGTTACAGATGGTTAATGAACCAGCAAGTGGGTGCTGGGAATTGAACTCAGGTCATCTAGAAGAATAGCAGGTGCTCTTAACCTCTGAGTCACCTTCATGTTATGGTATCTTTCAAGGAGCATATTCTTTATTTCTGTAGGCAGATAGAAGTAGAAATGTGCAATAAAGGTTTGCAGGTGTGCTCACACCTAATAGTGGATGACGCACTGTTTGCCAAAACTTGGCACTAATTAACATCCAACTTTTTAGCAATATCTGAGCACTCCGGTTGTTCCAGTTTTTCTGTATCTTTGGTGTCTTAGCCATCTGTGGGGCATAAGGCGGTTTCGTGTGTTTTATTCTTATTCTTTAACACTAATATGATTTAAATGCCTCTTCATACTTCTAAAAATGTATTAGTATTAACGCCGTGAGAGTGTTACACGTGGAGTGATGGGTACGTGGAGGTCAAAGGGCAAATTCACAGAGTAGGTCCTTCCATTCCACCTTTATACTGGTTCTGAGACTCAGTTTTATGTGGCCGGGCACGTGGAGCCAATTCCTTCCTCGACTGGGCCGGCCCATCACCGTGCTTCCTGAGTTTATCCTCCTCATGCACAGCCGGCCCATCACCGTGCTCCCTGAGTTTATCCTCCTCTATGCCAGAGTGTTTGCAATTATTTCTGTTGTGATGGCTGCTGTCTACTCATACACTCTGCATTTCTCCCATTCCCTCCCCCCACCTTCTTCCGTATTGATCTCCCTGTCCCTCCCTCAAGCACTTCCCCCTCCTGTTTCCCAGATCAGATCACCTACAGCCTGCGACACTCTCTCTGTTGCTTTAGTATGGCAATGGTTCCACTTTCCTGGTTTCTGCAGTTTTTCCAGGATATATAGTCACATCCGAGGACTGGGAGCTAGGATCCTCCATTAATAGGAGCTTTGTGTTTCTGAGCTTGGGTTACCTCAGTCCATAAGATCCTTTCTAGTTCTATCCATGTACCTGTAACATTCATTATTTCATTGTCCTTTACACCTGACTAGTATTCCATAGTGTATCTTCACCACATTTTCATGATTCATTCATAGCTTGTAGAACATTTAGGTTGTTTCCGTTCCCTGTGTATTGTAAGTAAAGAAGAAATGAACATGGTTGGCACATGCCAAGGAGCAGCATAAGTCATATGGGAGATTCATTTTCAGTATTTACAGAGTTCCCCATACTGATTTTAGTAGTCCCAACGGTGAATGAGGATTCCCTCCCTGCTTCTACAGAATTCGTTGTCAACTTTTTCTTTGATATTTGCCATCAGACTAGGATAAGATAGTACTGGCTTGTTTTGTGTCAACTTGACACGAGCTAGAGTCATCAGAGAGAAAGGAGTCCCAGGTGAGGAAATTTCTCCATGAGATCCAGCTGTAAGGCATTTTCTCTATTAGTGACCAATGGGGGAGGTTCCAGCCCTTGGTAGGTGATTCCATCTCCAGCTAGTATTCCTGGTTTCTATAAGAAAGCAGGCAAAGAAAGCCAGGGAAAGCAAAATAGTAAGCAGCACCTCTTCATGGGCTCTACATCAGTTACTGCTTCCAGGTTCCAGTCCTGCTTGGGTTCCTGTCCTGATTTCCTCTGATAATGAACTATGATTTATCTGTGAGTGAAAGCCAAATAAACCCTTCCCTCCAAACTTTCTTTTTAGGTCATGGTGATTGATTGCAGCAGTAGTGACCCTAAGACAAATTGGTACCAGAAAAGTGGAGTATTGTTGTAACAGACCTGATCATCTTTGGGGAAAGATTGTGAAAGGGCTTTGGAACTTTGGGCTATAAGAGCCATTGAATGTTAGGAGATCTTTAAGTCCTTTAGGAGCTTGGAAAATAAGAATAGTGTGAGAGCAATGTGGAAGATGGAGGCCAGGCTTATAAAGTTTCAGAGGGAAGTAGAAAAACTCTAGCAGAGTTGTTTGTTATTTTGATCAAAGATTCTGTGGTTCTGATTAGCTTGGGCTGGAGAATCAGCTGTGATTAACAAGACATTAGAAGTACTGAAGAGAAACCTTTACATTACTGGGACAGTTGTTGCTGCTTGGCTGGAGCTAAGAAATTAGTAGTGATTAAGACCAACTGAGGTACCAAAGGAGGGGCCTTCTCATTTTCTGAGAAAGGGAAGGGTGATGGGAAGAGGAAGTTTTGAGGATGGGGCTAGGAGGAGAGGAGGGAGGGGGCTAAGACCTGGATGTATAGTGCATAAATAAATTAATGAGAAGGAAGAGGAGGGAGGAGTAGAAAGAGTAGGAGAAGACCAGCATCACTGAAGTAAAATCTTTTAGGAAGTATTTTCTGACAGGACAAAGAGGCTGTGTTCCAGAGGCAGCCATGGTTGAACCTCCTGATGGAAGCTGGACTTGGTAATGTGTGAGAATCATAGGTGGTACTAGTTTTGAAGGCATGAAAGGGCCTTGGTGAGCATCTGAGACCTGACACTGTAAGAGCCCAGGAGAGACCACTGGTGAAGCACTTGTAGCCGAGGTAGCAGTTGAAGGTCCAGGACTGAAGGGGTCATGCAAAGAAGCTGAGGTTTGGCACCAGGAAGAGAGCCTATGAGAGGCTATTAGTGAAAGTGCATCCTATTTGCAGCAAAAGGCCCCAGCATGTTAGAAATGCCAGTACCATGGAATGAGCACCAAGATTAGCAGCAGCAATGAAGTGGAGCACGCTAGAGTGTAGAAGACAAGTTATGTGTGCACCCGAGGGTGGAGCTAGAGAGGAATGACCTAAGTCATTTGAAGGATTCCAGACGATTGTGAGTGGATCCCAAATATCGGACAGTTGAAGTTTGGTTTTACTTTGATTTGATTGTGACTGTGCCCTGATTTTTTTTTTTTTTCCCTCTTGAAGTAAGAAAGTATTTTACAGGAGCCCACAGATGAAAGATTTTGTATTCTAAAAGAGATTGGATGTTTAAATGGAACTGAAGTTTTAATGAGTTTGAATTTGTAAAAACTGTGGGATAGTCATATGCTGAGTTTAAGTTGACAAGGTGTCAGTTGTACTGGCTGGTTTTGTGTGTCAACTTGACATAGCTCTAGAGTCATTAAAGAGCCTCAATGATCAAATGCTTCCATGAGATCCAGCTGTAAGGCATTTTCCTATTAGTGGTCAGTAGGGTAGGATCCATACTATGTTGGAGGGTTCCATCTCTGGCAGGAAGTTCTGGGTTCTATAAGAAAGCAGACTGAGCAAGCCAGGGTGAAGCAAGCCAGTAAGCAGCATTCCTCCATGTTCTCCACACCCACTCCTATCTGCAGGTTTCTATCCTGCTTGATTTGCTGGCCTGACTTCCTTCAATGATAAACTGGGATCTGAAAGTATAAGCCAAATAATCCCTTTCTATCCCCAACTTGTTTTTGGTGTTTCATTGTAGCAATAGTAACCCTAACTAAAACAAGGATAAAATCTCAAAGTTGTTTTAGTTGACATTTCTTTAAATGCTGATTGCCAGGAGCCTACTGGCCTGGAGAACATAGTGGGGGAAAGCACAGAGTAGAACTCTGGTAATGGTTTTAAAGTCTGTGGGTCACATGACTTTCCAGCTCTCTAATTGTACATAAATGCTGATGATAAGGTCTAAAAAGTCCTAAAATGTTTCTTGCTCTTTCTGAGGGTAAAGGGATGATGGCTTAGGTTATTGACACCTGTAGCCTAACTGGGGTGGGGGTGGGGCTTAAGTAATATAGCTTTTGTTCTGTCTCAGCTGGAACTGCTGGGCTCTAACTTTCAGCCTGCTAGTCAGTAGGGAGGGAGTAAGAGAAGGCAAAAGAGACATTTAGAAAAGTGATTACTGCATTTATTGCTAAGTTATGAAAAGTTTCCCGTGAGAGCTATCTAATGGAAAGCAGAAAGATCCTAAGGGGGGGGGGGGGAGGTTCTAGCAAGGGAAAAATTCTTAGGGAACAAAAAGTTCCTTTCTATCTGCCTCTCATCTCTTTGTCCTCAGTGCTTATACATCTTTCAGAACACATGATCACATGTTACAAAGTTCATCACAAGTTCACACAAAAACATCATGTAAATTGAAATAGAAGTTCACAACGGAGAATGTTTACCTGCATATCCATTAGGAGTAATTATCTGGCTGAACATCCGTCACCTGTCTCAGCTCCACAGGTTCACTGAAGGTTTAAAACCATAGCTAAGTTATTAGTGAAGTTTTGTATAGATGAACCCAGTCAATATTTTATTCTCTGTCCTAGCACCTATAAGAAATCATTAGTTCCCTTTTTGATTTTACAACCTCTTGGAATGTGCTCTAAGGGGGAGGAGGGTCTGGTTACCATCTAAGAGCAATTAACTGATGGCACTTGGGAGACTGGCAGAGTTCTCACTGAAGTTCTGACTGTCAGAAAAGGACTTAATAGCACTCCCACTATAAAAGAGCTTAATAATCAGTTATAATTGTAGGAATTCTTATAGGATCATCATTAAGACTTAAGTCATCTATTTCTCTATATAGCATCATTACAAGACAATACATCTTTGTAGATCTGCAGAGATCTGCTCCAAAGGGTGTGCTATTACTTAATGATTGTTATATGTGTCTAATAATAACAAGAAGAGCATATTAGTAGCAGGAATCTCTCCTAAAATGAATCCCTTATAGCCTTGCTTAATAAGGGGGAATCTATTGCAGATTATATCATAATCTGAAGCAGGCCATCTCAGGATGATCACCTGCTAGTTACTAACTTGTCCCATTATGTCTCCTGACCGCTAATGAGGATGAATTCTTTCTGGTGATATTTCTTAGACATTTTTTTCCTTCTTTTGAAAAACTCTTTGTTCACATCCCACACTCAGTTTTTGAATGTTTACTTTTTACTCTGTTCTTTGTTTATTCTAAATATTACTATTTTCAAATACATAGCTGGAGAGATCCTCTCCTGTTCTGTGGCCTGCTCTTCACAGGGCTGATTGTTTCTTTAGCTGTGCAGAAGCATTAAAGCTTCATGAATTCTCACTTGTCAACTGTTGGCCTTTTAAATTGGGCAAATGGAGTCCTTTCTGGTATGCACATCATGTAGGGTACCACCTATGTTTTCTTGTAGAATTTTCAGTGGTTCAGACTTTGCATTTATGTATTTTGTCAACTTGGAGATAGTTTTTGTACATGGTGATAAATAATTGTCTGTTTCCATTCTTCTGCATGTGGATAGGCTGATGGTTTCCAGAACACCATTTGGTGACGATGCTTTCTTTTCTCCAGTGTATATTTTTGGGATCCTAGTCAAATATTAAGTCACTGAAATTATGTTTGGTCTTGGTCTGCATGTTTGTTTTTCTGCCAGAATAATATTGTTTTATTATTCTTGCTCTGTAATGCATCTTAAGATCCGGATTTGTAATCCCTCCAGGGTTGTTCTTTTTGTTCAGGATTGTTCTGACTCTCTAGGGTCTTTTATTGCCCATTATTTCATGACTTTTTTCTGTTTTTGCAAAGGATAAAATATGGATTTTTTGGTGTTGCATTTAATCTGTAAGCAGCTTTTGGTACAATGGTCACTTTTCACCGAGTTAATTCTATGAATCCATGAGCTTGAGATGTCTTCCCATTTTCTGATGTCTTTCTCTAGCTCTTTCCTTAGAGTTTGAAGATTTGTTGTAGGGGTTCTTCACTGCCTGAATTAGATTCATTCATAGATTTCCTAAGGCAATTGTGAATGAGAGTGTATCTATGATCTCCCCCTCTGTGCTTGTTGCTGATGTATAGAAAACTATTGGCTTATGCACATTGATTCTCTTTCCTGCCACATTGCTGAATTGTTTCTAGAAGGTTTCTTATAGAGTTTTTGGAATCTCTACTGTATAATGTCATACTGCCCACAAATGGGTATTGTTTGACAACAGTCTCTTATTTGTAGCCCTTCTCTTTCCCTCTCTTGCCTTATTGCTCTAAATAGTTCTTCAAGCATAATGTTCAAAGGCATTGGGAATAATGAACAACCCTATGACTTCAGTGGGACTGCTTCAAGTTTTCTCCATTTATGATGATATTATCTGTGGGTTTTTCACACATGGCTCTTATTGAGCTCCCTCTAGTCCTACATTCTCTAAGGACTTTTATCATGAAGGAATGATGGATTTTTATCAAAGGCTTTTTCTGCATCTATTGAGATGATCATTATATTATTTTGTCTTTAAATCCACTCATGTGATTTATTGCATTCTTTCGACCTGTGTATGTTAAACTATCTCTTCATTTCAAGGATAAAGCTAATTTGGACCTGGGATATGATCTTTATAATGTATGTCCTGTTTGCAAGTATTTTGTTAATTATTTTTTTATTTATATTCACCACAGCTGTCAGGCTACAGTTTTCTGTTGTTGTTGTTTTTAACCTGGCATGGGTATTAGAGAAATACTAGATTTGTAGAAATTTGGAAGTGTTCTTTCTTCCTTCCTTCCTCCCTTCCTTAGGACTTTTCAGAAAGTCCTTCCTTCCTTCCTTCCTTCCTTCCTTCCTTCCTTTCTTTCTTTCTTTCTTTCTTTCTTTCTTTCTTTCTTTCTTTCTTTCTTTCTTTCTTCCTCTTTAAATAGTTCAAGAAGGACTGGCTGTACATCTTTAACTGTCTGGTAGAACTCTGTTGTGAATCTACCTGATCCTGTCCATCTAGAACTCGGTTGTGAATCTACCTGATCCTGAACTTTTTTTAGCTGAAATTCTTATTAGTGGTATTTCAATCTCTTAATCTGTTATGGCTCTGTTCACATCATTCACATTTTCTTAGCTTCATTTTGGTGGCTTGACTGAAACGAGAAATAAATTCATTTCTTTTAGTCTTTCCAGCTTACTGGAATACAGGTATTTGAAACATTTTTGAAATATTGTAAATTTCTTGAGTATCTATTTTAATGTTTCCCTGTTTGTTTCTGGTTCCATTAGTGTGGGTCATCTTTTTTTCTAATTGTGCAAATGGTCTGTCAGTTTTGCTTAACTTCTCAAAGAGTCCGGTCTCAGATATGTTGATATTTTTTTTTTGTTGTTGTTTCTATTTCGTTGTTTTCTACTCTGATATTTGATTATTTCTCGCCATTAATTGTGTTAGGATTTAGTTTGTTCCAACTTTTTCAAACTTTTGAGTTGCATCATTACTGAGGTGTTTCCTTGTGCTGTTTCTGATTGTGGGAGGGGGCATCTACATTTCTCTTGTAGACGTGCCATAACTGTGTACCAGAGAATTTGTTATATTGTTCTTAAATTTCATTTAGTTCTAGAAAGTTTTTTTTTCTTGATATGTTCTTTGACCCACGCATTATTAAGTACAGGTATTTAACGTATATGGGTTTTGCTTATATTCTAAATTTTTTTCTATTAATTTTAAGCTTTATTATATTGTGGTCAAATAAGATTCAAGGAGTTATTTTCATCTTTTGAATTTGTAAATTTTGATGTTTGTGTTTATTTCTTGCCCAGATGTGTCTATTGAAGAACATAGATATTGAAATCAGCTACTCTTGATGTATTGATGTTAATCTATGTCTTTAAATCCTGTAGCTTTTTTATTTGTTTGCTTGTTTCCTTGCTTATAAAATCGGGTACCCCAGAGTTTGCTGCATATACCTATAGGATAATAATGTCGTCTTGGTTAACTTTTCCCTTGATTAGGATGAAGTGGCCCTCTTTATCTCAGTAGTTTTAAATTGAGGCCTATTTTGTTGGATATTAATATAGAAATGCTTGCTTGCTTCTTGGTCTCATTTGGTGGCATGAATTTTGCCCATCCTTGTAAGAGTACCTGTCTTTGGATGGTGTGTTTGTGTAAACATGAGGTGGATACTGTTTCTTGTATCCATTCAGTCAGTCTTTACCTTTGGTTGGAAAGTTGAGATCATGATATTTAAGGCTATTATTGAAACATGTGCTAATGGTAGTCATTGTGATGTTGATATTTGGAGTCCATGCTGCTATTCTTGGTGGGATGTTTTGTTTCCACACTTATGAGTTCAAATTTCTTTCCATACACTTTGCTATGCTCTCTCCCTTCTTCAGTTTAAAATAGCACTTCCTGTCTTTTCCTTAGGTTTGCTTTGTTGAAAACCTTTGGGATGTTAATTTCTTGGAAAGCTTTTCTTTCTCTTTCAAATATGACAAATAGTTCTGGTACTCTTATTAGCTCAGTATGGTGGTTATTGCTTCATAGGATTTGGAATGCATTGTTCCAGACTCTTTTGTCATCCAAAGCTTCCACTGAGAAATCCACAATATTATGATATGTTTTCCTTCATATGTAGCCTTCTCTCTCTCTCTCTCTATCTCTCTCTCTCTCTCTCTCTCTCTCTCTCTCTCTCTTTCTTTCTCTCTCTCTCTCTCTCTGTGTGTGGGGGGGGGATTTTTCAGGTGTTTCCTTATTGGATCTGTGTGTGTGTGTGTGTGTGTGTTGATCTTTCATGTGTTTTGCTTTTTTGGTCTGTATTGTGAATGTTACCTTTGAGAACTAACATACTGCTTTCTGCTTAATTTTTTCCTTGTTGGGCTTTCCTTTGAATTTTCTAGATGAGTTTATTGGGTTTTCCAATTCTATCTTCCTTCAACTAGTACTTTTATTTATTTATTTGTTAATTGAACAACTTTATTTTAAAAAACAAAGATAAATGTACAGATTTTAAAAAGCATTTTTGCATAACAATATATGAATACATTTTTGTCAGTACTTGATTTTTTTAAAGGTTTGATAGTATGCCTTAAAATCTTACTAGTTACAATGAGCATAAAGTACATGTAAAATAACATGTAACCTGAAAATAGTCAAATTATTCTTGGTGTGTAAAGATTAAACATAATGATTCTTTTTTTGGCCTTTGTTTTTTCTTGAACGTCATATAGTCTATAAGTTGTTTCTGGAGTGTTCAGAGCTTTCTGGGGTCAGTGAATATTATGTCTGTTCTTTTGTGACTGTGTTACCTCACTCAGGATGATATTCTCTAGATGCATCCATTTTCTTAAGAATTTCTTTAAGTCATTGTCTCTGATAGCCGAGTAGTACTCCATTGTGTAAATATACCACAATTTTTTGTATCCATTCATCTACTGAAGGACATCTGGGTTCTTTCCAGCTTCTGGCTATTATAAATAGGGCTGCTATGAACATTGCGGTGCATGTGTCTATGTTGTATATTGGAGTGGCTCTGGGTATATGCCAAGAAGAGGAATAACTGGGTCTTCAGGTAGTACTATGTCCAATTTCCTGAGGAACTGCCATACTGATTTCCAGAGTGGTTGTACAGGTTTACAATCCCACCAACAGTGGAGAAGTGTTCCTCTTTCTCCACATCCTTGCCAGCATCTGCTGTCACCTGAATTTTTTATCTTAGCCATTCTGACTGGTATGAGGTAGAATCTTAGGATTGTTTTGATTTGCATTTCCCTGATGGCTAAGGATGTCCAGCACTTCCTTAGATGCTTCTCAGCCATTTGATATTCCTCAATTGAAAACTTTTTGTTTAGCTCTGTAACCCATTTTTAATAGGGTTGTTTGATTCACTGGTGTCTAACTTCTTGAGTTCTTTGTATACCTTGGATATTAGGCCTCTATCTGATGTGGGGTTGGTAAAGATCTTTTCCCAATCTGTTGGCTACTGTTTTGTTTTCTTGACAGTGTCCTTAGCCTTACAGAAACTTTGCAATCTCATTAAGTCCCATGTGTCGATATTTGACCTTAGAGCATGAGCCATTGGTGTTCTGTTCAGGAAATTTTCACCTGTGCCTATGTGTTCTAAGATTTTCCCTACCTTCTCTTCTAATAGTTTCAGTGTGCCTGGTTTAATGTGGAGATCTTTGATCCACTTACACTTGAGCTTTGTACAAAGAGATAAGAAAGGGTCTATTTTCATTCTTCTGCATGCTGAGTGCCAGTTGGACCAACACCATTTGTTGAATAGGCTGTCCTTTTTCCATTGAATGTTTACAGCTCCTTTGTCAAAAACCAAGTGACCATATCTGTGAGGGCTCATTTCTGCATCTTCTATTCTATTCCATTGATCCACCTGCCTATTTCTGTACCAGTATCATGCAGTTTTTAACACAATTACCTTGTAATATAGCTTGAAGTCAGGGATGGTGATTCCCACAGATGTTTTCTTATTGAGGATGGATGTCGCTATTCTAGGTCTTTGGTTATTCAGGATGAAATTTCACATTGCTCTTTCCAACTCTATGAAGAATTGGGTTGGAGTTTTGATGGGAATTGCATTGAATCTGTAGATTGCTTTTGGTAAGATGGCCATTTTTACAATGTTGATCCTTCCAATCCATGAGCATGGGAGATCTTTCCATTTTCTGAGATCTTCTTTGTTTCCTTTTTTAGAGATTTGAAGTTCTTGTCATACAGGTCCTTCACTTGCTTAGAGTCACACCAAGGTATTTCATATTGTTTGTGACTACTGTGAAGGGTATCTTTTCCCTAATTTCTTTCTCCGAATCTTTGTCCTTTGAGTAGAGGAAGGATACTGATTTGTTTGAGCTAATTTTATATCCAGCCACTTTGCTGAACTTGTTTATCAGCTGTAGAAATTCTCTGGAATTTTTGGGGTCACTTCTGTACACTATCATGTCATCTGCAAACAGAGATGTTTTTACTTCTTCCTTTCCAATTTGTATCCCTTTGATTTCCTTTTGCTATCTAATTGCTCTGGCCAGGACTTCCAGTACTATGTTGAATAGGTAGGGAGAGAGTGGGGAACCTTGTTTAGTCCCTTATTTTAGTGGGATTGCTTCAAGTTTCTCAATGTTAAGTTTGATGTTGGCTATTGGTTTGCTATAAATTGCTTTTATTATGTTTAGGTATGGGCCTTGGATTCCTGTTCTTTCCAAGACTTTTAACATAAAGGGGTGTTGAATTTTATCAAATGCTTTTTCAGCATCTAGTGAGATGACCATGTGTTTTGTTTCTTTGAGTTTGTTTATATGGTGGATTACATTGACAGATTTCCATATATTAAACCATCCCTGCATCCCAGGGATGAAGCCTACTTGTTCATGGTGAATGATCATTTTCATGTGTTCTTGGATTCAGTTTGCAAGGATTTTGTTGAGTATTTTTGCATCAATGTTCATAAGTGAGATTGGTCTGACGTTCTCTTTCCTTGTAGGGTCTTTGTGTGGTTTAGGATCGAGGGTTATTGTAGCCTCAAAAAATGAGTTAGGTAGTATTCCATCTGATTCTATCTTGTGGAATAGTTTGGAGAGTATTGGTGTTATGTCTGCAATAAATGTCTGATAAAATTCTGCACTGAACCTGTCTAGACCTGGGCTTTTTTTGGTAGGGAGGATTTGATGACTGCTTCTATTTCTTTAGGTGTTGTGGGATTGTTTAGATGGTTTACCTGGTCCTGGTTTAACTTTAGGATCTTGTATCTATCTAGGAATTCATCCATTTCCTCCAGATTTTCCAACTTTGTTGAGTATAGGCTTTTGTAGTAGGATCTGATGATCTCTTGAATTTCCCCAGTTTCAGTTGTTATATCTCCACCTTCCTTTTTGATATTGTTAATTTGGATACTCTTTCTTTGCCCTCTAGTTAGCCTGGCTAAGGGTTTATCAATCTTGTTAATTTTCTCAAAAAACCAGCTCTTGGTTTTGTTGATTCTTTTAATCTTTCGTTTTTGTTTCTATTTGGTAAATTTCTGCTGAGTTTGATTATTTCTTGCCATCTACTCTTCTTGGGTGTATCTATTTCCTTTTCTTCTAAAGCTTTCAGCTGTGCTGTCAAGTTGCTATTGTATGTTCTCTCCAGTTTCTTTTTGGAAGCACTCAGAGCTATGAGTTTTCCTCTCAGTACTGCTTTCATTGCATCCCATAGATTTGGGTATGTTGTGTTTTCATTTTCATTAAATTCTAGAAAATCCTTTATTTCTTTCTTTATTTCTTCTTTGACCATGGTATTGTTTAATAGAGCATTGTTTAGTTTCCATGTGTATATGGGCCTTTTGTCGTCTTTGTTATTAAAGACCAGCCTTAACAATGGTGATCTAATCGGATGCATGGGAGTATTTTAATCTTCTTATATCTATTGAGGCTTGTTCTGTGACCGATTATATGGTCAGTTTTGGAGAAGGTGCCATGAGGTGCTGAGAAGAAGGTATATACTTTTGTTTTAGGATGAAATGTTCTGTAGATGTCTATTAATTCCAATTGGTTCATAACCTCTGCTAGTTTCACTGTGTCCTTGTTCAGTTTCTGTTTTCATGATCTGTCCATTGATGTGAGTGGAGTGTTGAAGTCTCCCACTATTACTGTGTGGGATGCAATGTATTTTTTGAACTTTAGTATGTTTTTTTTTTTTTATGAATATGGGTGCTCTTGTATTTGGAGCATATATGGTAAGGATTGAGAATTCCTCCTGACAAATTTTCCCTGTAATGAATAAAATGTTTCCTTCCTTTTTTGATAACTTTTGGTTGAAAATCTACTTTATTTCATATTAGAATAGCCACTCCAGCTTGCTTCTTGGGGCCGTTTGCTTGGAAAGTTTTTTTCCCAATCTTTATTCTGAGATAGTATCTGTCTTTATCTCTGAGATGAGTTTCCTGTGTGCAGCAAAATGCTGGATTCTGTTTATGTATCCAGTCTGATAGCTTATATCTTTTTATTGGAGAATTGGGTCCATTTATGTTAACAGATAATAAGGAATAGTGGTTGCTGTTTCCTGCTATTTTTGCTTTTAGAGGTAGAATTGTGCCTGTGTATCTTTCTTCTTTTGGTTTTCTTGCTTAGGTATTTTCTTGTTTTTATTAGGATATAATTTCCCTCCTTGTTTTGGGTTTTCCACCTATAATTTGTTGTAGTGCTGGGTTTGTGGCCAAATATTGTGTAAATTTAGTTTTGTCCTGGAATATCTTGGTCTCTCCATCTATGGTGATTGAGAGTTTTGCTGGGTATAGTAACCTGGGCTGACATTTGTGTTCTCTTAGTGTCTGCATGATGTCTGTCCATGATCTTCTAGTTTTCATAGTCTCTGTTGAGAAGTAGGGTGTGAGTCTGATTGGTCTTCCTTTAGATGTTACGTGTCCCTTTTCCCTTACTGCTTTTAGTATTCTTTCTTTGCTATGGGCACTTGGCATTTTGACTACTATGTGTCGGGAGGAATTTCTTTTTTGGTCCATTCTATTTGGTGTTCTGTAGGTTTCTTTTATGCTCATGGTGATTTCATTCTTAAGGGTAGAGAAGTTTTCTTCTATGATTTTGTTGAAGATATTTACTGTGACTCTTAGTTGATTTTCTTCGCCCTCTTCTATTCCTGTTATCCTTAGGTTTGGTCTTCTCATTGTGTACTGGATCTCCTGGATATTTTGCATTAGGAGTTTTTTGTGTTTTTCATCTTCTCTGACTGTTTTGTCTATGTTTCCGTTGTTGTCTTTGGCCCCTGAGATTCTCTCTTCTCTTGTAGTCTGTTGGAGATTCTGTGACTACTGACTTCTTTTTTAGGTTTTCTACCTCCAGGGTTGTCTCTTTTAGTTTTTTCTTTATTGTTTCCATTTCTATTTTAAATTCCTTCTTTAATTTCTTTATCTCTTTTGTTGTTTTCCTCTAGTTATTTGATTTCTTTGAGTGTTTTTCTTGTTTCCTCTTTAAAAGCTTCTATTTCTTTATGCTTTTCCTCCCCTTCTTGTTTAAAATCTCTATCATCATCTTGAGGTATGATTTTGGGTCTGAGTCTTTTTTTTCTGGAGTGTTTGGCATTCTGCTGTTTGCTGTGATGGGAGAGCTGGGTTCTGGTGTTGCCAGGTTGTCTTGGTTTCTGTTGGGTAAGTTCTTTGGCTTTCCTCTTGCCATCTTGTTGTCAAGAGGACAACAAGACTTCCTGTCTCTCCCGTGTACCTTGCATGTGTCCTTGGATCTCTGCTGTTCCTGGTGGCAGATGGCCTGAGCATTTGGTCCGCATGCACTGGCCCTCCAGGTGAAAACCGAGTCCCTAAAGCAGAGTTCCTGTTCCCCTGAACCAATGGGGGGGTGCTTTCTGTATGCTTGGCCCAGACCTCTCTGCACCCTGACTACTCGCAGCACAGTCTCACCAGGCCTGGGTCCCTTGTAGTTTTATTTATTTACTTATTTTTACTTATTCACTTTACACCCCACTCAAAGATCCCCTTCCAGTTACCTCTCCCTCAATCCTTTCCCTCCTCCTCCCTTTCTGTCCTGAGTGGGTGGGGTCCCCTGAGTATCCCCCAATCTGGTGTGCTCTCTCACACTGAGGCAACACAAGGCAGCTTCAGTAGAACATGTCTGTTATACAGCAGAACATGTCTGATATACAGTAGATCATGTCTTATATACAGTAGAGCATGTCTGTTATACAGCAGAACATGTCTGTTATACAGCAGAACATGTCTGATATACAGGTAACAGCTTTTGGGATAGTTCCTGTTCCAGTTGTTTGGGACCCTTATGAAGGCCACAGTTTATACTTTTTAATGTTTATATCTCCAAATTGCATTCCATTCTCAAGTCTTGAAATGTTATCTTCATTTCCAGCATTCTCTTGTTT
The DNA here is from genome assembly GCF_963924665.1 of Micromys minutus. Lineage (NCBI taxonomy): Eukaryota > Metazoa > Chordata > Mammalia > Rodentia > Muridae > Micromys > Micromys minutus. The sequence continues at coordinate 11,420,472 of NC_137960.1, read as the reverse complement.
GTATTTTCTTGGTCATCACTCAGGCATTTATTTCCTTAAGCTCTTTTTCTTTTTTCTTCTTTTTTTTTTTTTAATTTAATGAAGCTGGTTTTTTGTGTCATCCTCAAACTCCTTGAATTCTTTGAGGAGGATTATGCTATATCCTGGAATTCATCTAGATAATTGCATTTGCAACCATGTCATCAGGACTAGTCAGTTTCAGAGAAAAGATACTGGCTGAATAATTCCTATTATTGTTGATATTCCTGTGATGAGATCTGGGCATGTGGTTTCCTTTGTAGGTTCTGAATTTGTTATATACATAAAGCATCTGGAGTAAGGGAAATAATGTTGGGTTGTGTTGGGTCTCTAGGTTGCAAATGTTTTGGATGGAACAAAGTCAGGTGGGCAGACTCTACTGGGCTGGTGTTCACCATGTGCTTCCTGTTCTGAGCCTTGATTGGGCTGGTGTTCACCATGTGCTTTCTGTTCCAAGCCTTGATAGTTGGGATGGCTAGGTTTGAATGTAAAGACTGAATATGATGTGGGAGATATGGAAAAGTCCTGCACTTTTGCATCCTGGCCCAAGACTCCTTTGCATCGAGGGTAGATGAAGACCAGACCAGGCTAATGTACTGTTCACAAGCTCTGAGCTAAAGCTGGCAGATTAGGAGAAAGGCATAGATGAGGAAGAGGAAGGAGGTCAGGGATACTCCCCAGGCTGAACCCTGGAGGCAGACATGGGAAGAAGTCTGGGTAGGGAGTGGAGTGCTAGAGCTGGTACAAAGGGACCTGTCAGTGGACGAAAAAGGATGTATGGGTTCTGGGAAAACTAAAAACATCATCAAACAATTTTAAACCAGAAAATAGCACCAGTTTAAGTACTTTTTAATAGAATCCTTACATCTTTCCCTATAGATAACATGGGGGAAAAAAGACTTTTTTCAGAGTAGATATAATAGAAAGTCCTGAATTGCATAAAAAGTATGAAATGAATCATGTATAAAACTTGGAAGATAAAACAGCCCCTTATCTCAGTAGTGAATCACTGCATAATGTTTCCTGCCACCTCCCATGCATATTAATTGTATATTACAGAAATAATCATCAAGGAAATTAGGGACATCTAATGACACAAAAATATGCACAAAGTCTACATCTGAGCCACGTTGATGAGTATGTGCTTAGCAGTACATGCCATTAGGATGCTGAATTGCAGGCCCATGGCTCATCTACTGGAGCTGAATGGCAGGCAAGGTTATTCTGCACCCATCTGCTTCCATATTTAAGCCCTGCTTTGTCTTGAAAAGGAGACACAGAAAGGACTCCTAGTTTAAAGAAAACAATGAGCAGTATTAGATGGGGATACGTGAGCGTGCATGCATATTGTGCTAGTGTGTGTGTGTGTGTGTGTGTGTGTGTGTGTGTCCCTTCCTGAACCTGAACTCACCAATTAGGCTAACCTATCTGGCCAGTGTGACCAAGGGTCCCTCTTATCTCTGCTTTTCCAGCGCTGGAGTAAAGAAATGTATGTACCCATGCCTAATTTTTATAAGGGAGCTAGAACCCAACCCAGTCCTCGGTCTCTGATAGCATGTGTGCTTTACCAACGAAACCACACCTTTCCCACCAGCCCCTGTCCATCCAGTGCAAGAATTGTCTCTAAGTGAAACAGGGAACCTGGTAGTAATCTTCAGCCCATCTCATAATCCTGTCAGGCCAGTTTTCTCAGCAGTCTGCATTTCTGCCTTGGCATCTGCCTGAACAAGCTCTCTTCAGCTTCATGTTTTTGTTCTTTCTTGCACTTTTTGTGTCTCAGGAATGGCCATGTGCAGGACAGGCTTGTTGCTCTACAAAACTAAAACCCATTAGTCGTGTACTCAGAGATGTACAACAGCCTCTTCACCTTCAGACTGTCGTGCGTTTACCCAGGTTTCCTCAACTATAATCTGCTGTCTCTTCCTTTTGTTAGGTCCCACCCCAGTGTTGAGTCACCCCAGCCGCTGCCAGACCCAATCTCCGAAGGTTTAGCTGAAGAATGTTTAGAACATGGCAATCTTGTCAGAAGCAGTTAGGTCAGAATATCCTGTTTGGGGCAAATTAAAACTTGACAGTGGAAATTTATAACTGTAATATTCTGTTGTAGACATTTTCTTTTTCATTAATTGACACAAATCAACTCCTTCTGTGTCTCCTGATTATTCTAAGGACCATGTCCTCAGGAATGAGATGTGGCACATCTGCTGGCTTCTTTTAGTCTCTCTTAGTTTCTCCCGTTGTTTCTCTCTAACCTCTAATTTCTTTTTGACTGTGAAGTACATTGTTCTAAGAGGGATACAGAGACAGCTCAGTGGTTAAGAGCACTGACAGCTCTTCTAGAGGCCCTGAGTTCAATTCTCAGCACCCACATGGTGGCTCACAACCATCTGCAATGGGATCTGATGCCCTCTTCTGGCCTGTGTCTGAAGACAGCTACAGTGTCCTCATATACATAAAATAAATACATCTTTTTAAAAGTGGTTCTAAGAAAAATGCGTATCTATTAATTTATATTATATTATCTGTATGTCTATAATGTATATGCTATATATAAATGTCTATGTTTAAAGTTCATGGAAATTCGAAATGAAAAGGATAGAAATTTGAAATGAATAATAGTAGCCCTAAAGGTCTTAGGAAGTGTAGAACAGGAAAACCTAAATGGACTAGCAGAGGCAGTAAAGCTCAAAGCACAAAGTCATGAAATGGGCAAGAACAGAATCCACAAAGTAGAGTTTCTTCTCTGAAAAAATAATCAGGATTAGCAAGCCCTTATCCAAACTAATCAAAGGCAGGAAAAGACCGAAAACATACAATTACAGATGAAGTAAGACATTTCAAAAGACAGCTGTGGGAAGGGGATTATTAAGGCATAATATGAAAACCTATAGGCTAAGAAATTTCAAAATATAAAAATAGTTAATTTTTTAGACACATAAGCCTTCTTGATTAAACAGTGTATATAAACAGGCTTATAATAAGCATTAAGTTTGATCCCAATGCTATGGTGGCTTCACAGCTGAGTTCTTCCAGAACTCTAAAGTCTTCAAATTACTGAACAAAATAGAAACGGAAGGAACACATTGGAAGGAACACATCAAGATCACTTCACATGGCCAGTACTGCACTCATATCAAAATCAGACAAGGAGTTGACAGTAGAAGAAAACAAAAGGCTAATTTCCAGTATGAGCTTTGTAATCCATGCACACTGAGTTCAAGAATGAGTCAGAAGAAGCCTTCCGTATGACCAAGTGACCTTCATTCCAAGGATAAGATGAAGGTTCCATGCAAGAAGTCAATGTATCTCATTGATAAACTCAAGGACAAAAAATGCATGATCCTCTTGGTAGATGGAGAAAAAAATTAATAGCGCCCAACATACATTCATGATAGAAGCCTGGAAGAAATCAAGAATAGCAGGAACATTCATCCATATAGTAAACACCATATAACGAAAAAACTATAGCCTGCATAATATAAAAGGAGTAAGTTCAATACATTTCCATTAAAGTTAGTAAAGATGCTACTTTCTACACATCATCCTTCAAAATCTCAGCTAGAAAAGTCCCTATTTGTGGACAGTTTCACACAATTCAATGTTCACACATGAAAAATACCTTCACTAACAGCAAGATACACATGGTCAGAGTATGAGAGAAGCTCATTTTCTATATGCCAATGATGAATATGGTGAGAAAGTCAGAAAACCTGTCCTAGTCACAGCATCTCTGAAGTAGAATCATTGAGACTAACCCTAGCCAAGGAAGAGCAGACTTCCAATAAAAGAAATTTAAATAAATAAAGTGTAGAAGACACACAGCAGAAACAACTGTCCTGCTCAAGAACCAGCAGAATTGGTATTTATGGAAATGGCTGTGGAAACCTTTATGGAAAGGTGAGCTACAGAGTCAAAGCAATTGCAGTCAGTATTTTAACGGCACAATTCAAAGATATAGGAAAAAATCCTGAAAATAAGTAGAAACACAAAAGACTCTACAGACTAAAGCAAGCTTTAACTAATACCTAAATCCAGGCCACACCATGAAACCAATGTAGCAAAAGCAACATAATAGTGGTACAGAGGAGATGCAGATAGGTAGGTAAATAAATATCTCTGTATGTATACATACATACACATACATATATACATTACATATTTATTCATAAAAATTCATATATATAAGCATATATATATATATGTGAGTATGCATGTGTATATGTTTATATTATAAAACAGTGGTTCCCGAAGGAAACCCATATAGTAACAGCCATCTGATCCTATTTTTTATATTGGATATTTTCACATTTCAAATGTTATTCTCCTTCCAGGTTTCCCCTCTGGAATCCCCCATCCAATTCCCCCTCCCCCTGCCTCTATGAAAGTGTTCCACCACCCACTCACTCACTCCCATCTCCCTGCCCTGGCATTCCCCTACACTGGGATATTGAGCCTTCGAAGGGCCAAGGGCCTCTTCTCTTGTTGATGACTGATAAGACCATCTTCTGCTACATATGTGACTGAAACCAGGGGTTTCTTCGTGTGTATTCTTTGGTTGGTGGTTTTAGTCTCTGGGAGCTCTAGAGGGTCTGGTTGGTCGGTGCTGTTGTTCTTCCTGTAGGGTTGAAAACCTCTTCGGCTCCTTCAGTCCTTTCTCTAACTCTTCTATTGGAGACCCCGTTCTCAGTCCAATGGTTGGTTGAGAGCATCCGACTCTGTATTTCTCAGGCTCTGGCAGAGCCTCTCAGGAGATAGCTGTATCAGGCATCTGTCAGCATGCACTTCTTGGCATCCCCGATATTGTCTGAGTTTGGTGACTGTAGATGGGATGGATCCCGGGTGGGACTGTCTCTGGATGACATGCTTCAGTCTCTGCTCCACATGGTATAAGGGAGAACCAGCTAGAGCAAAGTGTTTTTCTGACTTCCACACGCATCATGTCACATTTATAGGCATATATACACATGTATACATATATATGTGTGTGTGTGTGTGTATACATGTATATGCACATACATGTGTGAACAGGCACATGTACAAATGCACACACAGACATGCACACAAATACATATGTGCACAGGTACAAATTTATTTATATACTTGTACTCATACAGGTGCACACACCCAAATAAAATACTTTATCACTTGCTTTATTTCTATGATCAAAAATTTATGAATGTATAACAATTAGACAAAGTTAGTAAAATGGATTTATTCTAACAGAAAAGCTCTAACATATACTTATTTTCTGCTTACTGAATATGGGTTTCTCCATATTCCCCAGTCATTTTCTGGCTACACTAAGAAATTTTATCAATGTACGTCCAATGTGGCTAAGAAATGCTCTAATTTCAGGTAGTGTATATTTTGCCAACCAAACATTATTTCATAATTTACTTCACTGTTGCAGCTGTTTCCTCTTAGGAAATATTAGTTTGTGGCTAAATTTGTAAAATACATTGTTACAGAAAAATATTTATTGTTGGTGCATACTTTGTTATACATTCATCCATACAAATACCAGGAGGAAAAGGGAGAGAGAGAGGGAGAAGCACTCTGAAATATGGCCAATTTAAGTAAAGGGCATTTTAAATAGCCACTGCTTTTGATAAATGTGGTCTTTCTATTAAAATGTTGCACATTGTGTAATCCAAAGAGTCACAATTTAGTGTCCCATGTACAGATCGTCCGATTCCAACCTGTGAATTGGAAGTTCTTCACAATTAGTGTCACTTTCACGACACTAAAGGCTTTTCTGGTTATCATTAGCGTCAGAGTAGCAATTTAGATTCAGTGTGCTTTTGAGCGCTTATGTTGATTTCCCAAACTAAAAGGTTCATAAATTGAATTCTATTTGTCTTGACTTGTTCTTTTCTTTACAAAAGCTAAGACAAATAAGCTTTTTCCTTTATATAATAAGACTCTTTGTGTTATTTAATTTAATTGGTGGCAATAAACCATCAACAGAGTGGATTCACAGAAATTAGCATTTCAGACTGAATATTCAAAGGCATTATTATTCTCTTCATTTTTTATTCAATTTAGGCCTGAAACATGAGAATATGTTTTACCTTTAGTTTCTTATTCAAAATTACAGGCATATTTGGTTTTGTTTGTTGTTTGTTTCCTCTGAGACAGGGCCTCTTTCTATGTAGTCCTGGCTGTCTTAGAACTCACTATGTAGACCAGGATAACTTTGGACTCACAGAGATTCCCTTCTTTTCCTCAGCCTCCTCAGGGCTTGGAATAAAGGTTATCCTTCAGTGGTAGCTATACCTTAAATTACATACATGTGTATGTGTGTGTTTAAGAGAAAAATGCTCAAATTTCTATACATGAGTATGATGAAAGTTCGCCAGCAATGAAAATATATTCTGTTGAGTAGTGGAAAGTAAAGCTATTTGATCTGAATTTGTAAATGTTCCAGTATCTGTTGCTATTTTGCTTTAAAATTGTTTGCTGAGGAATCACACCCAGGATCTTAAAACTGTGAGGCAAGAACTCCACAGTGAACTCAGACCCACAGTGAGAGTTACTAACTCACGAGATTCCTTTGCAGTAACACTGTAGCAAACCCTCTCCATGTATTTCGAACCAGCAAACAAGATGGCACTATGAGAATATATCAATAAGTGAGTTTTCTTTAGAAATGTAAAATTGTTCTTCGATGATCATTCAATATGCTTACTTCCAGAACAATGACACTTAGAACACAGAACAAATCAGAAAATTGCCCCGGTGTTCTGAGAGTCACAGGCATTACAAACTGAAGGATAATTAATCCATTTACATGTGTGCTTTGCACAAAGAAACAAAGAAATCCATTGAAAATCTACAATATTCTGATCCAGTCTATATTGATCTGCCCCAGTTCCCCATTTTATACAGGACGACTTAACTCCTAGCAAGTTAGTTGCCAAACTTCAGATAGCTAATAGCAATAACTAATAGAAATGAGCTTAAATTTGTCTATTTGAAATACTGATATAGAATCCACTGTGACATTCTTCTACACATATTTAAACAAAATACCCCTTGCTAGAGGAGACATTACCATCAAATGCATGAACAGAAAAAAATATATCTAGTATGTAATATATAGAAATAATTTTGTCATAGTCATATAATAGTAAATAAACACACACACACACACACACACACACACACACAAGAAAGGCGAATGCTACTGAAGGCACCTCTCTTGAAGAGAATGAAGGAAGCATTCATATCTTCATCAACCTCAGTCTCTCCCTGCATGCCTCAGTCCTCTCTCCCTCCCCATTTATACCAGATTAGAGTCTAGCCTACCAGATAAGACTACATCTAAAAAAAAATTCAAAGTGTTGAGACCAAAAACAGTAAAGATTATTAGAAAAACTGTAGGTAATAGGCTGGTTCGTAGTATAGATAATTAGAAAAATATAATTAATAAATATTGGGCTGGTTCTATGTATTCAGTAACTTAATATCCAGTCTCAGTGAGATAATCCCAGGTGAGAAGGCTCACTGCTGTTGCTGAACTGTGGGTCTCTCTGTGATCTATGGTAGATGTCCTCTGGGTTACTTCATCATAAGAAAAATAATAGCAAGAAGAAGGGTGAAGAAGGTTTCTGGTGGACTGTTCCTTTGGAGTCAGGACCTGAGTTTGTACAGAGAAATAGGACACTGGGAAGCAGCTCTAAGCCCAGTACAGACATGATGTGATGAGTGGGAAATAGCTTGCTGGGACTATCTAGTGGCATTGTTTCAAGAGAATTGAGAAACCTTCCAAATGTGGTCCTTGCAAGAGGCACTGATCCACTGGCGATGAACTTTGAAGTTGTGTAGCCAGATCCCACTGGTTGACCAGTCTCCACTTCTTGTTCATTTTTGATATGAAGAGGGGGAGGTGTCCCCCATGAATGCTCACACCTGCCTTTATTATGTCTTCCCTGTTGCAACGGATTATGTCCTCCCAACTGTGAGCCAAAGTAAGTCCTGTACGCATCATCTATGAAAATGTAACTCATATTGATGTTGGTGGACCTACTGTGTGAAGAAAACACAGAAAGCAAACCAAGCACTCTAGTCTTAGAGAAAGACATGGGGTGAGAGACACAAAGCTGGATCTGGATCAGCATGATGGAATTCACTGTGACTAAGGAACAACCAGAAAGTTAGAATATATGAGTATGAGGTTTAGTTTGCTCTGAAGAAGGAAGTAAAATTGCCAATAATATGGGGCTGGAGGGATGACTAAGTGGTTAAGAACTCTGTTCTTCCCGAGGATCTGGGTTCAATTCCCGACACTCACATGACAGCCTGCAACTGTTTTGAAACTCAAGTTCCAGGGGATCTGACATACATGCAGGCAAAACACTGATCAATATTCATGAGATAAAAATAAACCAGTAAATATAATTTTTAAGCAGTGTAAGAACAGTGAAAAGTCCAATAAAATCGATCTATTACTCTTAAAAATAAACACTAAAACTAAACTCACTTTCTCTCTCAAAAAGAATGTTCACACTGGGGTTTTTTTCTCTTGTTCAAATGCCCATTGAGTGCAAAGATAGATTTGTTTTCAGATGGATAAAAAGAGCAGAATGCCTTTGAAAGCCTCTTGGCTTTCATAAGATCATAAATTAGTCCTTACTTTGATCACATAATTATAATGAAGATAACTCGCAAGGTAAAAATGTTTGTTTTATGAAATAATATACAAGAAGAGGGAAATTAAACACTTTGGTTACTGTACAGTGTTGGGGTCCGGGAATCAGTGCACAAACAGACACCGATCTCAGTCAAATAGGAATGGATTATTGAACACCACACCCACTCAGGGCCATGGTACAGACTGGAGAACCAAACTACAAGTTAAGGTCCTATAGGACAGGGCTTTTCAACTAATCAGGACTTATGGATGAAAGGTATTTCCTTAGGAGCATGTCTTTGTTGTATACTTACCCTGCTCCCATTGGCTGAGTCATGTAACTGTGGCGAGGAGACTTGTCTAGCATTCACGTCTTAATTTGACAACCAGGATGTCAGCTGCCCACATGCATGTCTCTGCTAAGTAGGATGTCAGTTCCCAGGGAGACCTTGAGAACTTAAACTTGACTCAACCCCTACTCCAAATGCATGTCTTACACTTTCTTGTGCTGGGAATCCATCCCAACAGCAGCTTATAAAAGCAAATACCATAAAAGCTCATACACAGAAAGTGCTTCTGGGTGGTTGGTTTGGGTGCAGGCTTATGGTAGCTAATTGTACAAAGTGGTTCTACTGACTTTGGATCATGAGTGGTTTCCAAGGGCAAAGGACAAAACAGAATATGTAATCGACTTGGGCAGGAGAAAGTTTCCTACTAACAGCAGAAAGGTATGAGAAAGTTTCCTACTAACAGCAGAAAGGTATGAGAAAGTTTCCTTACAATGGCAGGTTAGCCAGGTAACAGTTACCTAGGCCTTAACATTTTACCTAAACCTTAACATTCTGCCTAGACCTCAATATTTTACCTAGACCTTAACAGATACAAGGAAGTCCTATTTGTCTCTCTGTATTGTGCCTTCTGTAATACAGAATATTGTGTGTGTATATGTTTGTTTGTTTGTTTAGAACAGTTGCTTTCTTTAGGTTACTATCTTATCTATCTGACGCTATCTGGTGATTTTTGATAGCACACTTTTTAAGAAAATGCTAACAAATTAGGAATAGTCTATCTGCTGGTGTAAATCAAGCTGTGAGTGTGAGCACCTATATAGCACCAGTGTAAGCCAGGTTCTGTTCTGACAGGTGTTGGCTCTTCAGTGGGAAGAGGCATGCCAAGGAACAGACCGTAACCTCAAACATCCATGTGCACTCAATGGGTACAGATACTTCTAATTGGATCCCAAATCTATCCTGGATCATGGCAATAAAAGCTTAGGAAAAAAATCATTTGTATTGAATTGTCATTTATTTAACTCTATAATTGCTTAGCACATTAACCTCAACATCATATCCTAATATCCCATCTTAGTCAATTTTTGTTAAATTCTTGTGAAAATCTAATACATTTTTTTCCATTTAAAATATTTCTTCCTTTCCTTTTTTAGTTTCTGCAAAATCTTTGAACAGGTCTGTAAATAGATCAGTCTCCTTGGTATTTCTTTATTCATGTTTTATCAGCTGCTGGGCACATTGACTGTAAGGACTTTAAAGTGTAAGTTTCTTCATGTTTTCTAAAAAATACAAGAGCAATGTTAAAGTATTTCCCAGAAACCAGCGCTCTGTTCTTTTTGCCACTAATAATCACACTTTGACATTCACCTCAGTGGATGGATGCAAAATGGGAATTTTTGCCCCTACATTCTAAAACATGTTTACTCTGTCTCTGGAAAAGCAAGACTTCTGTGCTCCTAAATGTTGAAATGGTTCTAATTGAGGAGTTGAAGCAAAAGCCCCATTATTGGACTTTAATAGGTTTGGAAGTTCTGAGGACATCACTAATTATTCCACTAATATTTTTTTACATCCACGGTATTCATTTAGACAACGGAGGGGAAGAGTTACCAAGGCTATTAGAGAATTAATGTCTCACCTATTCCCTGCATGATAGAGGTAATTATTTGGTGGTTTTCTCTTAATACTGGGCACCTGTACACATTAAACATTCCAGATGAGGTCTTAGAGATGTGTAAGTGGTTGCTTGTGTCTGAGTTTCCATTATAAAATATAATCAAAGCAAGTCGAATTACAATATTCCAAATTTGGCTTCTTTCCAAGCAACGGTATACATAGCTTTTCTAGTTTTGCCAAAAGAAGACATGAAAGGCAGTAAATCTAATCACCAGTCTTTCCCCTTTCTCTTGGTAAGTAGGTCATGAACATGGCATACCCTTTTTAGTATAAATAAGCTGATGAAGTAACGTATTAACTCTTTAAGGAGACGTGATTCATTCTGATGAGTCAGTTTTAGTTTTAAAGGATTAATTTAGCCTAGATTATTAGCCGTTCTCTTCTTCATGACCTAATCAATGAGGAAATGAGTTTATGCTTTTTATTTATGTATCTGTATATTTCTGGGAAAAAAAGTAATGAATCTTCTTCAATTTTAAGAAACATCCTTTTGGTATTTGTAACAGTTTGTATTTTTTTAAATGTTTACCTATATTGAGATTTCTGTGAAATATTCTATTTCTGAAAGAATTTTTTGTCTTGACTCTTCCTCATTCTTTATATTGCTTTTAAACACCATTAGTTACTTGGGTATAAAGGTCTTGAGTCCAAGCACAGAGGAGGAAGAAACAAGGTGATCTCTATGAGTTTAAGCCAGCCTGGTCTACATAGTGAGTTTCAGGGCAGCCAGGGCTAGATAGTAAAACACTATATTAATTAATTAATTAGCTAATTAATTAAATAATATTTGTTTCACCAATTAAAGGAAATTAATACCTGTTTTCCAATTTGAGTCTACTTATTCAAATATTCAAACACTTCCTAGTTATGGATTTGTGTCTTCTTCTAGCTCAACATCCTTAGAATATTTGTTTCATCTTTGAGATTTATTTTCCTTCAAATTTTAATATCTCTATCAAATCATTATTTTCTAGGATTGCAGGAAGTATATTTTGAGGTGAGGTTTTTTTTTTTTTCCAAAATCTCTCTATTATCTGCCTAAGCCATGTTTTCGTGAACATCTTTGGTCTGAAATGACCAGATTTCAGATTGCCCTTGAATTCAAGCAGAGTCCAGGGCCACATGACCTTTCAATTTCTATTATTTTCTCTTGCCTTGGGCAAGGTGAGAGTGCATGAATAGAGATTGCAACCCTAAATGTAGTAGGTGGGTTTGACTGTATAATCTCAGAGAATTTGACCCACTGCCGTTGGTGTTGGGGTTTAAGCCAAGCAACTCTCAAAGCAGTTTTGTAGTGGTGGCTGACACATAGCTGGGGAGAAGGGAAGAATATTCTTCTATTCACAGTGAGGCCTCTGCTTTCTGGGAAGAGGAGTCACATTAAATCCTCTTCCATGAGCACACCTCGCTACCTGCTCTCCCAGCTACTCAGAATAAAGGAGGAGAGGAGGGAAAAGGAGGGGCAGCTAAGCAGAAACAGCCATGAACATTAAGGTTTTCGCATCCTTAGCCAGACGTCCTCTGTACAAGTCTATACACATCTGTAATCACCGGGCTTGACGCTGGACCCAAGGACTGCCTGGAGCACATAAATGAGACATTATAAAACTAAACAAGCAAGTGCTGGATAGAGAGTTAAGTAAATGATAAGATTTAGATATCACATTACTGTTTTTACTTGTCCCTTCTGGCATTTATAACTAAGGGACTTACATGCTAGGTAAACTCTTTCTCCTGGGTCTTTTCATTAGCAACTTAGGTTTCAGCAAATTCACTAGGACCTTATCCTAGCTAGCTGCCTTTGTTCTATGTCTTTACATGGCAGAAGTGGATAAGGGAACACCTAGACCCTCCGACAAATTCTACCCTCATGCACCAATCACTATCCAGATGCCGGCTTTCGAGAGTCACACTGTGGCAGTATTTTCAACGTTCCAGCTTTGAAAGAAACATGGGCACTTAGATTTTGGCATGTGCATTTAATATTTTTCTTCTCATCTCCTTCTTGCATCTAGGGGGGAATGGTTCGCCCTTAGCTTTCTGTTCTTTGCAATGAGTTTTAGAACACTGATATTCTGACATATTGTATCATGTGGATATAGAGTAAGGCCCACCCTGCTGGGCTGCCACCCACCTATACAATTATCAATGGTTGACTGATCTCTCACTGGCTGGCCTCATTCACTTGCAAAATAACAGTGGGCTGACAGTGAGACTGTGTGTGTCAGGTGTCACACAACACTGGAAACTGAGCGCTGGGCAGATGTTAAGTGATAGTGAAGTGTGTACCTGTACCATATACACACCGTCCCCTTAAGAACACAGACTGGTAGATCTGAGCCTCAACTCCATTTGAAACCAGACTGTTGGTTCTTTCTGGAGAGGCTTGGGTCTGGCTGTTTCAACAAAGAGGTGAAGAAGGTAAAGGATTCTTGAAAGGGGTTGTAGAGACATGAACAATAAAAATGGGGAAAGCAGTGCAGTTAGATTCAGAGTCAAAGCTTTGTCTTAACGGAGACGGCAAATGTGCTTTTATAGTTTGAAGAGCAGAAGGTTAAAATGACTGGGTAATGACAGCATGTTCCATGATCACTGCAAATGTGCCTTCAATGGGAAGAGGACAGCGGCTGCGTCTCTGAGATTGTAAGAGCTGACAGATGGCACAGGTAAAGATATGTTACTCCTAAGATGAACCGCTGAGAAATGTCACACTTGATCTCCTGAAATTTCATGTAAATTAGAATGTGCACATCTCGAGAGGAAACTGAAGAAGATACACATAAATGAACGGGCTAAGTTATCAACGATGTGAGACAAGTCGCTGTTTACAGAAAACATTTCCTAATGGGGCCAAGGCACACTTCGGAACTCGGGTTGCAAGGTTATGGTCACACACATCTTCCCGATTGTTTAAACCCTCTGTCTTCAGCCATAAGGTCTAAACTTACAATTCATCTGATCCAAGGGACAAAGGCAAGATAACCACAGTGTGACTTCCACAGGAGAGCAGAGGGGAACCAGAACTTCAAAGCTAAAGTCTCAATAGGGAGGGCAAACGTGAAAATTCACTAGCAACAAAGGTTTCTGCTGTGCTGAGTGCATTGTGCTGTGAAACACAAGAGTTAGGGTTTAATCTTCCTGAGACAGGGCATTTCCCTAGGCCGATAGATGCCTCCCTGAGATCTGGCTCTGTACCAGTGACCAAGCAGTCCACTGGTCATAGAATGTCACTAGCCTAAAAACTGAAGATCAATTGCCACATATTCCATCTTCAAGACACCTGCATTTGAAAGAAGAAATAAGTTGAAGAGGAAAACAGAGAACTACATACTAACATCCTTGGATTCAGCAATAAGGGGAGAGGGGATTTTTTTGGTACAGAGTATGTGGGTTTCAACTGAGGAAGAAGGTTTAGAAGACAGACAAATGGGACCTGGAAACAAGAAAAAACAAAATATAAGTAAAATCAAAGATAATTATGGAAACCAAGTGCGTGAAATCAATTATTAATATATTACATCTTAAGGGAGTTATAGTCTTATATGTCTAAAATGACAAATCCAAACTAACTGAATTTGGAGTGCTTAAGTGTCTGTATTTATTCATACATAGTATAAAGAAAGTAAACCCTTCTTGCTATTGTAATATAAATTTAACAGCTCTAATGGTTAAAACTGTTAATGGTCATGCTGTCCTTGGCCATTAAATATAATTACATAAACATAATTTTCAGCAGATCGCAATCATAATGTAGCAGATATTATGATTATACATATATATGCATATTTACAATAACATTCATTGGACATAATTCATCTCCCTGACAGATGAGAAACAGAAGTTAAACGTGAGTTTTGAAAGGGGAACTAATCGAAGTCCTCCTCAACATAAAACAAAATGTAAGAGTAAGCAAACAAAATCTGTTTGCAACTATTCAAAGCAGAAAGCAGATGGTGGTGAAGCCTTCAGTGATGAAGTGTTTGCACTGGGGACAGAATCTCTTATGAATATGTCCTGTCAATGGAGATATTGACTCCAGGTGCATATGTAGCAGAGGATAGCAGTGTCTGGCATCAATGTGAGAAGAGGCCTTTGGTCCAGTGAGGGTGCATTTTCCCAATGTAGGGGAATGCCAAGGCACTGACCTCTGACGTGGAGAGTGATTGGAAGAGGCAGTACCTTCATGGAGACATGTGGAGGGGGACAGGGATGGGGGAAGGGGATAATATTTGAAATGTAAATACAGAGTATCTAATTTTAAAAAAAGGCTGATGGCCAATGAACTGAGTCAGGAAATAGGAGGTGGGACACTTTCAGGAAGAAAGAGGATTTGGGGAAATAAGAGATAAAAGAGAGACACTAGACAGTCCAAGAAGACAGTTGTAAACCTGCAGGGAGATGCTGAAGAGGCTAAGGAAGCAGAAGGACAGAAGAAGAGGTAACTAATCATGTGGCACACATAGAATACTTTACATGTGTTAAGGAAGTTAAGAGCTAGTTGAAAGGAATGAGCCAATGCTTGTGGCCTAGGCATTTAATAATAACAAATTATTGAGAATCATTATTGATGGTAACTAAGGGGCTAAAAGGGAAAATGGACTTAAAAATTATTTTTACACACTACCTTTATATATCTGAACTCGGATTTCAAATGGTATACTGAGTTTTCTGGCTGGCACTTTGGGTGTGAGTCAGTATGTATTTTAAGCATGTCATATTTTATCAGTTTTTTTTTTTTTCATGAGAACATTTGGTCCTCGTCTGTGTGGGACTGTGGGGCATGTACTTTAAGCTATATGACTCGGGTACCTCAGAAGATAGTGTCCTAAACTGAACTTGAACACACTGGGTGCTGCTCCCCAGCTCATCAGCTGCTAGAACTTTCCACGTTACCTCTATAGACAACCATCATTCAGCTCTCTGTCCTCATTAGAGTACTCCCAAAATCCACAAGCTCCTGATAGCTGTTCTCCGACCACCTCCAGAAGTGAGATCTTTAAGATAGGTTGTTGAAGGGGTGGTTTGCGACCTCATAGGAAGAACAACAACAAGATCAACCAACCAGACCCCCTCCCCCAGAGCTCCCAGGGACTCAACCACCAACCAAAGAGCACACACCAAGGCTCCAGCTGCATATGTAGCAGAGGATGGCATTGTCTGGCATCAATGGGAGGAGAAGCTTTTGGTCCTTTGAAGGTTCCTTTCCTCAATATAGGGGAATGTCAGGGTGTTGAGGTGGGAGTGGAGTGGGTAGGTGGAAGGGGAAGCATCCTTACAGAAGCGGGGGGGGGGTGGGAGAAGGGAGAACCAGAAAATGGGATAACATTTGAAATGTAAATATATAAACTATCCAAAAAAAAAAAAAAAAGGTTGCTGAGTAGGGTGTCCCTTAAAAGAGGAAATGAAAGCAGGCTAAAACTGCACATCATACAAAGGCAGGGATTCAAACATCTACCAAACCCGCCTTTTAAACATATTTCATTTCTACTATTTTATGACCATAATATGCAGAATTTTGGACTGATATTTCTGAGTTTTATACAAAATGATTTGCTTCAAAAAAAAAAAAAAAGCTTACTATAAGAAATACCTCAGTCATTTATTATGACATATGACTGTGTTGGTAGTTTTCATAATATAGTAAATTAGAGAGCAAAACAATTTTTTTGAAATGGGAAGTTAGTAAGAACTGTGAGTTGGCTTAATATACCAAGCAACCACTATGAGTGTCCAGTAACCACCTTTCCTACCTAAATTTCATTGTGTTGCATTTATCTTTAAACAGGATTGAGCCTCACAACACAAACCTTAGTGGAAGACTTGAGTCATAAAGTAGGACTTGTGCTGAATCTATCAATAGAAACTTTGAAAATGAGCAAACCTAAGCAATAATGCAGCCAGGTCAAATGGCTTCCCTGAGAGATGTGGGTCTGACTGGGGCATGAGTTTCGACATGAATGGTTGAGGAGTTTTGATCCTTAATATACATAGGGACCTCACAGACACGCATATTTTTCAAAATGTATTGTTCTGAACTCTCATAACTTGGTACACTTTAGGCACAGCTATTATATCTCAAAGTTTACGTGAGCAATATATTATTTCTTTGAAGAGAAATCTTAACCCTAACCAAAAGGTAAAGGCTGGAGGTATCAATTTTGTTTCTGTATATTTGTATGTGCTGGGTCCATGCATTTATGTATATGTAGGTGTGTGTGTGTGTGTGTGTGTGTGTGTGTGTGTGTGTTTGTGCGCACTCGCATGTGGAAGCCAGAAAGTAACCTGAAGTGTTATGCTTTTGGTGTTATTTATCTTGAGAGTCTCTCATTGGCCTGAAGTCACCAAGTAAGCTAGACAGGCTGGCCAGCTCTGAGGAGGTGGAAACAGGAGAATCCCTGGGATTCACTGGCCAGCCATGCCCAGAATTTTTTTTTTAATGTGATATCTGGAAATCAAGCTTAGGCCCTAATACTTGCAAGACCATTGCTTTACTATCTGAGCCATCTTCCCAGTCCCTTGTTCAGCGTCTTCGATTGATTTGACACCAGTAGCAAATGTACTCAGAGTAGGGACAGTCATGCCTCTGGTTAGTTGGATGAGGTTCTGTTTAATTTTAGTTGTGATCGCTTTTTTTCTTTCTTATGCTGTCCTTCATTAAAGGAATAAATGAAGAAAGTCACCACAGTTCAATGCTTTAAAAGGTTACCTTTAATTACTCTTTCTTTCTCCAGTAAGTGACAACGAAAAGTTAATTAAAATCTCATCCCTGGAACTCCAATGCGCAAACCCAGCTGTGCTAAGCAGAATGTTAGATCACATGAGAAAATGACCTAAAGTCACATGCTTACCCTCCTCTCGCTGAGTAAACTTAGCAAGTGGCGTCACGCTGTTGCTGGGGGAATAAAATGATGAAAGCAACGTAAGAAGAAAGAGCTCACTTTGGTTCACAGTTTGAGGATAAAGTCGGTCATACCGAGGAAGGCTTGGCAGCAGTGAGGCAGCGGGACACATTGCATCTGTAGTCACACAGATGGATTCTGGTGTCCGCATGGCTTCCTCTGCCTTTCCATCCTGTTCAGTTTGAGACACTAGTCTGGGGAACTGTACTGCCCACATTTAGGGAGCATCTCTCCTCCTCTGTTAAATGTCTTTGGAAATGCCCCCCAACAGCCACACCCATAGGTGTGTCTCCTAGGTAATTCTAAATCTAGTCAAGCTGGCAACCAGAATTAACCATGACCGAAACTTAGACAAGTTGTAATTTGTTTTTATTTTTGTTTTTTTTAATCTCAAGTTGAGGTATCTGGGTTATTTTGTATAAAATACTTTCCTTGATAGATAGGGCTATCCTGAGATGCTTGAAATGTTCAGACTATACATAAAGCCTAAAGCCAAGTCAAGTTTATACTATACTTACTGTATGTGGACTATTATTTATTATGGTCATTGTTTATATAACAGCACCAACACTGTAATTCAGTTAGACCAAGTGAGAATCCTGGTTCCTTTGCCACCTAACCCTCATTTCAAATTCTCGGTGGTAATATATGGTTGATTTCTGCTGCTAGGATTTAACATTTTGAGATGATCCCTATCAGCGTGCAGAACATTTTGTTAGACATCAGTATTAGAACAGTAGCTTCCTTAGCAGTATTTTCCTTGCTATTAAATGACTTGGGTACAGCTCTCAGAGTTTTAGTGCAAATTAAAAACTCATACTATATTGTGCTTTTAGGTTAAGGGCTGATAAAAGGATGAATAACTGTGCAATAGGAAATGCCAAAAGTCAGAAATTCCAAATGATGCCTATCCTGAATAATTTACATATAATCCTGAGGACATTATCTGATTTTCTCACCCACAATTTCTTTTAATATATGTTCTTTTTTGAATATATTTTATGCACTTATTCACTACCCCAAATGCAAAGTCCATGTCAGAGTTAGAAAAACAATTAGCTTTAGATGCTCTGTCACGGAGTGTGTTTCTTATCCGCATTTCCCTCCTTCCTGTCTTCCTCTTGCATTTAGCCTTTCATATTATATACTGGAAATTAAAAGTGGAAAACAAAATGTGAAGGTTTACAGCTTCCATTACAAATCCCTCTTCTGCCTGTATAAGAGTTAATTGAGTTGTAGACACTTTGGTCTTTGATTTGGATATATTATATAATTTCTATTTTTTTCATAATAGTGTTTATAGATTTTATTTTATGTATGTAGGTGTTTTGTCTTCATGCATGGCTAGGCACTACTTGTGTGCCTGGTGCCTACTACAGAGGTCCTGAGAACATCAGATCCAGGAACTGGAGCTAACAAATGGTTCTGAGAGATCATGTTGATGCTGGGAACCTCACCTGGGTCTCCTGGAAGAGCAGCCAGTGCTCTTCCATGCTGAGAACCACTCCAGGCCCCACCGTTTCCTTCCAAAGCATTTCACTTTGAAATAATTCTGAAACTGACATCCTGAAGACTTCCTTTTAAGTAGAAGCCAGAGAACCAGTGTAATTGTATTCTGTTGGTAGCCAACTTCCAAATAGTCTTTCCCTTTTTATACCTAATGATAAGAACCCTAAGCCTGTACACCATAATTCCCTGGTACTAGGAACTCCATTTAATCAAGGGGATTATGAAAGAGAGAGTTGGCATCTGTGATACTCTGATCTTGGTACAATATTAACTGGATGACAAACTCCTATAACCATAAATGTATTTGTGAAAAACTACGTCTGAGTCATTTTAATTTGATATGTCATTATACAGTTCCTTACGTCACCTGCCTCTTAGACTACATGCTAGGTCAAAACTTTGATTTTTGTTTTTTGTTTTCCTTTTTTTAAATTTTTCTTTTCATTGTTTCTTTCTTTCTTTAATTATTTTTGACAGGAAAGAGAACATGAGCTTTTGTGGGTAGAGAAGTAGGAAGGACCTTGTAGGAGTTGGAAGAGAGGAAAACATAACCAAAGTATTAATGAATAAACTAGAGACAAGATTCTACAATTACAAAAGAAAATTACTGAAAAAAAAATTGGGCTGGAACATACCCAGAGCAACATGATGATCATGTAACCAACAGATTCCACGTGACCATTGTTTTGGATCTATAGCCTAAATTGGAACTCACCCTGACAGATTTATAAAACTTGATTGATTGGATCCTTATCTGTTCCAATAACTGTCCTGGAGCCACTATCATTGGGATGAAAACTATTTGATATGCAGATGTATCTTCTGCATATGCATAACGATATTCAGAGAAACAGAGTTTTGGGAGACATGTACTGTGCTATTAATACACTAGTAGCCTTGGAAGTAGAAATAAGTTTTCAGGTAGCTTTTTCTTCTGTCCAACTGACGATTTTATCATCTGCTTTTTCCTTCCTAGGCCACTGACAGGGACACAGGAAATTATAGTGCCATGGCCTACAGACTCATCATACCGCCGATTAAAGAGGGCAAAGAGGGGTTTGTGGTGGAAACATACACAGGGCTCATCAAGACAGCGATGCTCTTCCACAACATGAGACGATCCTACTTCAAGTTTCAAGTGATTGCGACGGACGACTACGGGAAGGGGCTGAGCGGGAAAGCGGATGTACTGGTAAGCGCATGCGTGAGGGGCACAAGACACGAGCCTGGAGTGTTTCTGCTGT
This sequence comes from Micromys minutus, assembly GCF_963924665.1. Lineage (NCBI taxonomy): Eukaryota > Metazoa > Chordata > Mammalia > Rodentia > Muridae > Micromys > Micromys minutus. The sequence continues at coordinate 11,400,203 of NC_137960.1, read as the reverse complement.
TTGCACTTTCAATAATACTTTGAAATAGACTCTCTAAAATGTAAATCTCATTACATTTTCATCAGGGCATATGAACTATGTAGTTAAAAAAAAAAAAGAACATACATTGTGGTAGCTTATATTCCAATATACATAATTTTCTTTGTTAGGCAGGATCTCCAATGATGGTAGAAATGATGCTTTTCTGAGTTACGTGTGTCTACATAAAACAGTATTCCTTTCCTTCCTTTCTCTTGGGCTGAATACAATTTCATCTTAAGGTCATCTTAAGGGCAAATAGACTCTAACTTTAGCCAAAACATCTAATATCAAAGTGGACATGGAGATCATTTGAATTTTTTACTGATAATTAGTAACAGTTATAAGTAGGGTGATTGTTGAGCATTTATTATATCAAGAAAGAATCAAAATAAAGCCCATCTACTCTCTTGTATGTCCTAGTAAGTTACATGTCTCATTTGGTTCTCACCGAGTTAACTATTATTGACATGTCGGCATCAGGAATATTTTTCTCATTGTAGAAAAACAGGTCAATATTAATCAAGAAACCTTGAATACAAAATGCTATGGGTGACACAGATTTTTGACCAAACACAGGTCTATAAACCTTACATATGATAATGTACATTTTCCTTTTCTTACATTTAACAAATGTACATTGTGGAGCGTAGGGGATAAATGATAAGGTTAGTGTGCTGAGTATACATAAGATATTATAAAATAATCACAAGGAAATACAGATGAACCATTATGTGTAATGTGAGTAAAAGTGAAACACATTATTATAATGTGAAGTTTATGCTTTTGTTTAAAATTCAAAGTAATTGTATAGTAATTATAAACCAAACACTTAATGTATGTATTTACATGTGTTTATTTATATTTGGGTATTCACTAAATATTTATATATTTATGAAGAAACAAATTCATTTAAAACATGTTTTATGTATATAATACGTATATATTGTTTCTATTACAAGCAGACAGCATCAGAAAAGACATTTCAAAAAATGATTTCATGGGCTGGAGAGATGGCTCAGTGGTTAAGAGCACTGACTGCTGCTCTTCAAGAGGTCCTGAGTTCAATTCCAAGCAATCATATGGTGGCTCACAGCCATCTGTAATGGGATCCAATACCCTTTTCTGGTGTGTCTGAGGACAGCCACAGTGTACTCATATAAAGTAAAATAAATAAAGCTTATAAAAATGATTCCATAGTAAAGCATGCAATCTTTTTAGTTAAGAGAAAGGCCAGATAAAATCCATACGAAGAGGGTGTGAGGGTGATGTCAAAGCCAAGATAGAAGGTAGATGAGGACAGGGGTGAGTAACTCAGTTATTCACTCAATGTACAGTGCATGAGAGGGAACATGGATGATGGAGGGGCTAATGGTAGAAGTCAGTGGCTTATATGAGACAGGGAAGCCACATAAAATACCCTGGAACTGTGTGCTGAAGCAGTAGACAATCGTCAAAGGCATTAGTAAGAGTAGAGGGTATGGTATGTCTTCACACCATTTATTACTGCTACTTTATCAAGGGAGGGTTCTTACAGTTCCTATGGAGTCTTTGCTGGTTTTGCTTGGTGTGATCTTCATCCAGCTTGCTGGCATCATGATCCTCATGCTGTAGTGTGGTCACTTCTCAGTCTTTGCTCGGACCCCTACCCCCACCAGTGACCTCCCTCCACAGATTGGCTTGTATTTTCCAATTGTCCCGGCTTATTTTTGGCAACCTCTTCCACATCTTATAAGGTTATTTTTTCCTGTGTTCCGCACTCATACCTCCTTGAGCTCCCTCCCTTGATGACTCTGCCCTGCTTCCTGTTGCATCATTTGAAGCCACATTTACCTGTTCTGTCACCACTAAATCTCTTTTTCAAGCCTCCCACCCTTAATCACAATATCAAATGTACTCATACAATTTTGGTTTTCTTGTTCCCAGCACGACATTCAATCTGCTTAATTGAATATTCTTCTTCTCATATGTTCTCTTATGAGAAACCTACATGCCCCCCATGCTTGATGAACTAATATTCGGTACTTTATCCAACCAAATAAATGGCCCATGATATAAAAAGTAACGTCCTTTCCTTACACATTCTTTAGTCACAATCTCTGTAAAAACAATAGCAATGGAGTTATTTCATTGATCTACAAGCCCATTGAGGCTGCAGAGTCCCGTACTCCCAGTCTGACTGTTGGGAAGCCAGAGAAGGTGACAAAATCCTCCAGTAGAAGAAACCTAAGTGTGAGGAATTTGAAGGCTAAGGATGCAGACCTGATCCTGAGAATCCTCAGAGTGTCACAGAGGCAAGTGTCAGTGTATGGAGTCAAAAGGCCTCGCATCTTTGTCCATAAAAACATGTCTACCTGGAAAGAAAGAACCAGAGAAAGGAAATGGTTTCTGTTCTCGTGTCGTATATTATATGGGCCCCTAAGCAACTTGCACAGCAAGCCCATGGTCAGGGAAGGTGGACGCCACTAAGTACATGTACCACCCCAGTCTCGCTTCGACAAAACCTCATGGTCATTCCACAGCCAGAAGAATGGTCCAATGCCCAAACACAACATCCTTCTTTATATGTGCGAACTACCATAGAATTCTGACTCTCCTTTCACTGGGTCTCTGCTCATGCCGACAATATCTGACAATCTATGCACAAAAGTATGCTCTCCTATGCTTTAAATGGTCCCACTTGCCTAGTAACCTTCAGGCAAACAACTTGGGTTTCATAATTTAACCACATCACTCTGATTTCTTGTTTTCTTTTCTTGGTTTGTTTTCTTTTCACCTGGAAACATTGCGGTTGACAAGGCTCAGGCCATGCGCTCTGTTTATTGTCTGCTCATCACTGCAAGATGTTTGGTACCCTAAATTTAAAATACCATCTATGTAGTAAAACTGCTCAAATCTCACTGCCAATTCATAGATCGCAGAAACTATATATCTCTATCATCTACCTGAATCTGCCTGTCTATCATTTTCTTTCCACCAAGTATCTAACTATCAAAAACAACTAACTCCTTTAAATATTTTGTGTGAAAAATTGGGAAGTATAAAAAGAAATGATGTCTATCTCAAAAAAAAATTCAATTTGAACTACCCACTTCTTTCATAGAATAGATTTTTTTTTTAATTTGAAGGAACAACCTAGACATAAAATATGTTTATTCAAGGTGAATATTTGAAAGTCTTTTACAAAAGACTAAACAAAGTAAGTCTTCATGTCAAGGGAAACGCATGGCAGTATTTGTTTCTGATGACAGCGCTGGAACCTTCCTGTATGAGTCACAACACTAAAAGGCTTGTATTTCCCACTCTGAACTTGACAGCGTCTCATTATCCAGTGACTATTCTGATGAGATTAGTGGTCATAATTAAAAAAGCATTTTCTTTACCATTTTGTATAATGAAATGTGTCAGTATTTGAAATTTTTGAACTAACATTATCCAAAAGGCAAAGACACGTTGACATTCAACCATTATCTCAAACATGGGAGTGCACTTCTGTAATTCTATCTTTGGAGATGGGGGGACATGAAAATACAAATTACAAGGCCACCATCAAGTACATACAGAGTTCTAGCCCCATCTGGACTATGTGTGACTGTTGTGTGGAAAAAAAAGTAACCAAATATTAATTTGAAGTACGAACAAAAGATTCCCTAAGAACTATAAGAAAAATGAACAATTTTAATATTCATAATCCTTGCTTCAGATTTCAAATGAAATCTGGGGTTGTAGAAATGAACATTTAAGTTTTGTTACAGTATCAAAGAAGAAAATACACAATGATGTGTTGTAGCAATTATTTAATCTCAGTTGAGGGCTTCTACCCTGCCTTTGATCATCAAGTTCCCAGATAAAAGACACAAAACCTTTCTATTTCTAATAAGCCTTAATTAGCACTCAAGCTGGACAGTACTACCCTTTAAGTTTGAGTATCTGCCACCCAATCAGTAGCCCTGAGATACGACTTTGCCATATTCCATCTTGGCTGCTCTTACTCTGACTAGCCTGTCCTCATGGCCAATTCTCACGAGTGTTTCTTCTTTCTCTGTCTCTCTCTTCTCCTCAGACCCCAAACCCAGGAACTGGAACTCCACCTACCTCTCTTCTGTCTAGCTATATAGGCTGTTGCCCTCTTTATTCAACCAATAGTTTTAAATTAAGGAGCAAGGTCACATAGCATCTCTTGGTGTACATGAAGGTCCTCTTATCACTGGGACAACCAAATCTTTGGGGGCAGTATGAGCATTATGATACATAGCAAAAGAGCAATCCTCAACAGTGATCCTAAAAAGGCTATTAAACCATTCTTTTCATTTTGTAACAAGTGGGTCTATAGCAAAGTCCAGTTGTGAAACAGTCACAGTTTACAAGGAGAGGATAAGTGTGTGCAAACACTATTTATTAGTCTCATGTAGTTGCTGAGTGATTCGACATGCTCTGGGCCACAGTGAAATCTGGGGGCAGGGGGAGGGGCGTATGAGAGGAAATTGGATTCCAAAGACGCCATTGATGAAGCCAAATATCTCCATGGAGCATTTCATATGATTACATGTTGGGATTGTGTTCGACATGTGTTGAACTGTTTTAAATAATTGATTGAAAGCATAATTGAATCAATTTTGTTAACATTTATCTTTCTAATGTAAAATTTAAATTTCTAATGCAAATTTAAAATTATGTAGGGTCAGTAATTGGTGACTTAGTGCATGTCCTATAGGATGGCAATGTTGACTTTCATAGGAATAAGTGACGGGAGGTGAAGAAATGGCTCATACGGGAGAATTAAACTACCTAGATGTAAAATATATATGTAAAAAAGTAAACAAGTCACATGCTTCTCCTCTTTGACCACATTTATTTTTACTCTGTCCCACAAAGCATCCCAACAGTGTACACATGGGTATTTCTAAACAATTTGAAATCAGCCTGTATAGAGAAAAAGCAAGCAATTATGTGACAGTATTTTAAAATTGTGATACAGTAAATTGTAAATTTTTGGAAACATTTACATAGTGATTTCAATGGAGAATTTAGACAAATATACTCTTAAATGCTTATATGTGTTTGGCACAGATGCTTTAAAAAGCAACATTCAGGGTCCAGGATTTCTTTAAAGACTATAACCTAAGCTATAATTTAATACTGTCTTTGTAATAGACATTCCTCTCTACCCGGCCAGTGTTCTAGGTTCCCAAATGAAAGGATACACACACATATTTTGATGTGCCTGAACAGCTCAATGGCTGGGTAACTTCCTAACCTCCACATGGCTACTCCACCTCCCCCCAATATTCCCAAGTTATTACTTACTAAATCCTACATCTTGTCTTTGTTGCCCTGGATCCAATTGAACAGCCTCTCAGACTGCTCTCCCCCAGCTCCTACATGGCAGCTAAACGCTCTGTCCCACACTTTCTCAGACACGTCTCCTCTCCTTCCCCAGCCAGGGGGAATCTTCTCCTCCTTTCCGCTGCTGTGCTCCCAGAAGGAAAGCAAACATCTGGGTGAACACCCGCCAGACGATAAACTCGAAGTGTGCCTTTCATTCTTTTTTTTCTTACATAAAGCAAGAGACATCGATTCACCTGGACACCAGAACCCTAACTGTCTGCTCACTTTGTCAAGTGTAGATGGAGCCTTTGATGACCTAATAAGCATTGTTTCCTGCTGTGCTGCTGTGCAGGGGTTGGCAAGAAGTAGCACAAACAATAAGCCTCATCTGAAGAGGCCAAAAAGGGCAGATAAACAGCATTGCTCCACATTCCCCAAGTCCTTTGAATGCTTATAATACAGTCCCCACTCTTGGGTTAGCATGCCCTTGATTAAATCCTACTTTTACCTTAGGTAAGAAGGCACCAGTTTGATTGTCCTGTGCTCTTGCTGTTGCTTTCCTCTACTCATTCATTCATTGATTCCTTCCCCTCTACTCATTCATTCATTGATTCCTTCCCCTCTACTCATTCATTCATTGATTCCTTTCCTCTATTCACCCATTCATTGATCCTTCGGGTCCTTATTCAATCTAATTAAGACCTGCCAAATAGGTCCAAGCTTTAGTATTTTCGGTCTGGAGTGTGCCTGATGTTTTTTGGACCCGGATTAATAAAAATCTGGTATGAAATTTACACTTACACAAAATCAATAATTGGTAGAGGGCGTTGAGACAGGGTCTCACTCTGAATGCCAAGCTTGCCTGTCCTCTCCTGTGAGATTTCAATCATGGCCTACCATTCCTGACCAAAGGGGTTACTTTCAAAGTGTCTGCCGAAGGCCCCATTTATGAAGGTCTGGGTGAGAAATACATGAGACACTGAAAGCACTAAATAGTGAGACCCTCCTGGGGACTCTCCACAGCCCACAATGTCGCCTCAGCATCCTTTCTCAAAGTAGAAGTCGCAATTGTTTCATCATTAACTCAATAGCTCTTGACTCTGAGGTAGATCCCAGCAACAAGGGAGAGGAAGAGGCTGCAGCCTACAGAGACTGGGTTCTGATTACTGCGCCTGCTGCTGTAGCTGCCTTCCTTCAGGCTGCTGGGCTTCACTGCAACCCTGCCTGATCTTTCCTAATCTGATGTTTAAAATAAAGGGAAGAAACAAAGAGAGGGAAAGCAAAAGAAGGAAGAGGTCAAAGACAGAAGGAAAGAAAGAGGGAGAAGGAAGAAGATGTGGAGGAGGAGAGGAGAGGGAAAAGGAGGGAGAATGGGATGTGCAAGTTTTAGAGCCACAGTCCTGGAGATTTTTCCCTGTGTATTTTTTTACTTCTGAAAGCTTAAAACTCAAAGACAAAAACAAGTATGTGGATGGGGTGTGGCTGCTGATAAGGAGTGAGAAACAGTTCAAACTTCCAGTGCCCACTGCTTGACTCTATTAAGAATCAGACAGATTCTTAATACAGACTTTGAGAAGATAAACTAGCCTCACACCATATTAGGCCCACACTAAATTTAATGGTATTCTGTTGAGTTATGAATATTTTCTGCAATATCTTGAACCTAGTTCCTTGGAAACAGTGGTGCGGCAGATCTGGACCGGTTTTCTTTCTTTCTTTCTTCCTTTCTTTCTTTCTTTTTTTTGCACAAATGTAGAGTCATTTATTGTGATGAAAAATAGCACAGCATGTAACTCAATAACTCAGTGTGCCTCAGATCTTTGGTGTATGAGATCACGGCACAGGGATTTAAATTCTGCTGTGATCCTAGATGGCAGTCAATGGGCACATTCTTATTACAGACACAACAGTTTATAATAAAGTTGGTGGAAGATGGCGAATATTTTTGCCTTTAGGTGAATCAGAGAGGAAAAAGATGGTTATTCAAGTGGCAGGTTTGAGTCTGGTTTCAGAAGTGGTGAACTCTGTTCTTTTTCCTTTCATAGCTCTTCTCCGAGTTTTCTTACAGAAACCTAGATAGGAAGGGAATATAAACAGGAAGTGAACCAAGGACCCTAGCAAACCTTCTTCCATCTCCACTGTGAGGACTAAAAGGGACTTCTTACATCTTAGACTCTCCTCCCCCCCCCATCCCCTGTGCTCTTCTTACAGCATTACAACAATCCATTGTGCTCCTTACTTTGTATGAACACTTACATTTTCAGTATTTTGCTTATTGTTCATTCACTGAAGAATTTATCAGCTCTAGTAATGTGAGCATTCAATCTGTGTCCCATTGTAGAAACTAGCAGCTTACTCATGAAGAGATTAGAATTGCCAAATCTGTATGCCATGCCATTAGGCAATCCAATGAATTTTCAACTGTACTAACTAGTGAAAACAGGGTAGTGGACATATTTGTACATTCCAGTATTACATTAATAATTAGCAGTTTCTTCCAGTGCTTGGACCGGTTTTTATACTTGGCAATGCTCAAGGGAAGCCAGCAGTGACCCTACTGCAGGAACGGATGTCATCAGATTGCAGATTTCTGTTCCCAGTCAGTTACTCTTTTGTCTACTTTTGTCATCTAAATTTCCTGTCTGATTCATAGAGGCTTTGGAAATCCATCTATTAATAAGTGCATCTAGATAACTTGGAGCCAATATGGAAATTATATGGGAACATGAATGCATTTCCTACGGCAAATTATATTGGGATACTTGGTACTTACTACAATCAATCTGGGGTATCCAATTTTATGGCTCTGGTGTGCACACACTAATGTGACAGTGATGGTACATGGATATGTGTAGGAATTTTTTAAGATTAGACTTCAGATTCTTGTACAAATATATGGCAGCAGGACGGCATACAAACTACATAGCAACCCAGCCCTCACATAAAAGGATTGATTATTAAACTGTAGCTATGGTGGACTAGCAAAATTACTTAGCTGTTAAGAGCACTAGCTGTTCTTCAAAAGGACTCAGGTTCAGTTCTACATGGTGCTCACAACTGTATGTAACTCCTGTTCCAGGTATCTGACACCCTCATATAGACATATATGCAGGGAAAACACAAATGTACATAAAAATAATCTTTGTTAGAAAAAGAATGCAAAAAAAATCCCTATATTAATGATACATACTTTGATCTCTGCCCTAGTTAGGGTCACTACTGTGGTGACAAAAATACCATGACCAAAAGCAAATTGAGGAGCAACGGATTTATATGGCTCGTATATGGTAAATCACGAACCAAGTCAGGGACTCAAAGCCGGTAGGAATCTGGAGGCAGAAGTTGATGCAGAGGCCATGAAGGGGTGCTGCTCACTGGATTGCTCCTTATCTTGTTTAGCCTGCTCTCTTCTAACATCCAGAACCACTGTCCCAGGGATCACAGCATCCACAGGGACTGAACCTCCCAAATCACTTACTAATGCTCTACAGGCTTAAGTTCCCTCCGCTAAGGTGACTCTAGCTTGTATCAAGCTGACATAAAACTAGCCATCAAAAATCACACAACAAATACTCCAATTGTTCAATGGTCATCTTATTTAAATGGGAGTCATGTTAATAACTACTTATAATAGTTAAAGATAACACTGAAAGCTGTAGGGTTCCCAAGAAAAATAAAGTAGAATGCAGTCAACATAGAACTACCACTTTTACTTTATATAATCATAGAAGGATCTCATTAAATACTAAATAAATACAGCATAGCCATCAACTCTTGCTAACATTGATAATTTTAGCTTCCCTGTAGATTTGTATGCAGGCATCTCCATGGGTTAAAATCAACAGAATAGACATGAGGGCTGTATGCAAGAAGCCTGCAGAATCTCTAACTCGTTTTACTTCCAGAGTAACCCACAGCAATGAGTAAATTGTCTTTAAATTTTTAAATACAAAATGGTATTTTTTTAATCTGCTGGGTGTTTCTTACCAATGAAATCAAGTTCAACCAAAGTTCCACTCCTGTGCCATTGTCTTAGTCACCTTTCTATTGCTGTAAAGTATGACCAAGTCTACTATTGAAAGAGAAAACATTTATATGGGGGCTTGCCTAAAGTTTCAGAGGGTTAGTCCATTATCATGGGAGAGGGCATGCTGGTAGGCAGGCTGGGGCAGAAGCTGAGAGCTACATCCTGATTCATAGGCAGAGAAAGGGAGACTCTGGGCCTGGTATGGGCTTTTGAAACCTCAAAGCTCACCCCCAATGACACAGTCCCTCCAAGGAGGATACACATTCTAATCCTTCTAATCCTTCAAACAGTTCCCCTCCCTGGTGACTAAGCCTTCAAATATGAGCTTATAAAAGCCATTCTCATTCAAAACCACCACAGTTATCATAGATTTTCAAAAGCAAGCTCAAAGCCAAGATAATAAAATCCACTTAGCATCTAACTTTTAGGTCCACAGCAAGTACTCTACCTATTTCATGCAGTGGTTTGATCCTAAGACCAATAGGAAATTCTGTAATTTTTCAAAAACGAAAATCGTCAAGTGGTGAGTTAAAAACAAGAAACTACAAACTCTAGAGATAATAGGGAAGAGATAATGTTGATATTTAAAATGTAGAAATTTAAATTTTAGAAGTTAAATACAGTCTCCTTTTACTTTGCAGGTCTCCGTGGTCAATCAATTGGATATGCAGGTCATTGTCTCCAATGTGCCCCCTACATTAGTGGAAAAGAAGATTGAAGATCTTACAGAGTAAGGGTTTTCTTTATTAGTAGATCTAACTCCATATCACTATAATCTTGGTTTGGCTGAGCCATGAGGAGGGTTTTGAAAACACTTTCTTCGTGCTAATTTTGCTTATCTTTTTCCCAAGCCGTAAAGTCTCACTGGAAGTAGGCAAGGCAAAGATGTCTCAGTCACATAAGGGGAATGGAGGTAACAGGTAACAGTGGACATTAGACTTGGGATAGCTCACGGTTTAAAATGCTTTGATGCATCCACAAGACTTCAGAGTGCAACATAAGCAAACATCAGACACCATGATTTGAATATGTGCCTTGGAGTGACCATCCAAGACCAGCCAAAAAATTCATTAGTTTAGCAGCATAAATACAAAAAAAAAGTGTTATTTTTCAAAATGGTATGTCCACTGATATGGTTCATCCTTTTAAAGCAAAAGTATGATATTTATTTTTAAAGTCCTTGTTTACTGAACCATTTGGTAGTTTATTCTCCATTGTTTCATGATGTCTGGGAAAGATGTACATTCAATGGTCTGATGGTCTGATTTGATTCCACACAAAGAGGATCATAAGTAATGACTGCCAGCCATTTATTGTGAACGAAGACTTGATGCCTGTCTGAAACAACTGAAGTTTAGAAGGAACAGCTTATATAGGTCAGGCACCTGAGTCCGTTCTGCCTGTGCTGTGGGTAATGTCCTATGTCACAAAATGTTCAGGCTCACTTGTTGGAAGCTCTACCTCTATAGGATGTTAAAAATGTCACTATAAGGCCGCCCCTTGAGTGGGATGTTTTATATGTACATGTCTTATACATACATTTTTAAGGACTCTATACATAGACATGAGAGATTCAGGGGATCTTAGTCCTTCTCCCCAAGTGGCCACAAGGAACCTATCTCCTTTCTGCTTTTCAATTCTAAATAAACAAATACAAGTACATTTTTAAAAGTGGTATTAACGTCTCGGTTTTAGGTCCTCTGCTTCCTTAAGATCAGTTTGGTAATGACATCATCTGCCATGTTTGACTTAAGCATAAATGTCATTATTGATCTATCTAAATTACTTGTGAGTCTCTCTCTGAACTTGAGGCTGAATTGAACTCTTAAAGCCTCTGCTCAGCTTCTTAAGTGCTAGGTTGGAGTGTGTGCCACATACTGGCTTGCTATTACTGATTCCCTGTTCTTTAATATTCTGGTGTTTTCAAGGATAATGAAGCCACAGTTGCCCCCTTAGCCTGGCACCACTTTCTACTTCTTGCATTCAGCATGTGAAATATGTGCCCTCTGTTGGATTCAGGTGGATAAACACCAACTATTGTTATAAACATGGTGCTCACTAAGAAAAATAACCCTAGGTCTAAATGCACAGTAAAAAAAATCTTCAGATAATGACATAGTTTCTCTTCCAACAATTAAACACTGAATGAAATACAGTAGAGCCAACATTGGATGGTACACAAAATGCCCAGTGGAGCAAAGGCTATCAGTAGCCACAGATGGAACGGAGGATTTTGTTTACCTCTGCACTTCATGAACAAATAAATCCCATCATAATATTAGCTGATGGCACATGACAAACAGGAGGAATCCCTGCTTCTCAGCTACTTTTATTCACGTGTTTTCTTATAACACCAACTGAAAAAGAAAGTGATACCCTGTCTCCCTACTGGCTATTTCATCTGTTTTAATTTTTCCAAATATTCTCTAATGCTTTTGAAATTTGTCCACTTCTCCTTAGATTATAATCTAATGAATACATTAAAGTGGTTCAGTGCCAGCTTCACTCCAGTTTTATAAGAGGCATTTGATGCATTTATTGACTGGCCATTTAACCCAAGCAATCACTGTGCTCTTTCCTTTGTATTGAAAAACATGTATTAAACTGAGACAGAAGTATAAAACCCTTAAGTGTTTATAAGATTCAGTGGTGTCAATGAGAAGCCCCAATATCCTGAGATACGCATATTATCAAAACAGAAACTCTGACTTTAAGGCTTTGTACTTGAAATGGTTTTTCCCAGACTCAGTTTTATCATTTGTAGGGCTAATAAAGCTTACAGGGTTGATGTGGAGAGAAGTAAATTATGCAAGGTGATAAAGATCAAGAACATCCCGGAGTGATTATCGTTCTGCATAAGCTGGACTGGAAGATGAGGTCAGTGGGCTCTGACAGAGAGGGACCAGGCTTTTGCACAGGGTTTCAAGAGAACAAAGCTCTGTGACAGACAACAGCTCTTAATTCATGTGTTAGAGCTTCGTGGCATCTGGTAGCATATGTAATTCTCGAAGCTGTTCTTTCTCCTCTTCAAAGGTGGCATGAAGACATCTGGTTGACCCTTAGAGAATTACATATTCTTTGACAAGGTAGATGAATATGTACCAGTGTTCCTTTTATTTTCATTCTGCTAAAAATAAAACATACAAATCACACACACATACATACACATGAACACACACAAACACACATACACTCAAACATGCATACACACATACATACATATATACATACATACACAAACACACACATACACAAATAGACATACACAAATACATATACATACAAACATTCACACACACACAGTTTTTACCATTATCAGTATTTTAAGAACATTGTTGTTGAACATAGAAGATTCTATATCCATTAACTAATATCTGTCCCTCTGGCCATGGTACCCACAAATTCTGCTCCTAACAATGTGAAATTGACCGTTTAACTCAGGCTGTAGAGTGGAAATATGTAGGTCACCTTTTGTGACTGACTTGCTTCCTTGGGCCTAACATTCTCCAGATTTGTCTATTTTGACCTGTGACCCTATCCACTGTGATCCAGATATTTCGCTGTGTTGGAGCCTGAATTACATCATCCAATATTTTTCAGTTTTATACATTTGCCTGTAAATAGTTCCATTGTAGTTCTGGCTAAGTAAAATTCTATTGAGTATGTATCCTATGTTTTGAATTGTCCATCCAACAATTGCTGGATATGTAGACTAGTACCATTCCCTTGAGATTATGTGTAGAACAGATGTACTCACGGATGGACATGTATTTCTGTAGGAAATGCTAAGAGAAGAATGGCTGGGTGGTGGTGTGGAAGTTGTCTTCAGCTTTCTGAGAAGCCACAGTGATGCCCACAGTGGTCTCCCAACAACACTCCCACCAACAGTGACTCTAGATTCTTCTTTATCCACACCCAGACCAGCATTTGTGCTCATCTTTTCTTTATGATAACCTGTGACCCTGGCAAGGAAGAATCTCAGAGTAGTGGTAACATGGGTTTCCCTGGCAGCTGTCGATGCTGAACACTTCTACACATCTATTGACCATTTTTATTTCCCCCTCAAACATTCTGCTTGGCTCCTCAGCCTATTTTTGTTTAGGTTTGTTTGCTTTCTTAGTGATTGGGATTTTTAGTTCTTTTTATATTCTAGATACTAATCCTTTGTACGATGTATAATGGCAAAGCTTCTATGGTGATCCGTAGGCTGCCTGCGTACTTTGTTAGTCATTCCCTTTACAGAAGATTTTAGTTTTGTGTTGTCTTATTTATCATGATGGCCTTATTGTTTGAGCTACTGGTCATGCATGTTGACGTGTTTCCCCTGATTTTTTTTTCTCTAATACTTTTAGGTCTGCATTATGTCGCAGTCTGGGGTTTATCTTATTGCAGAGTGAGAATCAAGGATCGGGTTTCATTCTTTTATCTGTGGGTATCTAGTGTTCTCAGCACTGTCCAGTCTCCTCCGGTGAGGACTCTTTACATCTTTGGAAAGAAAAATAACAGTAATCACATGTATCTGCAAAGGCTTCCATCTGAGTCTTTTTTTTTTTTTAATTCCACCGTTTACATTCCTGCTTTTGTGGCAGTCCCATGCGGCTTTGGTCACAGTGGCTCTTCAGTGTACCTCAGGATAAGGGATGGAAATGTCTCTAGCCTGCTTTCTACTCAGGGGTTCCTTGGCCTTCTAAAGTCTGTTGTATTTCTAAATTAATTTTTAAGACTTTTCAGTTTATGTCTGTGGAAATGATTCAGGAGGTCTTGGTTGGTATTACTTTATACATTGAATCTATAGAATGTTTCATGTGGTGCCTGTTTTCCCAGTTTATTTTTTCTCTTCTAATCTAAGTGCATTAAGGATTTTGCCAATATCTGGTGTCTTCTACAGTCTTTCTCTTGTGTGTGCAAAGTTTCATTGTGGAGGCCATTTGCTTCCTTGGTTAAGTTTAGAACTATGTGAGTGTGTGTGTGTGTGTGTGTGTGTGTGTGTGTGTGTGTGTGTGTGAAGTAATTTTGAGCAGCTCTCTTTCCATCATCATCTCATTGGCATCCTTGTTGCCACCCGATAGGAAGGCCACAGACTCTGGTGCATTGGTTTGTGCTTCTGCTTTGCTGAACGTTCTCATTAGACCTGAAAGGCTTTAGGTGGCACCTCTGAGGCTTCTTGGAGAGAGGATCATATCCTTCATAGATGGCAATGCTTTGACTTCCTGCTTCCTGATTTTTATCTCCATTGTAGTGTTCCTGTGCCCTTGGTGCTGTATTGAAAGAAAGCAGGAGGGGGCAGTTTTGTATTATTCATGAGTTTAGTAAATCAGGGGATGGTCTCAGCACTGTCCTTTCTGTGACTGTCTCTTCTCTCCAGCTATGACATGAGCAGCTTTCCTCTGTGTATGCCTTTCCTCCCTGACGTGTGCACCTCGCTCCACAGCTGAAGGCAGAAGGCCAGCTGCCTACAGACAAAATCAAATGTTTCTCTTTAAGTCGGCCCACTCAGGTGTGTTGCCACAGTGATGCAAGCAAAGACCACAACATTCTTGGTAACTTTTCATTATTGTTGTTTGAACACAAAAGGAACTTATTACTTTTTCTGAAATATAAGGTTTTTTTTTTTTTTTTACTTTATTTTAGGAGGGAAGGAAGAACCCCTTCCATTTTGAAGAAAGATTGAGCCATTTGAAACTCGCCATTTATAAGAAGCCATATTTCTTTCCTGGGCTGAAAATTAATGTATAATTACCTTTGGAAGCATTTTTGCATCAGTCATTATGTGCAGGAAGTAATATCCTCTTTGAGATGTAGAACAAACTATAAATACATATGTATATCTAGTTTGCACTGAAGTATCCTGTGGCAGAATTTTAATTCCTAGCTGTTGTTAAACCAACTAAATGAGAAAACACAAATATGAAAAATCATAACAGACAAACTAAAAAAAAAAAAATCAATTTGGTTTTACTGTTTAAAGCTCCCACTAGATCTCTCTTAGAAAATATTCCAGTAGGGTGCCCTGTTCGTTTGTATTGCTTATTCTAACATTTCATTCATTTTTCTTTTAATGTCCATAATAATCATCATTCATCCATGCACTCTACTCTGAATTCTTATAATCAAGACTGTATTGGGTTCTGCTGGGAGAAATACACTTACAGAAATATAGTGAAATGATTAGCTTTCTGACGAGATGTAGCTAGAGAAAAGTTAAACGCACATCTGTTCTACCTTTCTGTTCTCCTTTAATGGTATAGCAATATTGATTAAAACAACATTGAAAGCAGGGCTGTTATGCTTAAGCAGCATATTTTGTAGGAATCACTGCTGTGTGTGAGTTTGAGTGTGTTTGTGTGCATGTATGTGTGTGTGCATGCACATGACCACACACATGCATAAGCATCCATGTTTGTAGGTACAGTCACGTGCTTACATGCAGAGAACAGTAGCAGTCCTGCTCTATTGCTCCCGTGTTACACTTTGAGGCAGGGTCTCTTGCTGCCCCTGAGGCTCTCTGCTTTGGCTGGATATCCAGTGATTTCCCCAGTTCACCGGTCTCTACCTCACAATGCCGAGGTGACAGGCACAAGTGGCCATTTCTGACATTTACATAGTGCTGGGGATTTGAATTGGGGTCATCTTCTAAGGTAAGCATTTTTGCTTACTGAGCACTCTCCCAGGTCACCAGAATCAACCAGCCCCTAAAACAATGAGAAAATATCCTTTTTCTTGTTGTCTATTTAACTAGATTTTCATTTTAAAATAACTTGAAAATTAAGGGAGAAAAAGACATGGTATAACCACCCCTAAATATCATCAGCCAGTTTTATTTTCTCCAAATATAAGATGATTCAGTTCAGTTTCCCCCCACCCGAGCATTTGCACCAAGTACACTTGCACCAAATCTGAGTAGGAAGCAGTTTTACTATGAAAATGGGTGTAGCGCTAGCTACTGATCTATCAAGCTGTGCCATTCCTTTTCAGAGACGAACTAATATAGAGACCCCTTTGAAGCACCTCACTTTCACTCTCCATAGATACGAAGTGAATAATTTAGCATTGTAATGTTTTATGCTCTGAAATCCAGAAATTTTGTCAAATAGAGCATCATGTTATTTTATAATGCAACCCAAGTCAGAGTGTCAAATCAATGAATCTTTTACTCAGGATGATGTTCTGAACAGCAGCAATCAATTCTGTATCTTCTGAATTATGCTTATAGTTTTTCTCTTAAGTGTCTATGGTTTATTCATGTTTTTTAGTAGCTCGGACAGAAATTCAGCCACTTGCATTTTTAAATCTCATTTGTATCAGTAATGACAAATAGGGTTGTAAATGCTTTCATTCATGTATTGTGTGTATTGACCACTACATCAAATTATTCTCAGTGGGCCAGGCCACCTTACTCCAGAGAGAAGGAAACAGTTTACAGTGACTTAGACAGTACATCTGGATAAAATACATTAAAAAATAGTTCAGAAAAATAAAATAAAGAAAGTTAAAGAATCTTCAGAAGCATACAGGCAAGATTGCTGGGCTTATGTACTAACCAAATTAAATGAACAAACAAGAAATAATGGTAACAAGACAGGATGAAAAATGAGGACTGATATCAGGGTTTTCCTCTGACCTCCACACATGGGCCATAGCATACTCAAGATTGAAAAACAAGAATAGGAAAACTGTCCAGGATAGAGAGACAGATTAGTTAGTAAAGTGCTTGCTGTTCAAATATGAGCCCAAGTATGGCTCCTTAGTACCTGTGCTCACAATGAAAGCAAATACTAGAGAGGCTACAAAGCCTTCCATATACCACATAGCAACCACCAGACAATGAGCAATTAGTACAGAACATTGTAGATACCGCAGAGCAAACATCAGACAGTGGGCAATCACTACAGAACCTTTCAGATACCACTGAGCACCAAGACAGTGAACAATCACTACAGAACCTTCCAGATACCACCGAGCACCAAGACAGTGAGCAGACCCTTTATCTAGTAGTCCATGGCCAACTCAGTAGTATCTTATAGGAATTGTGTTGCTTTGTTGTTTTAGATGAAATGACGTTTTTTTGTTATTTGTTTACTTGTTTGTTTCTTTGTTCATCTTACTGGCCTTCTGAAAATCCAGTAGCCAGAAATTGATGGAAGGAAATGCATTTCATCAAACATGACTTTTTCATTTTTATTTCAAATTAGCATAAGAGGTACTAGGTCTAGCTGAAGCATTAAATCAAAGTGTGTATCAGTAAATGCCCTTTGTTCTCCCCTATCTTCCTGCTTCTGCCATTTTCCAATTCCTTTGTCTCTTTCATGATCCATGTGTCTCCTTGCTCTGTCTCCTCCTCCGCACCTCCACTCTCCTTCCTCATAACCTATTCTTACTTTCTTTGTGCTTTCTAGTACTTACACACACACACACACACACACACACACACCTCTACATTATGTACAGGCAGGTACGTGCCAGTGCTTGGTTTGTTGTCATTTTCATTGGTGGCTATTGTTGTTTTTCCTTACTTCCTGTCACCTTGTTAGCTTTCTGTGTCCATTCATTTTCCTGAAAATTTTATGATCTCATTTTTTATAACCATAAATTCATTATTCCTTTTTTAAAAAATTTACCTTTGGACGTTTCCCCGGAATGGCATAATTGTGCCATGGGTTAGTTCTATTTTTAATTTTTGAGAAATCTCCTCACTGATTTCCATGAGGATTACACTGGTTTATATAGTCCCACTTTTTTTCTATGGCATGTTGTTGATACCTTTGTTGAATGTTAGGTGGACATAGCTACGTATGGGTTCTCATAGCTATGCCTTATTTACGGCTTCTCCATTTGTTTTCACCAGTCTGCCTGTCATCTTACACCCGTATCAGGATGACTTTGCTGGTTGCTAAAGCTCTGTAGTATAATTGGAGACCATGAGACCTCTGTCTGTGTTCTTTATCCTTAGTATACCCTTATGTTTTGAGGTTTACTTTGTGTATCCTTAGGAATTCTTCGATTACTTTATTCTTGATTTTATAAAAAATGACGTTGGCATTTGGATGGGAATGGTATTGAATCTGTAAATTACTCTTGGCAATATATCTGTTCCCATGCCATTGTTTCTGCCAAATTCATGTTTGCTTTTTTTTTTTTTTTTTTT
The DNA here is from genome assembly GCF_963924665.1 of Micromys minutus. NCBI lineage: Eukaryota > Metazoa > Chordata > Mammalia > Rodentia > Muridae > Micromys > Micromys minutus. The sequence continues at coordinate 11,381,685 of NC_137960.1, read as the reverse complement.
TTTGGCAGTGTCTTGAAGTTTTTCATTGTGGGGGGATCTTTCACTTTCTTGGTAAGGTTTACTCATATGTACTTTATTATTTTGAAGCTATTATGAAATATTTTTCCTAATATTTTCTTTTGTGAGTTAATTGTGAGAATATGTGAAGACTACTGATAATCATATCCTGCCATATTATGGAAAATTTTAATAGATCTATGAGGATATTTTTAGGTTCTAAAGAGTCTTTTAAGTATAGATTCTCAACATCTGCAAAGAGGAACAGCTTGATGTCTTCTCTTATTTGCAACTATTTTGTGTGGTTCTCCCATCTTACTTCTCCATCTATGATTTCAAATATGTTATTGAATAAGAGAGAAAAAAAGTGGACATCCATAACCTATTCCTGATTCTGGAGGCAATGCTTTTGTTCTTCCTCATTTGTCATAATTTTGGTGGTTTTATCATGGTTTGAATAAGAATGGCAGCCATAGGTATGTTTTTTTTTAATTTTGATCCTCAGTTGGTAGACTGTTTGGAAGGTTAGGGACGTGTGGCCTTGTTTGAGAGACTGTGTCATTGTAAGTGAGGTTTCAAACTAATTACACCATCCCCAATGTCTCTTCTATCCTTTGGAGTTGTGTCTCAAGATGTGAGTTCTTACCTACTGCTTCCGTGGCATGCCTGCCTGCCTGCCTGTCCTACCCTGGTCTTCCCTGCCTGCCTGCTTGCTTTCAGGCTACCCCCCACCATGATTCATGTTCATGGACTCTGTCTAAAATTATAAACCTCAAACTAAATGTGTTCTTTTGTAAGGTGCTCCAGTCATGCGTATTATCACAGCAATAGATAAGTAACTGGGAAAGTATTGTTTTGTGGGCATACTCCATCTATTTCTGTCATAACTTTGGTCATGAAGCCCAGTTGAACAATTCCAAATTCTGTGTCTGCATCTTTTAAGACGTTTTGTTCACATAATATAATTTTTGTGTGTTGACCCAACCTTGCCTCCTCAGGAAGATTCTTGTTCTATTGAGAATTTATGCATTTATTGGCCCGTGGTGGTTGTCTTCTTCTTCTTCTTGCTGCTGCTACTGTTGCATCATGTTGGGTTTTGGTAACAGGAGAGCATTTTTGTGGAATGGATTTAGTAGTGTTTTCTTCTCTTTTTATTTTAAGGGACAAATTAAAAAATGTTTATTAGATTCAGGAATGACTTTGAAGAAAATAGTGAAGGCTTTTCTATTTCAAATCTTCACCTTAAGGTAATGGCTAGGTTTGTTGAAAGCTTTTGTGGAACACACTGAGTTACATGAGACATGGGGTTAAACAGCGTGTGGTCCCTTCTCTTTCTGGGCTTTGCCTGTCTGTATTCTTTGTCCTAGAATGAAATGTAATCTCTGCCCTTGTCTTTGAAATTTTTTTACTTTGACTCTAATCTGGGACCTCCTGGAGCCAGAAACTGTATGTTCTTTTTATACAAACACATTGCTTTTCTATGCATCAATATCCTGTGAGTTAAAATATGCTTTCTTTAATTTAAAATATAATATAAAACGAAGAAGCCTTTGAAAGATGAGGGAAGGCCAGGTATGGTGCTACATACATACCTGTAAGTTCAGTACTGGGAGGCTGAGGGAGAAGACTGTGAGTTGAAGGCTACCCTAGGGTACAAAGTAAGACATTCTCAACCTTCAGAAATGGATTACAGAAGACCTACAAAAGGAGGGTAGAGGTTACAAGTTCTTCCTGCTCTATTCATATTGCACATCAATGCCCATTAGAGCAGAATGAAGCCGCTTTCCAGACATGATGCTGATGGGGTGATGCTCTCCTCTCTCTCACTGGCTCTAAATCTTAGCTCAGCATCACAGACCTATACTTCTAGAAGCACCACCACAGCATTCTGTGTGGGAGTCCCACTCACGGGCTCCTGCTACCAATAGTATTTGTAAGTTAAATAGACGTATTACTGGTGAGAACTTAAACCCAGGACTATAATTCATTCCTTTTAGATAAATACTACAGTTATTCTCTCATTTATTTATTGCTCTGGGTAAACTTGCATGATGCTAAAGTGTCCTGTATTGATGTAAAAAAATACAGTCACCCACTGTCAAGTGTTCATGACAATGAGCAAGCATCACTGTACTGAATTTCCAGAATGTTGAATGAACACTCTTATTAAAACAGTGCAATCCAGGAGCTCTATGTTCAAACTAGTGAAACTAAGTATCCCACGATTATACAAGGAACAGTCAATGGTATCCAGTGCAGTATCTTACACCAACCAGTCTTACAATGTTTATATTAGCTTTACAAAGCCACAATACTTTTGTGGTATTAGTGTCCTTTCCTGCATGTCTGATGCATAGACAAGTGGCTGACCTTTGCCTATGTATAATAAATATAAGTTTAATAAGTATGTACATATGTAGTTGCATAATAGGTACATATGTGTTAAATATGTATATATGCATAAGTATTATATATATTTGTATTTATTTATACTGAAGAAGAGAAAACCAAGACTATTAACTCTGTACATTAATGCATCCATCAGTACAATATCATACAAAGCATTTCCACTATAAAACAATCCTCAGTACACTCACATATATGTAAGCATTTGATAAATGAACACATAACAGGAATTACTGTCAGTTCTGGTAAAACACACTTATTTCATGTCATCCCTCACACATTTGTACATATTCTGAATCTTATGCCAATGTATTCTTTTTCACGTTGGAATTTATATTAAATTCACACTCTATTATTCAATATAAAATGTCTTTCTCAAAGAACACATGATAGGTCATATTACCTAATGATTAATGTTCATTTCCTCAAGTTTAAAGTACTCATTGACTAAAATCCTTTATTCATAGGACTTTGTGGTCAGCCTTGTTCTGATTTTGTACATTTTATACTTTTTACTTCTATGCTTCAAACACCACTAGAATTTATTAAACTTCTTTTAGAGGGTGTTAAAAGGAAATCATGGAGATTGTCCATGGGCCTCATTCCCCATGCTTTAGCCAGTGTTATCAATATATCCAACCTTACAGTATATTCTATACAGTTGAGCCATTATAAGACCTAATTATCACCTAATTCCAGAATTCACATTATGACTCACTGTGGGTCTAGTATATTCTATGGAATATGTATATGGAATATGTGTATTCCTGCAGCTTCAGTATGCTAAGTTGGACCAGGCATGCCAAGAATTAAAGAGAGGATTGGTGGAAGGCAAACTAGGGCAGAGGTATTAATTCTATGTGGCCACTTTGGAAAGAGCTAATAGAGGGGGGGCAGCAACACTGTCCCTACCCTGAGCCAGTGTTCTAGCTGCTGTCATGAGGTTTAGGTTCATATAGAGGACAGAAAGATTCATAATTAAGCAATCTTGGTCAAGGTGGGATCCAGCACATCACTGACCCATCACTGTCTCAGATCCCGGAACTCCCACAGTGATCAGATGGATTGTTACTCTATGAACTGGTCTCATCGCCAGGGCGGATTACTCTGGTTTCTAGATGAGTACTTCTACTGTATACCACTTTGTTGTCTCAGACAATAACCTTCATATGTAGAGGGGCCTGACGTGTCTGTGTTCCCTTTCCTGCTGGAAACTGATGCTTGCTCAGGGAATGACCTTTTCTTTGTCTTCACTCTTGGAAGGAGATGAGATAGGTTAAATACTGCTATGAGTGGTTAAAATTTTCCATGATGAGCCGAGCAGAGCCTGACCCATAGTAGAAGACACACGCGAAATGAAAGAGGGGATGCCAGTCAGTCTGTCATTCCTTGTAAGTTGCTTTGTAGCTCACGAGGACCCGGATCTCATTCACCCTTAGGATCATATGTTTCTAACTGTCTGAACAGGTAGAATGATTTGTGTACAACATTGTAATATCAAACTTCCCTTAACTAATCCCTAGATCATGCTTTTTATATCTGTGGGTTTGTTGGGTCCAGAATATAATGTAAAATTGCCCTTGTGTATCTATAGGCCACATATTATTTAGGCTGAACATGTATAGACAAACTAGTGTGGTAGCATGTGCACTGTGTTGGTTATCATTAGTCAGGTAAAGATGGTTCAGGTCATTTGGCAGGAGGTGAATAGATTAAATGCAAATGCTATGGCATTTTGCACAAAGAACTTGAAAATCCATAGACTTTGCAATTCCCAAGGAGTTCTAAAGCCATCTCCATGGAAACTGAAGGACAATGGAGTTATTCAGCATGCAGCCTTTTCAGGTTGACTTCCTTCATAAAATTCTAAGGTTTGCTCCCCTGTTTCAGGACTAAATAGATCATTTCTTTTATCCCTGAATGGTTCTTCAGTAAGTGCATGTGTTTCCGGGATGTCACTCTGGCTCTTCCCTGCTCCCTAGGCCTTGTGTTCTCCATCAAATAATCCAAACAAGATGCTTAGAGCTCAGTGTAGAAGACAAGCATAGTTATACAGAACAATAGAAACACACTAGAAAGGTAAGAAAGCTAGAGAGAGCAACAGTCTACACGTTTACTAAGCTTTACCCTATGTCTGCATGTCTCGGGAACAGACGGCATCGCTGACAGAGGCACAGGGTTCTTTCTAAATATTGATGACCACATGTGGCTGCTAGTATGTGTATTGTCTTAAGGAAGAGGGCAATACCGTCTCTTTGATCTTTATCAGAATGCCTTGCCTTAATAGCAATCTTATGATCTTTCGGACACTTTAGGATGCTTCTCTACTGCAGCCAGAAATGGGAGCCAGATCCCATTCTTTTGTCCAATAGTCAAAAAGATCCCCTCCCCCCGCCTTTTCAGTTCCCTGGTTTTACCTTCAAGCTTCCTAATATCTGAATAGTTTCATAACAGATGTACCACAGTTTATTTGTCCAAAAACCTTCTGAAAGGCACCCTTGTAATTTCTAAGTTTTTAAGTCCTAATTCACAGTAAATTTAATGACTAAACTGATATCAAGAATACAGATTTCTGTCAAAGAGAGTAAAAATAATTGCAATGTCACATCAATGTAAAATATGGGATCCAGAGAATTACAAAGACTGAGAGATAGGACAATTGCACATGTCTATGTGACCATGAAGCAAGTAGAAGGACAAGTGCTTAGCTGTTGCTACCCACATGCCAGCAGCTCCCAGGTGCTAGAAATTGAACGAGCTAGCTAGCTTCAGCACATAGAGATGTATCGGAAGAGCTTTGAAGCCACAGGACCAGGTTGAGAAGTCAGGGCAGAGCACAGTCACCAGATAGCAGCAAGAACTCTTAAGAATGACTCATGAGCACACTTGAAAGTGTGGTCTACATTGGGTCACTTGGGACCAAGGCAGGGAAAAGAACTCTGCCTTTTAATTCTGTTTTAAGCAGGAATAGTTAGTAGTTTTAATTATGCATTCTTTTTGTCTTATGTCTAGGTGACATTGCTCTGTTAAAGGTGCCCAAATGAAATCTTTATTCCTTCCTACTTTTCTTCCTTCTTCATTCTCCCACTGTCTCCATCTTCTTCATCTCTACCCCCTCATCTTCATTGTTCTATCCACCCTTAACTCAAAGGGGCAGCCATTTTTCCTTTGTCCTGTGTGATAAGTCAAGTTCAAGTATACTTCCTTTGAGTTCTTCCAAAGGCAATCCCTTTATACAGTGAGGAGCCTGGGAGAGGAAGGGTGGGAGGTTGGGCGTGTGGATGAAACTTGCCTCTCACTAGACATCAGGTTCACAAACACCCTTCACATGCCCTTCACTCTGCTGATCTCTCATTGGTTCAGAAGCTATGTAGATCATTTTGTCCCGTGTTCTTAGCTTTACTTCTCATATGTTCTTCTGGTCTCAAATTTTCTATTTAAACCTTTTATCTCCACTGAATTTTTGTATACGGTAACCCAACCAAAATGGCCAAGTGACAAAAAAAAAAAAAAAGTGTTCCTCAAAGAACAAATGGAGAACAGCTGCATGAAGCAGATGCTAACCATCGCCTGGGCACAAGTCAAGGTCACATAAGGAATTACACCTTCACCATTTGAGAATGATGTTTTTAAGTGGTGAGGGTTTGCAGAAAGGAGGATAGTCATGGGTATCATGAATGAGACGTAAAGGATGTAGCTGCTATAAAAAACACAGAGGAAGTTTTTCAAAATGGAAACACTTCTATGATCCAACAATTCTGCTTTTAGACATCCCTTAACAGAATATCAAAGAGGTGTGTGTATGTCACATTGGTTTTTATGTTATGGAAATCGTGCAAACGTTTAGCCACACAGGGCACATATGATAAAGATAAATGTAACAAATGTTTAGTATGTAGACACAGAAGGTGGGAAAAATGCTTTTATAAGATGTTATCATTTGAAAAGACATTTTAGCTTTATTTTGTTTTTAAGGAAAAATAGGAAGAACTCGAATTAGTACTCATTTGTCTCTCATAATATATATCCAATATCAAAACAGTCCTTCAGAGATTAGACACAACATTTTAAGGGGTAGAGTTTATTTTTAACCTTCATTTATTTGAGGATCTCCAAAGCTTTGAAGAAATTGGTGAAAAATTTCTCATTCAACCTGACTTTGAGTTGGGTGTCTCTCAGAGTGTCACACTGAACCTTTCTCTCTGTGGGATGATTCGCAGTCATTGTGCTCATATAAGAAAAACGTCCTTGGAACATACCAAAATATCCATTATACACTGCTAAACTAAGGCATCTGGGTCCACAGCCACCTTCCACAGGGCTTTAACCACATGCTCACATTGTTTATGATTTTTAAATTAATAGTACCAGTGAAGAGTCTAGAGGTTGGTTTTATTTTTTTAACTGAATAAAAGCTGCTAGAGGCTTTGTAATGTAAATGTTCAATTTCAATCAAATCCTGTGGAATGTCTGTCCAATAAAAACTGGAGGGTTGGTGGAAAGGAGGTGATTCCATACAGGCAGTAATTTTTCTATTGTATTATTTTTTAGTATATTTTATTTACTTATGTGATAAAATTTGCTGCATCTAACTATAAGTATATTTAAAGGACTTGAAACTTATAATCACTAATATTATGGAACTGATATGTAAAAGAATGAAATGCTAAAGCCAAACCTCTAAATTAGGCACCTACTGTATGTAACTCTGCCATCTCTACTTACAAAATGTCAAAATTATAATGCAGTTTGACATGGAGGGCCCCCTTACATTTTGTGAGTTTTATGTGACTATTCGGCATTTTATTACTATTGGGAGCATAATTCTCTCAGGAGAAAGAACATCTTAAACTATGGATGGAGGTTCCTTTTCTTACCCATCCACGGACACTGCAGTCTGGCATTCATCGTGGTTGGAAATCAACTTTGTCTGTGAGGCCTCCGTGTTGGGAGGATCTTCGGATGATCTCACCAGAAAGAACCTAAGAAGTGAAGCAGGCAATGGTCGAGACAGCTGTAGAAGGGAACCACACTTTAATGAGACAGGCTTCCAGTGCCTGGCCAAAGTGAAAGATCAATCAAGCAAACAAAACATTTCACTATAATTGGCAGTGTCTCCTTGCAAGCACTGTTACTTGCAAATTCCCTCCAAAATCAAGATTGCAATTTTTCTCCTAATAAGGGCAAAAATAGCACAAGCTGAACACTTAAGACAATGCATTTTTTAAGAGAGCACAAAGTGGGTCAGTTTGATATTTGAAACAATGTTATTTCTAGGTGTGTCAACATTTTCAAATACGTTGCTCTATCAAATACTTCAGAGATGTATCCCAAAGGGAGCATTTAATCTACAGATAAATTTAACCAGGATGTTAGCAGGCACCGATAATCCCAGCACTATTGAGATCATTTCAAGGAATCATGAGCTGTACTGTCTGTCTGTATTGAGACAGTTCTCATATAGATCAAATTGTCCGTGATGACCTTGAGCCTCTGATCCCCCTGCCTCTGCCTCCCAAATTCCAGGATTGCAAGCGTGTGCTGCCATGCCTGCCTTGCATGGATTATGTATTGAAGTTTTTTTGTTTAACGAAACAGAGTTGGTGTTCTAACATAGACTTTAACTGTGAATGTAGAGAGAGGAGGAACACATAGAAAAATACACCCGGAGTATGTCTGTGAGTTTCTCCAAGGAGATTCATACTGGGTGTAAATGTCAAGGAGCCCTGGAGGAATCACTATACATTAGTAAAGATGTCTGGCTCCCCTCTTGCAGTTCTTAGTCTTGTTAATACAAAAATTAGAAATGGACCCCAAAGGGACCTCGAGGACACTTTTATTGAGTTTAAAAAGAAAAAAAAACACAAAACAGACAAGCTGTGAATCTTTGCAAGTACCTGGAAGAGAAATATGGAAAAGGAAAAGGCAAATGCCTTGTGGTTTAGAGTTAAGCCTGTGTGGAGGCCAGCCGCATGCTCAATATGAAGTTTCAAAAGGGAGGAGAGCCTCAGAGAAGGAAAGCTTAAATCACTAAGGAAAGCACACGCTTAGAAAAGAAAATGAAAAGTCACCGTTTTCTGAGTAATGAAGAAAAGCAGACAGACTTCCTAAAGCCCTCTCAGCTACTGTGCTAGAGAATAGGAATCCTGGGAAAGAGCTTTATGTTGTCTCTTCTGAAATGCTAATTATTTCTCTTATCTCTTCACATAGTTTTGAATGGACCCACCTTTCTGAGGGGTGATCCCTTCATCAGGTTGTTGACCCGTCCAACTGAAATGTTAGGTTTCTACCAATACTATCCATTCTTTTAACTGCTGGAAGTTTGGGGTCTCTAGTCAGAACAGAACCAAGGACATTTTCAGCCTATGGCCAAGGACGCAAACTGAGGTCCCCATGCTTAAACTGTTATGTCCTCTCCTGTCCTTATCATCCTCCTCTCTTTAGAGGTAACCACCACCGGTGACATTCAGAGAACCGGGACACTAGCCAAAGCTGACTCCATACTGCTGAGTAGGGTTTAAGACATGACAATTGGGGTGCTACTCTAGTGGGTCTATCTCGGGGACCTCAAAAGTGCATCATGCTTATATGGTGTAACAACCAGCTGTAGGAAGAAAAGGAATTCTTGACTATCGCCTATACTAGAAACTAGAAATGTGAGGGAGAAGTAAAGATGAGAGTTATTACAATCCCAATGCCTATGCAGGAAACCAGGAGAAGCCAAAGATGTAGGATGTGTGTTAGCAATCCATCTCAAAGTCTGTTAAGAGTCCCTTGAAAAGCTCACAAACCCCCCCTCTGCTATATCGTCTCCCTGTTTCCTTTAGGGTCTAAGACTGAACTAGAGAATGTTGAACCAAGGATCTGATTTAGAGACTTTGGTAGCTGTTTAAGTGACTAGAATCACACTGGGAAGACCCCCCCTACCCAAGATGTCTTCCAGAAAGGAAGAGAAAGGATACATTTAATCATCATTTGATTTTTAAGTTAAAATAACAGTGGACCTATCTCTCTCTCGGCAGCAAGCAGGCACTGTGGTATTGAATTGAGTCAACATCATGGGAACTTATATCTGGGACTCTTTTAATCAATATCATTACTGGATTTAAGTCTAAAACTTAGGGAACCATCATCCCTCAGACGGTTATAGAAATGTACCAATTATCTTAATCTTTGGTTATAGTTTCTTTGTGGGTATTTAAGGTCAAGAAATTGGAGAAAATTAGCCATTTTTTATTTTTTACTACTAAAGCCCGTTGAGTGTCTAGCCCTCAGAGGTGAGAAGGCTTGGAAGGAGCTTCTAGCTCACTTAGTTATCCATTTAGTAGTTACTCCATCTGACTGAGAATGAGTTAAAGGCGATGCTTGACTGTAGCTTCACTTGGAAGCACTGAGGAAATTTCCCTGTGCTATAGACACCAGCTAAGAGCATACGCACTGAGGTATCCATGGGCTCCTAGAACAAGAGCACAGGTGGTTCCCAAGTATTACAGGACAATTTTATAAATGACACCCCAGTCCCCTGGGATCTAGTTAACCTTGGAGGGCAAGGGCACACTATTTTCCTGTTTAATGCCTGTGTCCATATTAAATAGATCTCTATCTGTGATGAGCACACATCCAGGAGGAGGTCAGTTATACCAGTCCTGGGACTTTTTAAACCAGCATACAATATTTAGATAAAGCTTGGACACACCCAAAAAAAAATCCCTAAGTTTTGGAGATGAACTTTGACTTGATCTTTTTCTTTGAATCTGGTCCTCATGGATGTGACAATAAGCAAAGAGATAATTTAAGGGAATTCCACTAAAGCAGGTTGAACTTTGATCTTAGAAGTTTTAATAGCATGTATCATATAATTCCTAAACTTCATCTTGAACATGCCTATGCACCTGACTTCTGACTTGGTGCCAGGGCTAAGATCACATCTTTGGCCTTGTCTGTGTCCTTATTGCTTCTCTTTATCTGCTCTTTGCACCCACTCAAAATCAAAAGCCAGGGCTATTGTAGATCACTCTCTAGACTCTGTAAAGAGTGAAATGATATTTTACTGCCTTGTGGTTTCCTGGGAACTTACAAAGCCTCGTGGTATAATAATAGGCACAGAGACAATACTGTGTCACTTTACATCCTGCATATACACTGGATTCAAACTCCTCTTACAAAAATGCCAACTTTATTAATCTCTCTGTGTCTCATGGTGACATAAAAGAACATAAATTGAAAGGGAGTCTGTAAGTAGGAAAGAAAATATATCAAAAAGATGTAAGAATGACAGTATTTTGGGTAAAGGAGGATTTTTGCAAGAAAAGACTGTGTTCTATGGATTGAGTTTTAAGGCAACCTGTGCTACACAGTAAGACACTGGCTTAAAAGGAATTGCCATATATGGTTATTGCTAATACATTTCCATTTAAATCTAAGTCTTTAATACATACCCTAATGTGTTCTACAAGTGTTTGATGATATAATGTCTTAATAATGTAAGCTATTAAAGAAATTTCTATTTATAGGAATATAGAAAGCAAACAACAAATGTTAATAATAGGTATTTCCAATTAAAAGCAAGTTACAGAACTAGAGAAAAGTTATACTTTAAAGAAATTATCTAATGGCTAACATTATTTCTGTCTTTTCTACTAAATATTTCTTTTTCCGTATAAGATGATAACACTGCTTTACATTTTTTCTATTTCTCATGGCTAGCTTCTGAGCCTTTCATGGAATATTTAGTCTTGTAAACGCACCAAATTTGTCAACACTCTTCCACTGTGGCCATGTTCTGAGGATCTTTATAACCCTGAGGAAATGGGCTTCCTATTCCTCCACCATGTTAGGAGTGTCATACACTACTGTACAGGTGTCATTTATGACATCAACAACATCGGGGCAGAGTCCCAGTGTCCTGTGGCTCCTAAAGCAGAGGCTGCTTCATTTGCACACAACAGCTGACATTTTCCACGAGCTAGGTAAACACTCAACTGATGCCATAAACTCAGGACTGGAGGTTTAAAATAGCACGTGGTCGATAACCTCTTTCACATATTCAGCCTCTAGCATCATTTGAGAAGTAACTGCTGAAAACCCATATAGACATTTTTTAGTAAACACTAGCCAAAAAAAAAAAAAAAAGCTGTCATTTACTAAATGTCATTTCAGGTAGAGGATTACTTCTTTCATCCCCCACTAAGTCCATCAGAATGTCATATTTACGTGTTATTGCATGTTCAGGATTTTGGATCGCTATGTCCAGGAGCAAATTCCCGGTGCCAAGGTTGTGGTGGAGTCCATAGGTGCCCGTCGCCATGGAGACGCCTTCTCTCTAGAAGACTACAGCAAGTGCGACCTGACTGTCTATGCCATTGACCCTCAGACCAACAGAGCCATCGACAGAAATGAGCTTTTTAAGTAGGTGGTTTTTAATTGCACGTTACCTCCATGCAGGGACAGTGGCACCTATAGGTGATTCTTATTTACGGACAGCTGGACTGAGGTCAGAAACCCCATGGGCAACAGGAGTTCTGCCGAAGTCAGGAGCCAAAGCAGCGCTTTGAGATCCCCTCAAAGGAACTCCACACTCCTGATGCAGGAGTCCAGCTCACAGGGGGAAATGGACTCTTAGTGAGGTGATTGTCTCAAGAACTTCAGCAGGTTTGAAGGTTAGGTTGGACACTGAGCCTTCTTCCACATAACTCCATGGTGAGAGAAATAAACAAATAAACCCATCTCATGTCCTGACTCAGAAGAGCTCAGGAAAGGAAAAACTACTGCCACGTAGCTCTAATTCTGTATGATAGCTGAGTCCAAAGGATAAAAAGAAATGTGGGTATGAGAAGGAAGAGGAACATAGGAGAAAGAAGAAAAACCAAAAACAGAGAGGAAAGGCTAAAACTTGAGTAAGATGCTATTGCATAATTTCTGTAGGCCATTATTCTAATTCTCTCACTGCCTTATCCAGTTTTTGCTGGACAACAGTGCCACCTAGTGTCCTAAAGATCATTGGGAAGAAATTTTACTTAAACTTCGTTTTAATTTAAAACGTATATCGATACGTAGTCATATGTAAACACAGTTCATATGAACATGAACCAGACTTTAAAGGCAGGTTCATACATTTGTTTCTGACATGTGTTCCCAATAGGATTTTTCCTAGATTTTTTTTTAACCCACCAGCCTCCTTTATGTTCTGCATAAATTTGTTTTAATTTTGGTAATAGGTCTCAAGATTTTAGAAAAAGCATGTCTGCATTTTAAGGATGCTAACTGGTGGCAAAGACGAACTGATTGGGATATAATTTGAACAGCATTCATGATAAAATATCTGAGAACAAAACCACAAAAGCATATAGAAAGTGAAAATAATTTTTGAAGAGATAAAATTTGGCATTTAGAATTTTCCTGAACTGAGAAACAGTAGACATTTTAAGCCTGCAAGTTTTTCATAAGTACTTTATGACTTATTTGTAAACACACATTCACACTCATACTCCAAGACCAAAAATGCAGATCTTAGCATTAAGACTACAGGAATGGAAATTTAGCGTTAGCAAAATATACCAAGGCATTATCATTGTTGCTTAGTGTCCAGCCATGGACAATTAGATTATTCTCTCAATTTTTATTATCTGAAATCTATAAACATCTCCCCTGGTGTTCACCCCCTCCTCTCTTTCACTCCCTCCCTCCTCCGTGTGTGTGTGTGTGTGTGTGTGTGTGTGTGTGTGTGTGTGTGTATGTGTGTATTCTTTGATCCAAAGAAAAGAAACAAAACTAGTAATAATAATTAGCAAACTTATTACCAGATCTGGGTTTGAACCTCATTATATATATGTAAGATACATACATATATGTGTGTGTGTGTGTGTGTGTGTGTATACACATACACATATATATACACACATACATACATATATGTATATATATATAATTATAAGAAATATACTTCATTTTATATATGTTACATATTTAAATATATGCTACTATATCTTAAAGTATGTCAGAGAGGAAAGACAGACACAAGCATTTTAATTATTTTATGTTGTTTCCTGGAAATTTTTAGTTAGGAAAACTGGTAGATTCTATTGGCTGATGGGGCCACTGGGATTCTTACATGGAAGGGCACTCAGCTGCCTAGTGGAAATCAGAGTGAGGGCTGTGGTGATCCTTTACCTCATCCTCCCCAGCTCCGTGATTGCTGCTTCTCTCAGCTCTTAGAATAAGCAGCGTATAATTATCAGCTGTACTTTCCGTCAGTTACTCTGACAAAAAGCAACTTAAGGGGGGATAAACTTTACTTGGAGAAAAGTTATTGACAAAACCAGTTTATAGCCTGCCCCCCCACACACACACCCTCCATGGTAGAGTAGTCATGAAGGTTGGGTGTGGACAGAACTTGTAAGGTCACCCACAGTTGAAAAACACCGACCAATACAATATCTCGGCTCAGATCTTCCCTTTATACGACCCAGGATCGCAGGTCCAGTGAATAGTACCACCCAGAGCGGGTAAGTCCTTCTTCTCAGCATAATCAAGGCAGTAGTTTACTGTAGTCGTTGTCAGTTAATTCTGTTCATATTGCCTGTCAGTGGTGCCATGCGTTCTTTACTACCCGCTCTAATGTTCTGGGCTCCCAAATGAAAGGCAGACAGACGGACAGACACACACAGCCTTCTATTTTAATATGTCTTAAACATCTCAGTGGCTGGGCCACTTCTAATCCTCCACATGGCTAACACCCCCCCCCCCATCTCCTCTGTTATCTATCCTTCTTGTCCTAGACCCAGGTTGGGGGATGGGATAACTGGGTCTGCTCCTCCCCAGATCTCACAAGATTGCTGTGCTCTCTCTTCTGTAGCTCTCAGTCCTGACAGCTCTGAACCCTTCTTCCTCTCTTGGGCTCCTCACCCATGAATGCTAAAACTCCACCTATGTCTTCCTGCCCAGACACTGGCTGCGGGCAATTTTATTTACCAATCAAAACCAACTCGGGGCAGGAAGACCCTCAGCATCTTCCATGTGGATCCTTGTGCATTTTGAGGAACCCATTTAACATAACACACAACAGTTTACAGCCATCTCCAGAGACTAACCCTAACCTAAACCATCCTTCATAGCTATGCTTGCTTCCCAGGTCTCAAGTTAATAATCAATACCGACTAACCATCACCCAGTTTGTCTTTTGAATCCAAAAACTCTTAAAAGATGCCTTTTTATTAATTATTTATTTGCCTCCCAGTTCCTCATCTCATTCCCCCTTCCCCTTACATGTTTTAATATCAAAGCGACTCCTCTCCTCTAATGTAATTAGTTTTTCAAATCTGTCACACAACAAAGGTTCCTGGACGGCAAACTGCTCGATATCAATAAAGACTTCCAGCCGCATTACGGAGAAGGAGGACGCATCCTGGAGATTCGGACTCCTGAAGCTGTGACGAGCATCAAGAAGCGAGGAGAAAGCTTGGGGTACACAGAAGGGGCCCTGCTGGCCTTGGCCTTCATCATCATCCTCTGCTGCATCCCAGCCATCTTGGTCGTCTTAGTGAGCTACCGACAGTGAGTATGAGGTCACTAGGTGGATATCCCCTGGAAGGTATTTGGTAAAGTAACTTTTGCGTTTGCAAAATTTTGATGGTTAATGTCGTGTGTTTTCCTTCTAGTACCAAAAACTATTTAGCATGTGGGAAGTGCTCAAGGAATTTAACTATTTTAATACCTGCAATTTTAAGTAAGCAAGGCATACATTGGGCCTGATACGAGGTATGAGAAATTAGTACCGTGTCCCTATTGGCAGCCATTTCTTTTAAAAGATGAAGAGTTTATTAAAAGGAGAAGTAGCCCTGAGAGCACCACAAAAAGTAAATACGGACAATTACTGTAACTGTCATAAATGCTTGATGTACCAAACATGGTAGAAGATATGAATGGTAGAAAAGTTATTCACTATTTAAAATACCTAATGTATTCTTACACTGAAACCTCTCTGTCCTAATTTAGTTTTTGCTGGTGTAATAAAATACTGACCAAAACCAACTTGGGAAAGAAAGAGATTATTTGGCTTACAAGTTATAATATATGACCAAGGGAAGCCAGGACTGAAGTTAAAGGCAAGAACCTGAAGTCAGGAACTGAAACAGACAACGTGGGGGGGGGGGGGATCCTGCCTACTTGCTTCCTTCTGGGCTCATATTTTCTTCTGTCTTTCTTAACACAGTCAAGCATATATTCTCAGGAATGTCACTGCCTACCATGAGCTAGGCTTTCCCACATCAATCCTTAATCGAGAAAAATGCCCCCTAGATTTACCCTAGAAGGATAGGGGAGCCTTCCTAGCTGAGATTCTTTCTCAGAGGATGCTAGATTGTGAGGAGTAGGCAGGATCCCTGACCAGAGTACCCACAGGCCAGTCTGAAAGCATCAATCCCCCA
Organism: Micromys minutus; assembly: GCF_963924665.1. NCBI lineage: Eukaryota > Metazoa > Chordata > Mammalia > Rodentia > Muridae > Micromys > Micromys minutus. Next base: position 11,365,858 of record NC_137960.1, on the reverse strand, counting down.
GCGAGATTGTCTTCCCATGGGTGTCAAGCAAACAGTCAAAACTCTGTCATCCACGACCTTCTCTTTGGTCTCTAAACAGTTTTCTCTCAAATTGAATCCAACGTGTGAATTCTTACTTAAAACATTGAAGGTGTGCTCCGTGTGAAGATGTTAAATGGATGCTTTTCTCACAAAGGCCCTATGGAGTTGCAAACATAACTTTTGGTGGCTGCAGTTAATCGTAACATTTCTTTAACAAATCAAGTGTTATAGCTAAGCTGAAGTTCCTCAAAAACAACCCTGGAAAAATCACTAAGCCACCAATCTAGTATTCACTTCTACAGTTAATTCTGTAGCAATCTTTCTCCTTTATCATTCAACCATTCCTCAAAGGAGCATATCAGATCCTTATACCCGTAAAATCAATATTTCTCCACATAAAGAAACAAGCCCTGACAAACATCAGGTCATCCTTAAGTTTCCATAGTCTTGTTAGAGTGGAAACTTACAGCTCCATGTTTTACTGCTGTTTGTTCTTCCTCCCTTCAGTTGTTATTCCTTTGTGGTGTTTGGGTATCTTTGTCAGTCTGCACCAATACTAACGAGGGGCCACGCCTTCACTCACCCTATTGAAGTCGTTCCTTCCCATCCTGTATCATTAACTGTGTCGTTACGAGCTTATTCAGGAAGCTGCTCATAATTTATAGCAAATCACGTTATAAAGCCACTAGTCCAGTAATTCTAATGTCACTTTCTCTTCTTCTCATGCACTGCTTCCCAAAACAGGTTTAAAGTGTAAGTATGATTATGAATATTTTTTGCACAGGAATGTATGTAGTAGAAAATGAGAAATCACGGATTATCTCAATCAAGTACAATACTGTACTGAACTGTTGTTTTACTTTCTTAGCTGTTATGTGTGTATGTGCACATGGTTAAGCTGACTAGACAACTTGTTATCTAGTATGAAAGGTATCTTCTAACCAATTCTAAAATTTAATGACTTAATTTTAGAAATACCATCTGTGACACTTAAAACTACAGATCACTTCTAACACTAGTATCCTGGCCATTAGTAAAAACGAGATTCATTTGAAAATATAGCTGTGAATTCTACTGTTTCTTCAAGGGGCAAATATTTACATATTGAACATGAGAAGGCTTCTGTTAGATTACACACAATTATTTGAACTAATAAATTGATCCAAGTGGTCCCCTGATAACAGAATCTCGTTATTAAAACAATAGCCTATTGCTTGTGGCTTCTAAACTGAGTCTTACAAGACAACCTTACTCTATTCAAGACGCCAGGCTGAGTGCACAAAGACCGCAAGGATTCAGTCGGCCATGCCTGCAGCCAAGCCTGCAGCTCCAGTGCCTGCTGCACCGCCACCGCCACCACCACCACCACCACCAGGGGCACATCTCTATGAAGAGCTGGGAGAGAGCGCCATGTGAGTAGCAAGGAAGGACAACTGTGTGGGGTGGGGTGGATTCCTGGAGTGAAGCTAGTTCCGAGCTCATGCTGAAATAACAGCTGTAAGCCCGTCATCTTGTTCGTAAGTCTAATATAGTGAAAAATGACATTTTTAATCTCCCAATCTTAATGATATTGGGACAATCTCCTGGACAAAATTATAGATTTTCAAAAAGCAATTGAGTAGGAGATTTTAAGAAATCTGTAATTCCCAATTTGAGATAAAATTTTTAAAAAAAGAAAAGAAAAGAAAAGAAAAAAAAAAACAAGAGAAAACCCTCCAATTTGCCAATCAAAATCAAATCCTATGGTTTAAAATGAAGCATTAGGATACTATTATAGATTATTATATAAAGAAATTACAATCTGAGCTACTAAATGACACAGGGTACTCTGAACAGTTTGCCCCCTATACTGCTGGAGGCAGTTGTGATCAACATCTCCACACTGTGAATCTCTAAGCAATTTTAAGCATATGTTTTTGACACAGAGTGTTAATGAATTTCCAAGGCTTCACAACTGTTTCTGTCAAAAGATACAACCTTCAAAGTCTAATTTGATTCAATTTGTGCGTATTATAAAACTTCAAGAACAACTGCATTAGGGCATGATAAGCAATTTCAAAGTGAGCTAATCTCAGGAAACTTTGTTGTTAGCAACTAAGAACATGTATCTGTTATGTTTCTAGGATTTACTCATAGGATTAGAGCACATCTCAAATCATAACAGTCGCCTCGATTGGAAAAAAAAAACAGTTTAGACAGATGCACGCATGAATAGTGTATTCATATTTATATTACTACATATGAAGCTTTAAATTATATGGGTGTTATTTTAGTGTTGTATAAATATATGTAATCTATAACATATAATGTACAGCATATCTTATATATCCTATGTAAGTTGCTGTTAAAGCAGAGTTTAAAGCACAGAAATCCTAAATATAGGATTTCTTCCCCTAAATATGGGTTTTCACTCCTCAGTCTTCAAAGGATGCTCTCATTGAATTACTGGTGAAGTAGGAATTGAGCCAATATGATTTGATTCTCCAGTTATATTGACTGAGCAGCCCTCCCCAGAAATTACGTTTAGATGACAAAAGTTGTATGAAGTTAGCAGTATTCACATATATGTATATATGTATACATATATATAGATACCTATTTTTTTACAAAGCAATTTTATGCGACAGTATCTGCAACTCTGCAGAGGTGGGTGAGTTACAACTACTGGTCTTTAAGGGCTATTAGCCCCTGGAAAATCTGCAGTAGAAGATTTTTGAATCGTGTATTGAAACATTTTAAATATGAGCCTTAACTCATTTTCAGAAATGAAGCATTTTTCTATTGAAAATGTTTTATAAGGGCACTAGTAAGCTACAAAATCAACTAGCTCCAAAGGAATGATTACCAACAGCATTTTTAAATAGAAAAGACAAATAATTTCAGGAAAAAAATAAATCTTCTCAAAGCAACTTCATGTAGATTTCACACTCTTAATACGCACTTAGTATCTAATAATACACTTATTTTCTTCCCAAAACCCAGGACCGTCTCCCTAATATAGTGCACACTGCCCAATTTTTAAAGTTAAGACACACTCACGATTCTTGGTCTTATTTCTCTTTCACAATTAAGATAACCCATGAAATTTTATGTCTCTCTAGCAAACAGATGGTCAGATAAAATCCTACATGATAGGATGCCATAGTGAATGCCATAAGATTTTATCTGAAACATTATTAGATGTTATTCTCATGACTGAAGGGGAAGAAAAATCTAAGACCGTGACGTGTTCTCTCTCTCTCTCGGATGTGTGTATTGTTTGAAGCAAAGTTTGTCTGTTAGTGTTGCGTGACTGTCTGGGATTAATGACAGCTACAACTTTTCTTCCCTGTCACATGTTTTCTCACCCGCGGATACATAGGCATAAGTAAGTAAATAATATCATTCTAATAAAAGGCTGTTAGAGCGTAGATACAGCACCATAGCTTGAGTCATAGTATTGTCTGCACGTGGCCCTCATCTTTCACAAGGTGTTTGTTTAAAGGAAAATAGCATCCCCCCTTCTTAGTTCCCCCCCCCCTTAGTTTCCAATGTGACAGTACTCATGCCCAGTAGGGACCGTTTAAAAAGTATCTTTATCTTAAGTTCAGACATAGAGTTCTTTCCCTCATAAGTTATGTGACTACATAGATCGCTTCTTCCAAGGCCATATAATATCAAGTGAACTGATATTTAAGGTGTTTTCAAAACAGCTTTCTACGCTTAGGACAAAAGATTGTATTGTCCAGTTGTCTCTGCTTTTCTGATTATTCAGGCTGTCTGATAATCCAGCCCTTTGTGAGCATGCTTGTTTTTGGTGGTCAAATTTCGAAGCCATGTATCATTTCATTGCCTGACCTATTTTCCTCTGGTTGTGAATCGAACCACAGACAAAATTAACTTGAAGGGGGAAAAAATCTAGTTAGGGACTATGGAAAAGTACTTGCCACCTAACTTTTCAGAAGGAAGGGTCCCAGTGCTTGTTGTTCAGGCCCTGGACTCCTGCTCTGCAGCTTTTTAATTAGATTGCATGGTTTCTGGTGGTACTTTGCTCAGTACCCACGCATTGGCAAACCCTGCAGGAAAAACCAAAAGGTTATTGTTTTAACACATATTGTCATCCAGTGGACTTCTGACTAATGATTGATCCACAGTATATTTGCTGAAAATGTGAATTTCCCCTCTTGTCTGTGCTTTCTGCAGAATTTACATGGTTTTAGTTCAGGAGTGTAGCGGGAAGTTGATTTCCCATCTATGATTTTTTGAACTCTCTGAGGGGCTTTCTGTTCTGTCTTCATTGTTGTTCTAATCTGGAAAGGGGGTTTGCCCCTTTCTGTACTGTTTGACAAACTTTAACATCAGAGACTGCATTTACCTCCCAGAGTTACTGAGATGGGATACAATGGGATATTTCTGATGGAACTACTGTCAAGACCTGTGCATAGCAGTGAGCTCTGAGCACCCTCCAAAAAGGTGGGGGTGCGCAGCCAAAAGCTGGGGTGTCTGTCTGGACTCTCCAAAACCAAGGTTTATACAGGAGCAAACTGTTATATTTGGTGGATTCAAACGAACTGGGAAAGGGGCGGAACAGGCTAGAGACTGAAATTTTAATGACAATCCCTCATCCTTCTCACAACTCTGGATTCCCCTGCCTTGTCCACCCTAGAATACTAGAGTAGGATCTTGGAAGTGATGTTGTAGTCAGTGCTTTGATATCGCTAGGGCTTTGTTATGTAAGATATGATATGATAACCATGAAAACACCTTTCTTATGAAAGCTGTATCACAACTTGTCTTCTTCTTCTCTTTCAAGTCTTTTCCTTCTCTACCATTTTGAACAAAGCAGGGGAAATAACTCAGTCCCAGAAGACAGGAGCAGTCATCGTGATGGGATGGCCTTTTCCTCAAGTACCACTGAGTCTCATGAGTCAGCTCATGTAGAGGGACCACTTAAGGACAGCCAACCTAACCCAGCAAGGATGTTCTCATTTCTTCCAGATGAGGATGACCTAAGTACCCATAATCCCCTTTATATGGAAAGCTTAGGTCAAAGGTCAACAAATTCAGACCTTCATCCTCGAACAGATCTTGAAGAGCTATTTGTGCCCAGAACACAAGTTAAGAGTCAGTCTCTGAGGGGCCCAAGAGAAAGGATCCAGAGGGTCTGGAATCAGTCGGTGAGGTTTCCTCGGCGGCTAATGTGGAAAGCTCCAAACAGACCGGAGACCATAGATCTGGTGGAATGGCAGATCACCAGGCAGAGAGCGGAATGTGAAAGCACCAGATGTCACCCAAGCCAGAGAGGTAGCAGCAACATACCACTGACAACTGAAGATGCCCCTGGGTCAGAGAAAGAAGGGGGGCACAGAGACACCCTAATCGTACAGCAAGCAGAGCACCTGAAATCCCTATCTTCAGGCTCTTCTTTTTCCTCCTCTTGGTCCCACTTTTCTTTCTCAACTCTGCCAACAATTTCAAGAGCTGTGGAACTCGGTTCAGAGCCTAACGTCACTTCTCCTGCTGACTGCACCCTGGAACTTTCTCCTCCTTCAAGACCTCGTGTTTTAAACACCCTGGGCTTTAAGAAAGAGACTCCCACTTGTGCATCAGATGCAGAAACAAAAAAGAACTCCTTTGAAACCATTCCCCATCCACCTAGCATCTCTGCTCCCCTTCCACAACCGCCTCTCCCTCATCCCCCCATTGCCTTTACTACTATTCCTCTTCCCCATTCTCCCCCAAACCCCTCTCCCCCACAACTTCTTACATTTTCTCTTCCCCCTCCTTCTCAACCTCGTCTGCCAGCACTTCCCCCTCCTCCTAGACCAACAGCTCCCCGCCTCTGCCCACTGCCTCCTTCCACTTCCATCCCAGCCCCAGACAGCATCTCTGCACCAGCTGCTAAAAGTACTGCCAGTCTCACACACGCCAGAGAAACTGCATCTACGACACCAGCATCCAACCCGCCGTGTGGGTCGGAACCCCACAAACATCCAAGAGGGATCCTCAGACATGTGAAAAACCTGGCAGAGCTCGAGAAATCCGTGTCTAACATGTACAGTCACATAGAAAAAAACTGTCCACCCACAGATCCCTCAAAACTACACACATTTTGCCCTGCAGAGAAAACAGACATGAAAATCACATGTGACCAGAGTCAGGAAAAGTTGGTTAGAGTTGTTGAGGGAATTGACGTGCAGCCTCACAGTCAGTCAACGTCCCTGTAATGTCGCTTCTCCCATCTTAACTGGGCGATCCTTTTCTTGACCGTAACCCTAAGTGGAGCACGAGAATTTGAACGTCACAGAAGAGTCCACTGTTTTTATCCCAAACTCAATGCAATGCCTTTTTCTTCTGCACTTTTAATTTCAGTTAACATCACCGTCACTAACTCATAGAGTAGATTGACCTTAATTTTCTTAACTTCAAGGTAGCATTAATTGTCCTACATTTATTTAAAAAGTAAGTAACTTTATCTGTTTTTAATGGGGAGATATGGGCATGCAAAGTACAGATCCAACTAAAACCAAAGGCTTTTTGACCTTGTTGATGGGTGATGCTACTTTTTTTCTTTGTAATTTTAACCACAATTTCATTTGACTGTTCTAGCTAGGGAGGACCAGAAAAGCAGGGCGCTAGTAAGCCATAGTGCTCTCTCTTTGGCTTAGTATTTCCTTGGAGTCTATGTATTTGGTAAAAAGAAATGTTGCACAAGAAAAGCGATCCTTAGAAATGTAGGGAATGGCAGACACAGGGACATTAAAGACGATCTCAGGTGCTATAATATGTAGCTAATCACTTTTCTTACGATATCCTCCATTCTGGGTTGTTTTGATCCTTTTAATAGACTTTCAGATGAGAAATCTCTCCCATTCTTTTTTTCAGTTGCTGTTCTTGCTTTCTGTCTTTCTTTCTGACGAAAATAAATCTCATGCCGCTGACTTTTGTAAGACATCCTATTTTTTATCAAAGGTGCCTAAAATGTTATTTTAAACCTTTCCCATGATAAAAATCACCTCCTTGTTTATTATAATTTTATGATTCTTCTTTCCAAGAAAACAGTCTTTGATATCTAATTTATTTAACAAGTAAAATAAAAAATAGTCTTAAATGAAGACACACTATTCTCAGTGTCTCATCACCTGTATGCTCAGGGGGCTGTTCCATGGGAAGGAAGTCCCATGGTTGTTAAAATAGACTTGTACTCGATGGATTAAATCCTGGGGAATTATACCTAAGTACCACTGTCTTCATGAAACATACACAGGCACATGGCGTATTATATGTAAACATCAAATAGCAATTGTTTGTTTTTCCATAAAACACACTGAATAAAAGTTAACTACTAGAAATCCCTACTTTTGAAGCAAATTCTACTATGTTTGGAACTCTAGAATTGTAGTATTTGAGAAGATATAAACCTACATATTCCAACAGAACAGCTCAGGCAACAACCTCAGATTCTGTTACATCCAGGTTTTCCTGAATGACCCCAGCCACAGTGAAACACAGCCTCAGTTCCATGTGTCCACAAAGGCTGAGAACCCTGCAGTAGTATCATCTCTAAGACGGTCTGGGGGCTCTTAAAACTTGGGACAGCCCTTTAGTAATTTAATGTTCATTCCTGATCAACAGGAACAACCAAAGGCAGTCCGCAAACCTACTTACCCCCTGCAGCCCATCTGCTTCAGATATCATTCCTCCAAATCAAAAGTAATTCATTTCCTGCGATTCTTGAATGTGTTTTGTGCCATTCCATTTTCTCTCTGTCACTGAAAAGCTTCTGTTGAATTTTTTGTTGGCAGCTGGTCATATGCCTGAGAACTTGTGCTGTATGGTGTTGCTGATGTCAGCTAAACTGTCTTGGACATGAGTTCTATAAAGGTCATTTAGAGACAGAAGCTCTACACACTCCTTGTCTCTCCAGTGCTACTAAACTCACGTGTCTGTGTGAGATGACATTCTTGCCTCTGAATTTATTAAGGTCTACTCAGTGTATAAAGCATGGTTATATGAATGGATTATTTAAAATTCAGAGGCAACACTTAGCATGCCTTTGTTGTTATTAACATTAAATATATACAGACATTGAATGTAAAATGAATGATTGTTATACACAAGGTAACAGAATTACATGAAAAGATGCACTGATATTATTTGATTATTTGACTGATTCTATAGTTATCAACATTCATGATTTGAAAGGACAGATAATTACTAATTACGAATATTGATTATGTTGTATAAATATACCTCTTCTAAGTAAGTTTCTATGAGCCAAAATAGCAGTATAGTTACCCAAAGAAAACACAAGAGTGTGTGTGTGTGTGTGTGTGTGTGTGTGTGTGTGTGTGTGCCTGCACGTAAAACTTACTTGTTGTAAAACTACTTTTGAAAGAGGATCTAACCATGAACTTGAACTCATATAACCTACAGTGGCTTCAAATTCACTATGTGGTCCACACTGACCAACTCTCCTGTCTCAGCCTCCCAAGTGCTGGGATTGTAGACATGAGCCCCAAAACCAGGATACTGAAGGTATTTCACATTTAATAAGTAATTGAACCATCCTAACAAACAAAATTGTGTAGCTGTTTTACCTGATAGGTGAGGCTTATCAATAGGATTAGGTCCTAAGCATAAAAGCTGTGTCTAATTATCTCTAAAAGAAAATGGAATAGATTTGAACATAAAGTCCTACAAGCATCAGCAGGACTGTAATCCCCACATATACTAGTTGACGTATATAAGCACTGTATACACTTCCCTGCAGAATGAACTGTTGAGGAGTACCTCACTGCATTTGGCTCTTCATCAGCAGCTTCACCAAGCTGTTTGTAACCACTTAAGACACATTTGATTATGTAGACTCCTCCGGTAGAAGAGTAGTTTTCAACCTTCCTAATTTACTGTAACCCTCTAATATAGTTCCTTGACCCCCCCCCAACCATAAAAATTATTTTGTTGCTACTTTGTAGCTGTAAACTTGTGCTGTTTTGAGTTGAAATGTTTGTATTATCATAAGTCTGATATGAAACTCCATGGGAGTTGTGACCCGCAGGTTGAGAACCACTGCTTCAGAGACATGGCTGAATGCTCTGCCAAGATACTTTGGTTGTATTTAAAAAGCCATGCCTATCTACCTCACAGCTGAATATGGCAAGATTAATAATATCAATCTAATGATTAAACACATGGAAATTTTTTTAAAATCTCATAATCAATGACACTCATATTTTTACACTTCCTTGTCCCTCCCAAGTGTAGGCAAACATTGCACAACTTGTGGTCCATGGACTTTACTTACCTTTCTATAGTTTGGAGTACTTGGAAGTTAAGAAGGTCCTTAAGAGTAAGTAAAGCCAGTTCTTAAGAGAGCAAAGAAGGTCCTTTGTTGTATCCTTCATTGTTAGAATCAAGTTGACACATACAGGCAATATGGTTTCGTTCACTTGGGAGAATATAATCTGAGTAGGCACCTACCTGTATGGCTTTCTCTTTAAGACATATCTCTTCCTTAGTAAACATATTATTCATATCAAGACATAGATGAGACACCAAAGAATACCTTTGTGCTAGTTGATCATAACAGAACCCAAGGGAAATCCTGCACTTTATTTTTAAGTTGTTTTCACATTTTTTTTCAGTGTATGTGTGTGCATGGGGCTGAGGAGCCTGTGCACCATAGCATGATCTAGAGAGAGGTCAGAAGAAAACCTTCAGTAGTCAGCCCTTTCTATCGTGTGAATTCTGGGTATTGGGTGCAGCCCATCAGGTTGCATAGCAAGTGCCTTTACCTACTCAATGAATATAGTGTGTTGGTCATGTGGGAGTGAGAGCTGCAAAGATAATTGATTATTAGTTATAAAGTACAGCTCATCTTAATGACACTGGAGGAAGTATGTCCTGGTGAGATTCATTTTAGTGAAATTGATTGTATTTCCTCTGATTCTCTTAAATGGTCCTTATCTGTAGTTCTCTCGGGTCTGAAAATCCATGCATTTAACACAAGTTTCCATTTCTGCCTTTCAGGGGAGGCTTTGCACCAGAGGTAAGGGACTTATCATGTGGTACAGCATCGAGCCTTCGAGGAAAGCCTTTGTATAGGATATAGAACTGACTGAAGCGAGATTTATCTTCTTCTGTTTCAATCAAAACTTTTACTGGTGTTGTCTAATGTATTTCCTTTCCGTATGCTGCTTCTTTGCTTTGGAGTTTTACATCTATCATCCAGGGTATAAACAATGACCAGTGGCTAATGTTTCCAATGATGATGCCTTTGCTCTGAAGTATAACTTCAAGAGGACTGTAGTAGCAGACTAAATTTGGTTTTCTGGTTCTATAGGTAAAGTTTAGAAGCTGTAAAGTTTATTAACATTTTTTAACAGTCTATGTTTCTCTCTAGTCCAAATATCTCTAATATCATACTAGAAAACATCTCTGAGTATATTCTTCCATGCCTGTGACTCAGTCTACAGAGAGCCTGCTGAGGACTCTGACTAATAAAGCTGAGTGAGATTTATGAGTGTCAGCGTTACCGAGAGCCTAGGTTGACTTAGCAGACAGCTTCTCAATCAAAATATTGAGGTAAACACATTCTCTGTAGCTTGTCCTTTGGAATGTGTATGTCCTAGACCACACAGATGAAGGCTAATGACCTATATGAAGAACTAGTCCTCAGGGATGATTATAACAGATCTGTTAGAATTGGAGAGTCTCTAACATAAACTTCTTTCCTTTTCAAAGAGTAACATACGTAAGTGCTCACTTTGAGCAGATGAGACACGATTATTCCCAAAGCCGCACTGCTCAACCTTCCCAGGGCACTCAGGACGATTTACTCCCAAAACTCACTAAGCTAAAATTTGATCAAGTGTTAGCTCCCATTTGGCTGAAGCGTGAATCATCACAAAACGTACCGACAAAGACTTTGACACAGCTCACCCCATGAGTAACGGGGAGAGGCAGATGGGAGACCCTACAGAATTGGAGGAGGGACAATTTCCTGACTCACAAAGAGGCTCTTTGTTTTTAATGGGAGAATGAAGAGAATGCCTCCAATGCAATCCAAAGATGCTGCATCTTGTCCCTCTGACTTTCTGTTCTTCCTGGGGGATGTAGTTAAACTTGCTGTGATGAGGAGTGAGCGATGGCCGGCTTCATCAATAAACCTGTCAGAATAGCCCTGTGGTATCTGTTTGTAGAAGCCCAGGCAATCCTTCGCACTCTGAAGCTTAAACAAAAATTATCCTCATAGAAATTGCTGATTACGGTTATTACCAGTTAGCTAATTAAAGGAACTGAAATTAAAGCCAGCGGCTTCTGATATACCTTAGATGCCCGAGTAATTATCTGAACTATTTATTAATCAGTAGTTTGGCAGGCACCATGTGAATGATGAGTCACGTCTTAAGTGACAGGTTCAAGCTGTTGCCTCTGTTCCCCTTTCCTCAACTGTGTTCTTTTCTCTCCCATCTGAACTACTATCTAAATCTTTTCCTGTTTTAATTTCCTTTGGCAGCATCAACTGCTGAGACCTTCTCTTCTTAAACTGGAGGTATCGATTTTCACTTTCTTTTCAACCTCACTAAACCTTTACAATACTTCTGTGGTCACAGTGGGCGGACTGATGCAGTCCCCTTTTTACGAACTGGAGAACATGCACTTTCGAGTTTAAATAAATAAGCAAAGAAAATGAAATCACCCCTCGGTTGCTTGTTGGTCACCACAGCTACGTGGGGGTTGACAGTCTTCTGGGGTTAAATGGCTTCTTTATGTGGGTTGGCCTAAGACTATCAGATGAAGATGTTTACATCAAGACTCATAACAGTAACAAAATTACAGTCATGAAATAGCGACAGATGTAGTTTATGGTTAGGGTTGGCACAACATGAGAAACTGTAGTAAAGGGCCACAGCATTGGGAAGGTTGAGAACCACTGCTCGAGAAGTTTAGGCAAGTAAAGCATTATTTCCATTACTGTCTGAAGCCAGCCGGTGGCTGAGCAGGAGGTGGGGGGCTTGTCTGAATGTCACCTCATCAGCTACATCAGGCAAAAAATAAAGGAAGGTTCTAACATCTGCCCTGCTCCCTAGCACATGGATGCTTCTCCTACAAAGTAAAAAGTCCTTTCAGCATCACACAGTAAATACACAGCATTTTATTTATTATAATATATTATATACCTCTAAGACTAAAATGAGTATAAAATACACGGTTGAAATACATAAAATTTTTTTGTGATAAACTTAGGCTTTTGCTTAAAAGCCTACAAACATTTGATTCTTTAGGAACAGTACCCTATGTTTACTAAAGGAAAGCATTCCTTGTTTAGAATAGGCACACACACACCATCTGGAGACATGGGGCAGAAATATATAAATTTGTGGTTCAGCTTTTAATTAGAAACTTTTATCAAGAAAACTTCGGAATGATTGACTCGGAAAACTCAGGGTTACAAGCCATGCGCACACACAACCTTGAGCAAGAAATTCTCCCAGCCAACACTATCAGTTCAAAATGCTGATCATCACATCCAGTTCAACACGCATGGAGAAGCCAAGAAAAATGGGACCGAAACCGTTCTGATTTATCACCATTTGAACATCCACTACAGTAATAAGAGTCTAAGTTAGCTTCGCCTTCTCTGTGTGGTCAGCAACAGAAATTAACCGGTTAAGTGTTGGGTCCACTCACACAATCACTGGTGCAAAGTCTACGGATTGAGAAAGGGCCTCTGCCATGCGGTGACAAGGATGAATCCAGTCACCTGCTTAGCTCAGTCCTGGGGTCTTCGTTGACACAAGGACTTTCCTCTGTTCCTTTTCTTTTTAAACACTTGGCACTCTGCATATCTTATTTGTGCAAGTTCCTGTCACTGCTGCACACCAGGGTTCCTGTTTTGTTCCCTTCTAACCTTGACCATATTGGAAACCATTAATGCTGGGAACATAGAACAGCATGCAAGACCTGAGGCTTAGTCTTGGGAATCAGAAAATGCAGCTCTGCGAGCTAATGGTTACTAAGATTACATTTGAAACAGTTTGCAGGTTTCTTCTCGGTGTGTGTGTGTGTATTAGATTAGGCATGCATTGCTTATCCTAGTAAATGCAGTGTTTCTGAGATGTTTGCCTTATGTAAGCCAGTACACTGGTGCTATTAGTCCCTTAAAAGTCTGCAGTCACCATTGTGAAGCACACGTTTCTCAAAGTCACTTAAATCTGGGCTTTGACCTTGTTCTAATTTCTTACTGCCCTTCCTTAAGTGTATTTTATACTTCCCTTCCTATGGTGGAAAACTCTGTTGAACTAAAACCTACAGCAACAAAGTAAATGTAAGCCACTTAGAGGAAAATTTCAAGAGTACACTCTCACACATGACTAGCACAAGTTAATGCTCAGCACCACTTTCCCTCGCCCTAAGTGCTTTCTACGCTTCTAACATGCACTTGAAGGTTACATCATTTCTGAGCTCCTGTGAGTGAGATATCACAGTATAATTCCATCCACCCTTGGCCTCAGCCTATCGGCCCATCCTGTGCAGCCGTGCTGCCACAGGGGATTGATTTCTTGAACTCTGTTGGTTCTGACTTTGGACAGTTACAGATGATCTATTATTGTGGCATACATTTTCAAAAGAGTTTTATAAATGTATACTCCCCTGCCCTAGAACTTTATGGCCATCAATTGCCCACTGTCCGTGGTGACATGCACTGTTGCTAATCATTTTTTTAAACATTTATTCTAGTAGGTATACCAAATGAGTTTTAACATCACAAACAAATTGGTTTAAAAAGCATTTGTAAGTTGCAAAGGCAGTTGGCATTGTATTAGTGTCAGAGGGCAGTTGCAGACTTAGTAACTACAGGAACCTGGCTGGACATGTCCCTGAAGAGAGGGCAAGGCAGGGGGCAGATTGCAGGTTGATCTTGAGTACCAGTGGGGAGCAGTGTGGTAGAAGAATGGTAACCAGACCACACAGACTCTTGGAATAGTGCCATGCCTTTGTTTTTTTTTTTTTTTTTTTTTTTTTTTTTTTTTTTTTTTTTTTTTTGTTTGTTTGTTTTTTTTTGAGAAAAGCAAACCCCAGATTTTTGGTAGAGTTCTTTGGTTGTGGTTTAACCACAATCAATCCTTTTAAATGATTCGTCAAGTTGTGACATAACTAAGCCATTGTCCATATTTATCACACAGAGGACACGTGTGATAAATGTGTGTGCCTTAGAAATGGTTGCTCTGCGTCGTCACAGAACGATAGTAGCTCCTGCTTCATGTCCCACACACACGTGTAAGAACCAATTCCTGTCACAAGCAGATTATCCATGTATACCTACCCGTTTCCCCGTGGATAGTTATGCTTTCCCCTCCCCCTCTTACTCCATCACAAATTCTTAACCTTCGCCATCTCTCATTATTAATATAACCACATTTTTTTTAAAAAATGATTTAATTGCCACTGAAGCTGTCCCCGTATGTGTTCCTCAAAGCACAGTTCTGAGAGCAGACTTTAAGAAAAGTCAGTACTATCAAGAGTTAGAAGAAATCTTCACAAGGATGTGTTTGAAATACCTCTAACCCCAGAATGAGCAGTAAACTGAGGTCCTTGTTAGTGTGCAAATCACTAGGGGGATGGAAAGTATTTGAGGGAGCCCTTGGTAACAGAGAACCATCAGCAGAGAAAGACAACAAGCAAAGCCACCGTAACAATAGCCTGCCACTGACCAATCAGTAAGCTCTGATGACATTTAGTGCTGACTAGGTTAATCTTCAAAGTTCCCTAAAGCAAGACAAACCACTCACCTAAGAACATCTAGTTTGATGGCCAGGGAAACCGTAAGTGCTTTCCCATTTACACATGATCTAATGGCACATGGGTTCCATGAAAAGAGCTGAAAATGTAACACCAGGAATGTGTTAACCAGCACTTGTCATTAAACTTACTTTGTCAGGAGTGTTTGGAGAGATACACACAGTAGGTATGAAACCCTCACTTAAAACTGAAATATGTCAAGAATGTTTTCAAAAATGCAAATGTTTTCTCTTTGAACAATAGGAGTTATCCATGGAATCTGGGATTGACCCTGGCCAGGAATATGGACAAGATTATTACAGTTTTGAGCATGGGTACTTCTTCAGTTTTTCATTCAGAATTGTATTGTATTCTTTTTTTTTTTAATCATCAGAAGTTATTATTGCTATTAAGAGTTTTTCGAAATGTCATTGACACCTTTATCGCTGAAAACAGTGTGCCCGGTTTTTGCATTAGCTAAGTCCTCACCCTTTTGCTGTTTCGTTTACCCTGTTTGTGTTTCTAAAAATGTGCTAAGAAGGTTCATAACAATTAGAATGGAACATAGAAGTCAAACATGTTTGCTCAATTCCTGAATTCACCATTTTATTCTGGATACTGCGTTTCATGGGGTTTTCTTTTCCCCTAGCCTGAAGTTTTGTGCCAGAGCAGTGAAAAAAAAAATTAAAACATAGAATACACTTATGAATCTAGTAACAAGTATGAAAATGGAGCATTACTTCTGCACACCTAAGCTAACCACGTTCAAAAACATACCAAATGAAAATGCCAAGTGGGCTGTGAGCCTTCCATATGAATTTTCATATAAAAACTTGGATTTCACATTCTGTGTGAAATACGGATTTGCATATAGAATCTCTCTTGTACCTTCCATTCTTCATGTGGTTATGAAGTATTACATCTTTCTTCTTCCTGCCTCTAGTCTCTCTCCAAATTTAAACGTGAGATAACAACTGTCTTCCTTGTTATTGCAGAGAGCCACTGTGTCAATAATTCTCTGGCTGCCAAGTAGTGGTTTTAAATATGTAGTTTTGTTTTAATTTTTAGAAGGAACTTAATAGACTCTTAAGTATCTATTGATGATGAAGGAAAAAAAAGAAGCAGAGATCATTATGGTAGATTCTATGAAAAACAATGACATATGAAAAAATGTCTTAAGTTACAAGTTTATGTTGCAGGTATGAGATGCCCCAGTATGGAAGTCGCCGCCGACTGCTGCCCCCTGCTGGACAGGAGGAATACGGCGAGGTCATTGGTGAAGCTGAAGAGGAATATGAAGAGGAAGAGGTAAGTGTCTGACTTCATCGTGACATGTCCCGCACTGGCCGCTCTTTAGATCTTGTTTGACTAATGTGCTGTCAATAATTCCAACTGTGAGAATTCGTAGTAGTTCATTATTTGTTTTTCAAAGAAAGGTAACAGCGCTAACCATTCTCTTACCTATGAAGGCAATTCTTAAATTTCATTTCCTTCTATATGAAAGGTTAAACACCTGAAAGAAGTTGCAATAGAACAGGCCTTCTAAAATCGCAAATGCCTCTCTAAACAGTATTAAGAGCCATATATATTATAAATTTTACAATACGTGGTTGCTTTTGTTCTTGCCCTATCTGTATAACTAAAAATTATGAAAAAATGAAGTCTTCATATTCCATATTCAGGAAATAAAGTATCATCACCAATATTTTTAAATGTCATGTGATTCATCTCCGAATTAACCTGAATCGTGTCTTTCAAATTCTTACACCTTACCTGCAACACCTGCAGTATTTATTGGTAAATGGCCCTTCCCTCCATAAAAGAACAGCTCCTGAAGCTCTGATTGGTTCAAAATTCTACAAGACAGATTTTTTTTTCATGAGCTTTCGAATTAAATAATATATGTTCATGACATAAAAATTCTGAGACACAGCAGGAAGCTAACAAGCCAGAACTCTAGAGGTAAAGATAATGGTTATTTCTTTCTTGAGCTAAAATTAAAACTTTTTAAAAAGACCTAAATAACAGAGAAGAGAAAGCATTAGATTTGGGTATTACTACTATAAAGCCAAGACAAAAATAACGTATTGCCTTTTGGTTAGCTTCTGTCTATCATCAGAAAAAGAATATTGTCATATTTTTTTAGAAACTATATCTTGCAAGAGGCTTTTACCCAAAAAATGAGTTTATGAAGGACAAGGTCATGCCATAACTGTCTTCGAGCTAACATTTGAATTGCACTCTCAAAACTTTCAGGAAGAGCCAGAGAAAGTTAAAAAGCCCAAAGTTGAAATTAGAGAGCCTAGTGAGGAAGAGGTGGTAGTCACCGTTGAGAAGCCACCAGCGGCTGAGCCCACCTACCCAACATGGAAGAGAGCCAGGATATTCCCAATGATTTTTAAGAAAGTCAGAGGTCTGGCTGAGAAAAGAGGCATTGACCTGGAGGGCGAGGAGTGGAGGAGGCGCCTGGAGGAAGAAGACAAAGACTACCTCCAGCTGACCCTAGACCAGGAGGAAGCGACAGAGAGCACCGTGGAGTCAGAGGAGGAGTCCAGCGACTACACCGAATACACAGAAACAGAGTCTGAGTTCAGCGAGTCGGAGACCACTGAAGAATCCGAGTCCGAGACCCCATCTGAGGAAGCGGAGGAAAGCTCGACCCCGGAGTCAGAGGAGTCTGAGTCCACTGAGTCAGAGGGAGAGAAGGCAAGAAAAAACATCGTGCTAGCTAGAAGAAGGCCCGTGGAGGAGGAAGTCCAGGAGCTGAAAGGGAAGAGAGGGGAGCCGCCCGTAGAGCAGGAAGAAGAGCCCCCAGTGGAGGAGGAAGACAGGCCGGAGGAAGGAGAAGAAAGTGAACTGGCTCCCCTGGATGAGTCCACAGACCTGGAGGCTCAGGATGTCGCGGAGGAGGGCAGTGCAGAATCAGCCTCCGTGGAGAGGGGCGTGGAAAGTGAGGAGGAGTCGGAGTCAGAACGGAGCAGCAGCAGCACCAGTGAGAGTCTCTCTGGGGGCCCCTGGGGCTTCCAAGTGCCAGACCATGACAGAAGGAAGGAGGAAGACCCCAAGAAATCTCCAGGCGCGAACTCCGAAGGTTACAACACAGCCCTCTAGAGGAGGGGTTGATAGTAGGTGGCGTTTGCAGTGACGTGTGCTCTCTGTGTGCCGTGCCTTCTGTGTGGTCTCTGAAGTGGCTCTCGACGGGATGGGAACTTAGCCTGATCTGACTCTCTGACTCGTGGCTAGAAAAGAAAACGATTACATGTGCTAGCTACGTAGATGTGCATGCGGAAACACGGTAGCTCAAACCTGTCTCCTCTCTCTTACGCTAGCAAACAGGGAAACATCAGTACTGACTATGAAGTGGCATTATCAGCCATACTTGTCTATAGCAATGGAACAGACACAGGTATGTGATAAATAGGCAGTCTTTGCAGAGCAGATACCAGACAAAGAGCAACAACTTATATGAGCAACTGGTTTTTGATTATCTCTGTTCCCTGCGAAGGTGCCATGTCAAAGATATCTCGTATCAACTGCCACCTTCAAATGCTCAGAGTTAGATGAAACCTTATCTTGAAAGTTAAAAGCGATTAGCCTTTAGGTTATGTTTAAAACCTATCCTAACAGTCATGGCTTTTCTTCTAGGTAAACAAGCACCATTATTTAAAATATTGATACGGAGACCAGAAAGCATTGCCTATTCAGTTCCAAGAGGCTGTTCACATTCCCCCAGTATTATATTATTTGATGAAGGGGGAAAAAAAAGGCTTAAGTTTTGCTCCTTGTCACTCTGATATTGGTTGGTAAAAAGATAGCTGAATCAGCAAAAATGATCATCATAGTCCATTTGCTTATACAAGGAAATGTTCTGGCTTCTGTCGTACTAAGGACTCTCATTGGATAAATATTTTTAAAATACTGGAAGGAAAGACATTAAAATGGATACAGCATACAGATTCAGTTCCTGGCTTTCTGCAGAACTTCCTGAATGGTTGAGTAGCCATTAAACCGAGTTGGGACTTAGCAAAATCCAGACAATGTGCTTTTCTTCTCGTGTCTCGTGGTCTTTTGATGTAAAAGGAAAGTGTTTCTTACTAGGTGTACTTCCAAACGCAGCAACACTTTATTCAAAGATGTTTAAACGGAGTTGGAGAAAGGATAGCGAAATGGAAAGATGCCTCCTTTCCCCCTTGAGAATGTACCTTGCCGCCTCTCCCGGTATTGCTGTGGGTTGCACGGAGCCTTTGATTTCCTCTGACAATGATGAATTTATCATTACTCTTTATTTTCTCAGTGGGCAAGAAAAAGAATGATCAAGTTGGTGGTGGATCGGGAGTTTGAGAGCAGTTCCACTGGGGAAGACAGCGCTCCTGAGTCCCAGAGAAACAGACCCCGCAAGCCCAGTGGCCACAGCAATGTCAACGGCAACATCTACATTGCACAGAACGGGTCCGTGGTGAGAACGCGCCGTGCCTGTGTCGCTGATAACTTGAAGGTGCCCTCCCCTGTGTTGCTTGGGAGGCAGCATCTGAAGAAATTAGACAAGTTGGCAGGGACCCATGAGGAGAAGGTGCCCCTGAACACACTGTTCAAGGGGCCATTTTCCACCGAGAAAACTAAAAGAACCCCAACTCTGGTCACATTTGCCCCATGTCCTGTGGTTGCTGAGCACTCGGCAGTGAAGCCATCAGGGACCAGGCTGAGAAACACGGCTGAGCAGGAGTCCATGGTAGACAGTAGGCTCTCCAGAGAGTCAATGGAATTCCATGGCGACAACACGCCCTCAGAGGAGGAGGAGCTCTGGATGGGTCCGTGGAACAGCCTCCATATACCAATGACAAAACTCTGACCAATAAAAAAAATAATAACTTGCTTTTTACTTGTTTTTAATGAACTCTTTTTATTGTCACAAAAATCAGCATATGGGGTTTGTCACATGTGCACAACCTAACACTTCGAACAACCTGCTTTACAATAAAGAAAAAGAAAAGAGAGTTATTATTTGTATCAATTAATTGTTAGCCCCAGAAAAACCTTTATGGGCAGACTGAATTCACTAAATAATATCACTTCAAAGTCTAGTTGTTTGGCTGGATCTTGAATTAGTTTTTATTGCAATAAGCAAGAAATAACTCAGTAGAAATCATTGATTTTTTCTTTTTCTTTTTTTTTTTTTTTTTTTTTTTTTTTTTTTTTTTTGCTTAACATAGATGGGACTCCATTTCTAGATTGACACGTGCAATTATTTTCTATGGTCTAAGGGATTTTATTGGTATGAAGTTTACACAGATGCTGATTTTATAAAAGAACATAGACTTACAAAGCAGCAGGACAGGTGGCAATCACTTGTGAGTTATTTTTAATCCTGAAGTTACTTTTACATATCGTCCCCAATGTAGTTTTAAAGATTTCTGAAGGAACACTTTTAGGGCCTTAGGTCAAAGCTTTTGTAAGTACTAAGAACAAAAACATAACTTACAGTTTTACCTGGTGCCTAGCCCACAGGGGTCTGGTCTGCACACATTCTATTCTTTCCACGTGTAGCAAATAATCTTAACAATGTTTGCAAGGCAGTAACTCTTTGGAGCAACATATGAGCCTCACAACAAAAGCTTAGTGGGGAGGAGAGAGGATCAAGGAGACAACGATGCTTCTTGCTTCTTGAACCCATGTTCGGTAGATGATGTGGCAAGGCAGAGAAGCCTCTTGTAATGTGACTCGACATACCTTACAAGCCCAGCATACAAGGATGTGTCAGGGTCACTGACTTATGCAGTGTGTTAAATGCCTGTCTATACAGGCTGCACTGTATAGATATCTCTATGATCTCTACGCAACATCATTGCACTGGTACAGTTTACTTCTCCCAGATCACCTTTACTTATACATGATTTCAGTGAACGTACTTATGTGCTATATATGGTCCAGAGCCAGAAAATGACTGTCTGCACATGTGTTTTAATCAAAGAGCACAGTCTTCTTTTTCTTTCCACCTCTAAACAACAACAACAACAACAACAACAACAACAAATACAGTGCTTTACCATTCATAGAAACTAGACAAAATGGCCTTTAAAACCATCTCGGGTGTTGCGTGCTCTGCAGCATTAGAAAGGATGACCAATGTAGGCTAAGGGAATTCCAAATTTTATTCACTATGGCTTCATGTGATATAGATATATTTCACTCAGATTTTGCATTGTATTAAGCGAGTTCACATTTCAATTAAATTCCTTCGGGCATGCTTATTATGTGGTTGAAGAACTAAATAGTGCATTATTGTTTATTTCTTGACTTTATGCACTTCAAATTTTGAAATGGTTTTTGCAATGCTATTCTCTTATTTACAAGGTTAAGGAATTATATTCACTAACACACCAATTTCTGTGACTGGTTACATTTTCATTTCAGCTCTGTGAACATACTTGGAATAATATGCTGAGGTCTCATTTTACTGAGAATTAATTCCTTTTTATACCCTTAGAAAACCTGTCAGCATTAACAGTAATATTAGAAATGTAGAATCATATCCATGCCTGCAGGCTTATTAACCAGGATGTACGTCTTCACAATATCTAAGATGGCTTGTATGCACACTGAAGCTTATGAAGCAATGACGCATGGTTGGTCTGACTCCTTCAGGTACCACGAGCACCAAAGC
Source organism: Micromys minutus (assembly GCF_963924665.1). Taxonomy (NCBI): domain Eukaryota; kingdom Metazoa; phylum Chordata; class Mammalia; order Rodentia; family Muridae; genus Micromys; species Micromys minutus. Next base: position 11,344,410 of record NC_137960.1, on the reverse strand, counting down.
AATTGTTTGTTACATAAAATATCTTACATAGATCTCAAATTAAGCATTCAGACTTCCCTAGTAGTTCAGTCATTGATCACTAAATATAATTTAATATTTTTATGGCACTTCATGGTAATGATTACTAGCCTCCCTTGGTATTCTATGTACATGCAGATCTGGTTTATTTTTTTTTTCCTTCCTTTAGCTTCTACATGTAAAATTTAACTTATCTGTTGCTGTTCCTACCACAGCTGTTTTATTTTTTTCTTTGAGCCAAGGTTTCTTATGTTCTAGTAAGGAAGTTTGTAGTGTACTCTTTTGATTATTGCTATGGAAAAAGAAAATAAATCTGAGATGGGGGTAAGATAGAAAGACTTCATGAAAAGCTCTTGGGAAAATTTCTGTGGCCACTGTAAGATAGGAGCACAGTTCTGAAGATCAGTGTTTTGCTGAAGGCTAATGTCATAACATGATAGGAAACATGGTTATTTTTAAGATAATATAGACTGTAAGACAGACAATATGCAGCTATTAAAACCCAGGGGGCATTCGTATCTCAGCACTTATGAGATGATCATTTTGATATAAATGACATGAAGCTTATCAACCCCTGGGGTGAGAGGAAGATGAACAGCCTTGATAAGGAACAACCAACTCAAATATTTTGGTTCGTATATTTAGAGGAAAGAGATAATTCTAAAACTCTGGCCGAATAAATCTGGATTAGCTGAATCACTACGCTCACAGGACTTTGAATAACCCATGAAATCCCGACTAAAAATGAGAAATAATGTGGGTACGCTTGATCTAAAGGAGAATTAACATAGATAGTATTTCTATGAAAGTATGCATAAGGAAAGGTGTGCCTGATTTTTCTAGAAGGGCATAGGAAATATTGCTTAATGAACACCAGCCTTCAGTGCGGTAAAATAAATAAATAAGGCCCGCAGTTCCCAATAAATCAACATACACAGCAAATGCCGTCACAGTCCACTTGGGACCTGTGACTTCAGAAGCCTTGCAGACACAAAATTCAAGGAAGAAGCAAAGCAGTCAGTGTGGTGAGGTGTTGGTCATGGTGACCATTAGCCCACAATGTCCTCCAAGTCACTAGATCTCTTCTTCTCATTGGTTGAAAACCCTGAGAGCTGTCACAGAATTCCACCTGCATAGCATCCCAAAGGACCTTCTTAAAGAACAGGTTGCCACTGTCAGCAGTGATGGTAAAAGATGTTGTTTGCCCTCTGTGGGTCTTCCAAAGAGTCACTGCACCTACAATCAGAATGTTGCTGATAACATCTGTGTATCAGAGTAAGAAGCCTTTGGGTATTGATGCGTGAGAGGAGCTGTCATCTGTATTTCGAGGATCATCTTCAATCTCTTGTTCCGCCTTGTTCATTGCCTTACACCTTACATAGTAAGTCATCCTCCACCCTATGAGTGAGATGGGCAGAAAGCACTAGAACTCTATTCTCAGAGCAGATGCCTCCTGTGCCTGTAAATACCACAGCAGTGCATCTGAGGGGTAAGTTCCAATAGCAACTGGTCCTCTCATGTCCTATAGACAGTTTCTCCCTATTCTGGGGTGATGACATGAATTCCTAGTTGTGTTTCTCTCTTGTTTTAGCATTCGCTGATTCTGTTTACTTTGTTTTTTCCATTGAAGTCTAGCAAGTTTATGGTAAGTTAAGCATATGTATGAAGAATGCGAATGCTGTTTCTAGTTTGAGGAATTATCCGGACATCCACACTTCCCCAATTTCTTTACCCAAGCGCCTGTTCTTCCTTAAATGTTATGTTACGGTACAAAGAAAATCAAGTATAAAGTCTGAGTTAAAATATGTTGTTATACAATTACACAATGTTTTACAAATAAATTTCTATTTGAAAAAGTTGTCTCATTATTCTGCCAGACACAGATAAAATCAGCAATTCCTTTCCCATTTGCATGTGCAGCTTAATTTTTCTATTAAAAAGTAAAAGGCTCCTCTGCCAACTCTTATCTCTAAAAACCATAGGGGAAGAAAAAAAGATTAATATTTTAATGTTAATTCCTGTTCTTTGTCATTTCAACCATGTGTCCATGAGCCTGTTCTATACAGAGTAAGACAGCATTTCCTGACACGCCATCTACTTTTCCATGAAGACACTTTTATAACCACTTAAACAGTCGGGTTTTTTTTTTTTTTTTTTTCATGTACATTCAGCCCATGGTGTTTGTTGAAATGCTAGTTCTCATGTGCATTCGATGGAGATGATAAATGTCACGGAACAATGTTAAGAAGCATAGCCAGCATGAAGTTTTGTTCCATACATTTTATGCTATTGAATGTTTCAAAAAACTCATGGTTTTATTCATCAACTACTTGCCAACTGTCTGAGGGTCTACCTACTATTATCCATCTATCTATCTTCTCTTTATAGAATCATCTACCTTCAATATATCATTGGTCATCTATCACCTACCTATGATTATCTGTTTTTCCACTTATCTATCATCTATCTCTAACATATATCAACATACCTATAACCTGTTATCTATTACCTATACCCCTATACCTATAATCTACCATATATATAGATAGATAGATACATAGATAGATAGATACATAGATAGATAGATAGACAGACAGATAGATAATGACCATTATATGCCAGTTACCTTCATCTGTTATTTACTTATCATTGTCTCTTTCCATTTCTATCCATCTGAAATTTGACCTGATTCCCCGCCCCCATACATTTGGAGCTGGTCTAACTGTCCCATGTTGGTGATACAAAACTTTCCTCTGTTTAAAAGAAATCAGGTTCAATAAATGTAAATATTGTAACCCTGCCCCCATCTTAGCCACTGGAGTAGCCTTGCCCCTCTGCCCTTCTGTTCTTCTCTAGAGTGGAACATCATTGATCACAACCTGCCCAGCACTGAGTGAACCTCCTTGCATAAGCAAAAGCTGGTGAAGGGCAAGGGTGTTACAGAAAAGTGGAGTCCTCAGTCATGACAACAACACTACAACCTCCGATTCCCCAGTTTAAAAATTCATCCCATGGAGAAAAGGAAATGATACCCTTCAAGATTAAACTATGGAGTTGTTTTCAATAGTCTTCACAGATTGGTCCAAATGTTGGGACTGACATGACTTCAAAGTCTATTGCTCTGTTCCTCTTGCTGAACAAATGAGAAAATGTAACTGTTTTTTCCACAGTCCTTCTGTTACTATATGCCCCACAGGCTTCAAGGTTGGTATCAACTACCAGCCACCCACTGTGGTGCCTGGGGGTGACCTGTCCAAGGTGCAGCATGCAGTGTGCATGCTGAGAAACACAACCGCCATTGCTGAAGCCTGGGCCTGCCTGGACCACAAGTTTGAGTTGATGTATGCCAAGAGGGCTTTTGTACACTGGAACATGGGTGAGGGAATAGAGGAGGGGGAATTCTCTGAGGCTGGAGAGGATGTGGCTGCCCTGGAAAAAGATTATGAGGAAGGAGGCATCGACTCCTATGAGGACAAGGATAAGGGAGAAGAATAGGCAGCTACTAGAAACCTGTTCATTGTGTTTATTGCAAAATCCTTTAGAAATAAACAGTCTCCTTGCATGGTTAAAAAAAAGAACAGTCTATTGGTTGGGGAAGGGGTTATTTCTTTCCTTTTCTTTGGACTGGGAGCTTTGAAGAATGAAAACTGGTGTAGTAATATTGACGAGAAGACACCGCATGAACACGGGGTCCTGTGGTGGTACAATATCTGTGAGGCCAGGGGAATATTTTGAGGTGTATCCAAACCATGTCTCATTTCCACTACTCAAAACTAGCGTCAGGATTGAACTGGCCTAGGTTCTCTAGGTTCTCTGGGTTTGAGGTGAAATTGAGTTTTAAATACAAATATAACCCATATCTAGGTTTTTTTGTTCCCCTACCAATAAGCACTGAGTCAGAGGGCATTTGAGAAATACCAGAATCTGTGAGTGGCATGTTGTTATCTGCTTTCCTGCTAATTCCTTGAAAAGTTGATATGCCTTGCTTGCTCTCTCCCAAGTGACTCAGAGTTCTCTAGCATTACAAAACTATCAGTCAGAGTACAGTGAGAAGAAAAAGAGGGTTTTAGATAGCATAAACATAAATAAAAGGCACAACCCCAACACTGTTCAATTATTTTAGTTATATGTGTATTAATATTAGCAAAATGTATGAATATTAAATATTGCCTTCTAGACTTTCCTATAGCACTTATTAATCATATTATATCAAATGAAACATTACATCTCTTTTCCAAAGATATATAGTATAGCTCCGTTCAAATAATGTTGAGGTTCAAAGAAAGTCTGTAGGTACGTATTTCAGAATATAAATACATACATTTTTAAAGTAAGGCATATGGGGGATGAAAAAATAGACAGGAATAAACAGTTTTACTTTCAACCAATGTGTTAGCAAAGCAGTCCAGCTAGCCAGAAAAACCAAACAAACCAAAATGTATGTGTTGTGTTTATAGATTTCTGTCATATAAATTTCTTACCACGGTCAGTTCCAAGCTGTGAACACCTTAGAAATATGTCCCCAAAACTCTAACTTAAGAACTGGCCTCCACCAACTGACATGAACTCAAGGCTGTGTCTCACTCTTAAAATCATCAACAGTGCCTACTCTCTGTCTCAAAAACTGGAACTGGCAATGGAATCTCTCTTTGCAAATTACAAAGGAAAGACTTTACTGAAGAACTAATGATGTCAGGAAAACTAACTGGTCAGCAGCAAGCTGTACATTCAAAGAGGGAAGAGAGACCAGGAGGGTTTCATGATGGATGCTAATCGGTTCTGAAATATTTTTGTGTAAAGGCAAGCAAGGTAAGAGAATAGACTATGTATCAAAGATAGAAATTTCATATGGTACAACAGAACAGATGGAGACCAAGAAATAGAAAAAGATTAAGCCAGTATCAAGAAAGAACTCAGTAACTAACCCATTTCTAAACATTACCGGAACCTGTGGGTTTTTGGGGGGGTTGTTTGTTTGTTTGTTTGTTTTGGTTTTTGTTTGGTTTTTACCATGTAGTCTATGGGCAATCCCTTTAAAGTTCCAAACAAGAGCTCCTGACTTCATTAAAGGAATTAAAATAAAGGTAATGAGAAACATCAAGGTAAACATTTTAGCATAGAAAGCATGGATCAATACCAGTTGGTTCTTCCTAACGTTGAATCTGTTGCCTCGATCTGTGTTATTTCTGCCTTTTCCTCTCTTTGTTTCAAGTAACAACGCTTACACATTGGGTATTGGATCTATCTGATTCCCCGATGTGTTGTATCTCTCGGGGTCTCTTTATTTTTATATCTTAGCAAAATTAACAAAGCCAATAATCTGAAAAATATCAAAGTGACAGGTTAGCCAGAGACAGGCTGACTCTAGGACAGACAGGCTGCAAACTAGCTGTTTGGGAGACTAGGGCTAAGTTTCTGTTTCCCAGAACTGGAAAAGTCCAAGTCAGCTCCATGAAAAACTGCCCCTCGTGCAGCCAATCAGGAGCTGCCAGGAGCTACCCAGACACCTGGTCTGAGCCAAGACCACGCCTCACAAGCAGCCAATCAGGAGCTGCCCAGCCACCTGGCCTGAGCCTAGCCTGAGCCAAGAATAGTTTAATCAGTAATGATTCCGGAGGGAAGTCCCCCAAATTCCACAGAGCCTTAACCAGTCAAAAAGACACCAATAACCCTGGAGACAGAATCAACCAATAAAGGGCGGGGGGAAGGTAAAAGGCAATTGCTCCTACCCTAACAAGCTGTCAAATGACCCACCAAAGCTCACACCTCTGTCTTCCATTCTGAATAGTAGATCCCTACATGCTGAATCTCTGCATAATAAACGCTCCTTACTGTTGCATATTTCTGAGTCTGGGGTCTCACTCTTTGGTGAGCCAGGGACCGCTGCAAAAGTAATAAAATCTTTTATTCATGTGCAGCTCATGTTTTCACACTCTTCCCACCTACAAAAATAACAAAAGTACAGCCCAGCAGGGGAACATAGATTTGAGCTAACCACAGGGTCCTAGCTGTGCCTGCAACTTGTGAATTTTACAGCTGTGAGAAAAATAAATACTTATCTTGTCTGGAGTCGTGAGGGTTAACTGGAGTTATTTGTGTAGAGCTTTTAAAACAGGCAGAAACATAGAACAGAGGAGAATGTGAAGGTGCCTTCCAGGAGGGAAAGGGTATGCCAAGAGTTAAGTTCCACACAAAGAACAGAGAAAAGACTTCTGCTTCCTCCATCTGTAGATGTGTAAGGAAATGGATATGATGTGTAATTACTGTTATTTCTTCCCTTGATTGATTCCTACTCCAGCCCCGTGTTCCCTAATAGTGAGAGAAATTTAAATTGACAAGTTTCTCATCTGCCCCTTGTTTGAGAAATCAGGGTCTGTCTCAGGGTGCTTTATGCTAGCAAACACTGGCTCTTGAAGTAAAACCACTTGGCAAAGCACGCTGAGACCAAATGCAGCAACTCAACTTCCATGTGCGATCTCAGACTGAAAGGAGAAAGCTCCATTGTGCCCAGAGTGCGCAATGATGTGAAAAGGGTGAGCAAATGAAGATGCCACTGGTGGTGGTTCTTTTTTGTTACAACTCTTTAATTGACTTCCAATAGCTCCATCTTTGAAGATGAGTCTTCCTGACTTTGGTCCAAGGTCAGATGAGAATACTAAGAAAGCATTTCCAAATAAGAGAAAACATGCAACAACCTTGGAAAGGGTAATCTTGGAAAGGGTAGTCTGCTACCTTTTTTTTTTTTTTTTTTTTTGGTACCCAATGCAATCTTCTGAGCATCATAGGAGATCCATAAGTTGTTCTGTGTATATTTTATCAACTCTACTCAAGGCAACCTGTCACACTAGGTCCACCCTTTTGGATGTCCATCCTCCCAGTCTTGAGGAAGAAATTAATTAAGGGATTGCTGACAGCTGCTATCAGTAAGAGAACCTTACATAGCTGAAGTCCATTTCTCAGTGTGTTGGGTCAACCTAACACACTGCCCTTGATGTGATGGTTTGGAAACCTAGGGGTGTCAGGAGCCATAACAGGACAAGCTAGTAACTAGTAGGTGACCATCCTGAGATGGCCTGCCTCAGATTATAATACAATCTGAGACTGGTTCACCCTTATTCAGCAAGGCTGTAAGGGATTTATTTTAGGAAAGATTCCTGCTATTAAAATGCTTTTCCTGTCATTATTAAGTACATATAACAAGTACTGTCTTTTAGTGGTGCTATATAGACAAATAAAGTCTTAATGATTCTTAAGTCTTAATATGATCCTATAAGAATTCCTACAATTATAACTGATCATTAAGTTCTTTTATAGTGGGATTGCTATTAGGTCCTTTTCTGACAGTCAAAACTGCAATGAGAACCTTGCCAGTCTCCCAAGTGTCACCAGTTAATTGCTCTTAGATGGTAACCAGACTTTCTCCTACTCAGAGCACATTTCAAGAGGTTGTAAAACAATTACTCAAAGGTCATAAAGAGGGAACTAACAATTTATTATAGGAGCTAGGATAGAGGATGAAATATTGACTGGGTTCATCTATACAAAACTTCACTAATAAGCTAGTTATGGTTTTAAACCTTCAGTGAACCTGTGGAGCTGAGACAGGTGACGGATGTTCAGCCAGATAATTACTCCTAATGGATATGCAGGTAAACATTCTCCGTTGTAAACTTCTATTTCTATTTATGATTTGATTTTTGTGTAAACTTGTAATAAACTTTGTAACATGTAATTATTCTGAAAGATGTATAAGTACTGAGGAGAGAGAGAGAGAGAGAGAGAGAGAGAGAGAGAGACATTTTCCTTTTAGAAGAACTTTTCCCTGAGAAACATTTTTCCTTAGAGATATTTTTCCCTTTCCCTACTTAGGATTTTTCTGCTTTCTCTTTAGATAGCTTTCATAGGACACTCTTTATCACTTTTCTATGTGTTCCTTTTTCTTCCTGTGACTTCCGACTAGCAGGCTAAAGGTTAGAGCCAGGTGGTTCCTGCTGAGATGGTACAAAGTCTATTCACATAATTTTTTGCTGTTTTAGGAAGAGGTGCTAAGTGCCGGAGACTGAAGTTTCTGGCCTCAGAGGAACACAGAAGGCAGGTCAGCTACAATAGCACAGTAACTTAGATAGTAAACTTTTTATTATACAGCAACCCTAAATATCTCATAAGACCAAGTCTTAACCCTGTATCCTGTAAGACCAAGTCTTACCCTCTGCTGACTCTCTTCCCCCTCTGCTGCCTCAAGAAGAACTGACAAGAAGAAACCATGCTGGCGCTGCCCCCCCCCCACATAAGGACATCTGTATCATCCATATATGAGAAACAAGCAAGCAGCTTACAAAATGAAGGTAGGCTTACACCACTTCTGTCTCCTTGGCAGTGGTTCTGATGTGGTTGTACCTGCGTGCAGGGGGCTCTGGGAAACGTAGCACGGGTATAAAGAGGTCACTTATTAAGTCTTGAGTTGGGCCAGCGCAGCAAAGCTCTAGTTGTTTCTAGGCATAAGAGAAGCCTAGGGGACATGGAGTGACAGAAAGAAGATATAAGATTCGAATGTCAGAGGATCTCAGGCGAACGGACACAAGTTGCAGGCTTATGAAAGAGTCATATTCCATTGTCACAGGGAAAGCATCTGCTGGAGAAAGGACCCATAGGACAGTGATGTCAATAGTCTCATAGACCTATCTGAGTCCTATCTTCACAGCATCAAGGGAGAAGCATGAAACTGTTGTGCACTCAGTGAATGAGTATAGATATGTAAACTATGTCTGAGATTAGAAAAGATGAGAAGGGATCTGCCTGACCCTCTAGTTTGTACCAGAAAACTCTATGGCACTCTTAAGTGGAAAGGCTAGTGTTCTTTTCTGGAAATCCAGACAGTGGAAAAATATTTAAATCAGTTATCAAAAAAATAAAAACAAGGTTTCTTTTCACATTTATGGCATAAGTGTGTGTATATGTGTATATGTATATGTGTGTATGTGTGTGAGAGTGTGTGTGTATGTGTGTATGAGTGTATGTATGTGTGAGTCTGTATACGTGTGTGAGTGTGTGTATGTGTGTGTATATATGTATATATATATATGAGTGTGTGTGTGAGTGTGTATCTGTGTGTGTATATAAATGTGTGTGTGCATATGTGTGTGTATGTGTGTGAGTGTATGTGTGTGTGAGTATGTGTGTGTGAGTATGTGTGTGTGTGTATGTGTGTGTTTCCACAGATTCTTTTTATTTCATATGTTTCTGAGACACAGACTTAAAGACATTCAACTATTAGATTACTGTCTTCAAATATCGGAAAAGTGTTTATGCTTTGTGGTTTTAATTTCATCTCATCTGATGACACAATCTAATTTTATATTACTTTCTGCTTCTGCTCAACAAAATTTGATGGTACTCCTACAGGAAAAAAAATACACATCTCAGAGACTAGATGCAAAATTACATCCCATATAAACCAAACTGTCTTGTGGTTTTGTTTGCTTTCTTTAGCTTTTGAGTACAGTAGAATCAAGTAGATCAGACAACATGAAAATTTAACTTATCCATTCACTCCATACTTCGTAATATACACAAGGGCTGGCCACTGCATCTGGTGTTTAAAATACACTGTCTCCATTATCAGAAAAACCACCAAGGACTTGCTGTCTTCTCTGGGACAAAAGCACTGTCAAATGTTTGAACAAAACAAGCCAGATGGATGTAACTCACCAGTGTGGGTCATGTATACATTAAATGTCAGGTGTATATAATAAAGTTTCTTTAAACCGAGCATTTATCTAAACAGCATTTACCACATTTGGTATAAATGAGAACAAATACAAAGCACATACACTGCTACACATTTTCTGATGTATAATTAACGTTGGTTTCTTAGTATTCTATTGCTGTGAAAAGACACCAAGAGAATGGCAACTCTTAGAGAAGGAAGCATTTATCTGCAGCTGACTTACAGTTTCTGAGGTTTAGGCCATCATTACCATAGTGACACACAGGCAGACCTGAGGCTGGAGAAGTAGCTGAGAGTTCTATGTCTGGATCCACTGGTCATAGGAAGAAAAAGACACTGGACCTGGTCTGGACTTAAAGCTCCTCCCCAGTGACGTACTTCCCCCAACAAGGCCACACCTCCTACTCCTTCCCAAACAGTGCCACTCCCTAGACTAAGCATTCAAATACATGAGTCTATGGAGACATTCTTATTCAGACCACCACACATCCCATAATTATTATTAGTTCCTATATAAGGACTTGCTTGGAATATTACTCTAAATATTGACATATTACATAGTTGCTCTGCTGAATGGCATCGCCTCTAAGCCAGGCAGACTCCATGACAGGCTCTAAACTATCTCTTTGGGAAGACTAGGCCTTAGTTTCTATTTCCCAGAACAAGTCAGTTATTGTAAAAAGATCCATCATGGGCTGTCAATCAGAAGCTGCCTGAGGCAAAAACAGTCAGGGTTAGAGTCAGCAACAGGTTCTAGGCTCCTCCTGGAAAGTCCCTGGGGCCCTAGCCAATCCCAGAGATACACATACACCTGGTGATAGAGCCAACCAATCAGGATAAAGATCACCTACTCCACCCTGATCCTGGAAGCTGACATCTCTGTCTTCGATTCTGGTGAACGGTAGATCCCTGCATGCTGGAATAAACACTTGGCTGTTGCATACTATTTGAGTCCGTGGTCTCATTCTTCAACGAATCACAGACCCTTAACAACATTAGATTAACAGCTTCAAATTCAACATATTATAAATAAAATGAACTACAGCTCATCATTTTCAAACCTCAACAAACATAATGTCTTATATCTTTATCCAGGCCTCCATCAGTGGCTCTGTGCTGCTCAAAGCACCCATGATTTTCCAGTCCCCTCTCTACACTCTCCATCCTTCCCTATACCAAGAACAGTACCTTTTCCTACCTTCCCTATTATTCTCAAAAGAGTAACTTTCTATTTTTGTAGACTCTGCCCTGACCTGAATACAAAAACACCTGGCTAGGGCTAGCCAAAGATTATGAATACATTCCTCCAGCCTTCCCCACTCCACCAGAAAGTGAGGGACTTCTAACGTGATCTTAACAGAATTTATCAACTAATAGTTTTGAAATTCTCAGTTTTCTCATTGCTTAGACTTCCAATCTACTGTTATATTGTATTATGCAACTTCTAGAATGCAGCTTAGACTATTTCTTTCAACACAGTTTCTGTCTGAATACCCGGGTGAGAGAACTTAAAAGACTAGGGACTAAACTTGCAGAGGCCTCAAGAGAGGACAATGTGCTGTTGCAAATTTTGGAAACTCTTTTTGTTTGGTTTCAGATCCTAAGACAATGCCTATTTTACATACCAAAGCAGACCTGGCCTCCAGGTTTTCCCAGCATCCTTCAGTCTCTAGCTGGCATGCCTCATCCTTAGCTCTAATATTTGAAGCCCAGGAGCTGAGCTGTTCTTCCCCCGAGAGGCTCTTCCCTATATACTTCAGACATTTTTCTCCCCTCCACTCTCTCTTCTCTTTCCTCTGTCTTTCTCTGCATGCACTTTCCCTCCCCTCTCCTTCCCTCCATCTTTTCCTCCCTGTGGCCTAGGTCCTTAGGGCCAGTGAGCTCACCCTAGAGCAGCTTCTCAACAAATCTGCATTTAATATAATCTACTCCAGCTTGAATTGGCCCATTGTCATCTTTCGTGAGGAAATAATCATTTCTGACAATTAGAAAGGGTTTCACATTATATTTTGTCAGTTGGTTTTCATTGAGAATCAAGATTTCTGAAGCCCCAGATGCTACATTGGAGCAGAAATAGTCCACATCAGCCAAAGTTACCTGAAGCCAGGATAGTGAATACCTCAGTGGTATTAAATTGATAATGCAATGTTCAAAGGACCCTTTGCTTTTATCTTTGCATTGGACAGAATTCAAAAAAAAGCCCACTGACTCTGTGTGCTTAGACAACAACCAAAGCACATGGGTGTTTCAAAAAGTTGTATTTGTTATATTTTAGGGAATACACTTTGATAGTTGAAATGTTTCTTAACCAAATCAGGATGACAGGCATTTCTGTCTCTTCAAATGTGAATTACTTCTTGTGGGGAAGGTGTCATAAGCTTTTAAGAAGTTATTTTGAGAGGGGAGCATTGGGAGGGTCTGGGAAGAGTAGAGGGAGGGGAAACTAAGGTCAAGGTATAATGTGTGAAAAAAGAATAAAAGTTAAAAAATCTCCAAGCATGAAAGAAGTTATTTTGAAATAAATCGTGGTTTGAGGTCTCTTGTTATTTTGTTTTGGTTTGATTTTTTGTGTTTGTTTTGGTTTTGTTTTTGTTTGTTATAATTGTCCCATTGTGTTGTAGAAAGGCAATAGCCACTTTCTCATTGCATGTGATACCATACAGCTCTCTTCGTAACCCCTACCCCAGGTCACCAAATACACACAGTACACAGTGTGGTACAATGGTCACCAGTATTTTGTCTCTTTCTCTATGAGGCAAACCTATTCCTTTCCTGAGATGAGTGAGGACACATGTCCCTTGTGTGTGTGTCTGGATTATTCCACTCCATACAATGAACCTGGGTTCCTTCCTTGACTTAATCTCATTCCTTTTTATACTCTTCTAACTGAGTGTATGGCACATTTCCTTTGCCCTGTTTGCTTACCCACTAAAAGGAATCTGGGTTGACTATGTCTTAGCACTTGTAAATATGGCTGAAACATGGGAGGGCATGGAAGTTATCTTACTTGCTACAATGACTGATGAATCTTAGATACAATTACTTCATTCCTTTTGGCTATGTATCCAGGCATGCATTTGCTGAACTATGGGACCGTTCTATTTAATGTTATAGTTTATGATGTTTGGCCATGACTGTAACCATAAATACAGTTCTAGAAAATATTTTCTATGCATCTGATGTTGCACCATGTGTTGTATCTACTATTACCATCCTTGGGTTTTCTCTAATGCAGAATTAATAGTGAACTGTTTCTATCAAAAGATGTCTCCTGAGAGTAGGAGTCATTTCTCTATAGGAAGTGCCTGGTTTCATACTTTAGTTTTACAGAACTCACACTTCTTAGTTTCCACTTCTGAAATCAGTTCATTTTTTATGTTTTAAAACATTTCTATTTGTTCTGTGCCAAATAAAGCTTGTTCTTTGCAATCCTTGGGTCTCTCCTTTTTTATGAAAAACTGTTATGGCAATATTTAAACTCAACCAGAAATCTCTACTCCACCTTTATTTCCCTCTGTATTTAGCCCCCAAATAAAAGACATACACAAATTTATATTTACAATAAGCCTTAATCATCACAAGAGCTGGGCAGATATCTACCCTCAATGCTATTAAAACATATTTTCTATTGATAACCCCAAGTTATTACTTACTATGTTTCATCTAGACTGCTCTGAATTCCAATTGGCCAGCCCTCAAGGTCTTTCTTGAGCTTTCCTCTCCTGTTCTTTTCTAATCCCAAGGCTGAGAACACCAAGCCCACCTATCTCAGTTCTGCCCAGATATTGGCTGACAGCTTCTTTATTGACTGTACTGGCTGGTTGTGTGTCAACTTGACACAAGCTGGACTTATCACAGAGAAAGGAGCCTCCCTTAAGGAAATGTCTCCATGGGATCTAGCTGTAAGGAATTTTCCCAATTAGTGATCAAGGGTGGGAGGGCCCAGCCCATTGTAGGTGATGCCATCCTGGACTGGTAGTCCGGGGTTCTCTAAGAAAGCAAGCTGAGCAAACCAGGGGGAGCAAGCCAGTAAATAACATCCCTCCATGGCCTCTGAATAAGCTCCTGCCTCCAAGTTCCTGCCCTGTGTGAGTTCTTGTCCTGACTTCCCTTGGTGATAAACAGCAATGTGAAAGTGTAAGCTGGATAAACCCTTTCCTTCCCAACTTGTTTTAAGGTCATGATGTTTTGTGCAGGAATAGAAACCCTGACTAAGATATTTACCAATAAGAAATACCTGGAGGCAAGGCTACATAGAACCAGTTAGGTCTATGCTTGGACTCTCTTGTCTCTGGAGCAAACAGGTCTTAGAGGCCCACACCTAGCATTATATTACATAGTAAAGAGAAGGCCCCAACAAAGAACTGTACCAAAAACTATACAAAATCAAAAATATTTAAAGAGACTATCATAACAACATACAGCAATAAAATATATAATGTAAATTCATATTTTTTGAGAGCAGACAATTGCTGAAACTATAAAAAAAATTGAACACAATAAAATTAGTCTTCAGCAAACTTTCCACAAGGAAATGCTTGTTTTGCAAGAATCTGCTCATGAATGCTGCCCGCCCCCCCCAACAAAAAATCAAAATTTTTTAGGAAATTAAACATTTTTTTCATATTTTAGATCATTTTTCTTTTTATTATAATTAAATCATTTCCCCCTTCCCATTCCTCCCTCTAAACCCTCCCATAATACCCCCTCCTTGCTCTTTCACATTCATAAACTCTTTCATTGATTATTATATCTTACATATCTATATGTATATGCCTATATATTCCTAAATATAACCTGTTTCACGAGAGTTTGCTGTGAGACTCTGTCTCCTAGTATAACAGGAGCTACAGTCATATGGTCTAAAACAACTGCTCACACATAAGCTGAGCAAGGATGACAGGAGTCATGTCAACATGGTTGGGAAAAGTCCACAAAGCCTCATCCCTACACAAAGAACTGCAAGCGAGGGATGCCGAGAGCAGGAGACATAGACCTCTCTAGGGAAGAGCACACCAATTTGTTATCCAATACCAAATAGTCAGGCCTGAAAACATACATAAAATATTAACTTACACAGGCAAGTATAGTGTTTTTAAAGATGGTATTTTAAAAATAAAAAAAAATCTTTTGTGTATTTACATCACAAATGTTATTCCCCACAACTGTACCCTTTCTCCCTGTTTCTGTGAAGATGTTCCTACACACACCCACCGACTCCCACATCATTGTCCTGGCATTCCCCTACACTGAAGAAAGGAGCGTTCATAGGACCAAGCACTTCTATTGATGCTAGACAATGCCATCATCTGCTACATATGAATCTTGAGCCATAGGTCCCTCCATGTGAACTGATTGGTTGGTGTTTTAGTCCCTGGGAGCTCTGGGGAGTTTGGTTGGTTGATATTATTGTTCTTCATATGGGATTGCAAACCCCTTCATTCCCTTCAGTTCTTTCTCTAGCTCCTCAATTGGGGTCCCTATACTCAGTCTGATGGTTACCTGCAAGTATCCTTATCTGTATCAGTAAGACTCTGGCAGAGGCTTTAAGGAGACATCCATATCAGGCTGATGTCAGCAAGTACTTTGTGGCATCAGCAATAGTCACTGGGTTAGAAATGGAACCCCAGGTAAGGCAGTCTCTGGATGACTTTTCTTCAGTCCTTCCTACACTCTTTGTCCCTGTATTTCTTTCCACAAGTATTTTGTCTTCCCCTCTTAGAAAGACTGAAGCATCCACATTTTGGTCTTCCATATGGTCTTGAATTTTTTTTCTTGAGCTTCATATGGTCTGTGAATTGTTTCATGAGTACTCTGAGCTTTTGGGCTAATATCCACAAATCAGAGAGTACGTACCATATGTGTTCTTTTGTGATTGGGTTACATCACTCTGGATCATATTTTCTAGTTCCATCAATTTGCCTAAGAATTTCATATAGTCATTGTTTTTAATACATTTACTCCACTGTGTAAATGTACCACATTTTCTGTATCCATTCCTCTGTTGATGAACATCTGGGTTCTTTCCAACTTCTGGCTATTATAAATAAGGGCACTATGAACATGGTGGAGCATATATCCATGTTATATTAGAGCATCTTTGGGTATATGCCCAGGAGTGGTATAGCTGGGACCTCTGGTAGCACTATGTACAATTTTCCAAGAAACTGACAAAATGATTTCCAGAGTGGTTGTACCAGCTTTCAATATCACCAACAATGAAGGAGTGTTCCTCTTTTTTCACATCCTCAACAGCATCTGCTGTCACCTGAGATTTTGATATTAGCCATTCTTATTGGTATGACGTGGAATTTCAGGGTTGTTTTGATTTGCATTTCCCTAATGGTTAGGGATATTGAACATTTCTTTAGGTGTACAGAGTTAAATAAAGACTTCTCAAACTGAGGAATATCGAATGGCTGAGAATACCCAAGAAACTATCCACAGAACTTATGAAGCTCAAAAAGAAGAAAGACCAGAATGTGAATACCTCAGTCCTTCTTAGAAGGGAGAACAAAACAAGGGAGAAAATACAAGGTCAAATAGAGGAGCATGGACTGAAGAAAAGATCTACAGAGACTGCCTCACCTGGAGAACCACCCCATATGCAGCCACCAAACCTAAGCACTATTGCTGATGCCAAGAAGTGTTTACTAGCAGGAACCAGGTATGGATGTCTGCTCAGAGGCTCTCCCACAGTCATATAGATACAGATGAGGATGCTTGCAACTAAACATCAGACTGAACATGGGGACCCCAGTGAAAGAGCTAGAGAAAGGACTGAAAGAGCTGAAAGGTTAACCAGCCAAGCACTGAGGTAGAGAGGGTGATTAAGAGAAAGAGCACCTTCATGGAAGCAAGTTGAGGGGGAGGAGGGAGGGGAGGGAGGGAGAAATGGTATAACATTTTAAATGTAAATACAAAGAGTATCCAATAAATTGAAGAAAAATAATAAAAATCTTCTGGCTCTGCTAAAAAAGAGGGAGAGAGAGAATAGTTTTTGTGATGCTGGGTTTATTTGTTGTTCCAAATGAGTTTGAGAACTGCTATTTCTATCTCTGTGAAGAACTGAGTTGGAATTTTGATGGGGATTGTATTGAATCTGTAGATTGCTTCGGTAAGATGGCCACATTTACCATGTTAATCCTGCCGATCCATGAGCATAGATCATCTTTCCATTTTCTGAGGTATTCTTCAATTTCTTTCTTCAGAGACTTGAATTCTTGCCATACAGATCTTTCACTGGCTTGGTTAGTATCACATCAATATATTTCATATTATTTGTGACTAATGTGAAGGGTGTCATTTCCCTAATTTCTTTCTCATACTTTTTATGAGTAGAGGAAGGACACTGATTAGTTTGAGTTACTTTTCTATCCAGCCACATTGCTGAAGTTGTTTATAGGGTTTAGGAGTTCTCTCCTGGATTTTTGGGGGTCACATATATACTACTGTATCATCTACAAATACTGGTATCTTGACTTCTTTCTTTTAAATTTATATTTCTTTGATTTTCTTTTGTTGCCTAATTACTCTGCTGAGAACATTAAGTACTATGTTGAATAGATAGAGAGAGAGTGGGCAGCCTTGTTTGTCTCTGATTTTAGTTGGATTGCTTTAATTTTCCTCTCCATCTAGATTGATATTGCTATTGGCTTGCTGTATATTGTTTTTATATTTTGGTATAGACCTTGAATTCCTGATCTAATACTTTTAGCATAAAGAGGTGTTCTATTATGTCAAATGCTTTCTCGGCATCTAATGAGATGACCATGTGGTTTTGTTCTTTGAGTTTGTTTACATAGTAGATTACTTTGATGAATTTCCACATACTGAACCATACCTGCATCCCTGGGATGAAGCCTACTTCATCATGATGAAGGATCATTTTGATGTGTTCTTGGATTTGCTTTGCAAGAATATTGTTGAGTATTTTTGCATTGGTATTCATGAAGGAAATTGGTCCTATTTACATATCCAGTCTATTAGTCTATGTCTTTTTATTGGTGAATTGAGTCCATGTTAAGAGATATTAACAAATAGTGATTGTTGTTTCCTGTTTTTTTTGTTGTTAGAGGTATAATTATATTTGTGTGGCTATCTTCTTTTAGGTATGTTGCAAGAAGATTACTTTCTTTTTAGTTTTTCTAAGGGGTAGTTCCCTCCTTTTGTTGAAGTTTTCTATCTATTATTTTTTGTAGGGCTGGATTTGTTGAAAGAAATTGTGAAATTTGTTTTTGTCATGGAATATCTTGGTTTCTCCATCTACGGTATTTGAAAGTTTTGCTGGATATAGTAACCTGGGCTGGCATTTGTATTCTTTTAGGGTCTGTATGACATCTGTCTAGGATCTTCTAGCTTTCATAGAATCTGTTAAGAAGTCTGGTATAATTTTAATAACTCTGCCTTCATATGTTACTTGACATTTTTCCCTTACTACTTTTAATATTCTTTCTTTGTTTTGTGCATTTGGTGTTTTGACTATTATGTGACAGGAAAAATTGCATTTCTGGTCCAATCTATTTGGAGTTCTAAAGACTTCCTGTATCTTCATAGACATCTTTCTTTAGGTTAGGTTAAGTTTTCTTCTATTATTTATTGAAGATATTTACTGGCCCTTTAAGTTGGGAATCTTCACTCTTTTCTGTACCTATTATTCTTAGGTTTGGTCTTTTCATTGTGTCCTGGATTCCCTAGATGTTTTGGGTTAGGAGCTTTTTATTTTGCATTTTCTTTGGCTATTGTGTCAATGTTTTGTATGGTATCTTTTGTCCCTAAGATTCTCTTTTCAATTTTTTGTATTCTATTGGTGAACCCTGCATTTATGACTCCTGATCTTTTTCTTAGGTTTCCTATCTCCAGGGCTGTCTCTTTGTGAATACTTTGTTTCTATTTCCATTTTTAGAGCCAGGATGGTTTTCTTCAATTCCTTCACCTGTTTGGTTGTGTTTTTCTTTAACTCTTTAAGGATTTTTTGTGTTTTCTCCTTAAGGGCTTCTACTTGTTTACCTGTGTTCTCCTGTATTTTTTTTTTCAAGATTTTTTTTTAACTTTATTTTAAAAAACAAAGATAAATGTAGAGATTTTTAAGCATTTTTGCATAAAAGTATACAAATACATTTTATAAGGTTGTAATTAAGTATCTGTGAATACATATACATACACATATGTATATATGTAACAATAATATTGGAAAAGAGGTTATTAATTTGAGGAGATAGGAGAGAAACTGGGGGGGCTGTAGGAAGGAAAGGAGGATGTGTTACAGTTTTATTTTAATTAAAATATATTCTTTTTTTTTTCTTTTTTTTCTTGATCTTCACACAGTCTGTGGGTTGTTTCTGGAGTGTTCAGAGCTTTATGGGGTTAGTATCCCATTATCAGTGACTGCATATTATGTCTGTTCTTTTGTAACTGGGTTATCTCACTCAGGATAATATTCTCTAGATGCAGCCATTTTCTCGAGAATTTCATTAGGCTATTGTTTCTGATAGCTGAGTAGTAGTCTATTGTGTAAATATACCACAATTTTTGTATCCATTCATCTACTGAAGGACATCTGGGTACTTTCCAGCTTCTGGCTATTATAAATAGAGCAATGAACATTATGGTGCATGTATCTTTGTTGTATGTTGGAGCATCTCTGGGGAAAATGCCCAGAAGTGGAATAACTGGGTATTCAGGTAGTACTGTGTCCATTTTTCTGAGGAACCGCCAGACTGATTTCCAGAGTGGTTGTATCAGTTTGCAACCCCACCAGCAGTGGAGAAGTGTTCCTCTTTCTCCACATCCTCACCAGCATCTATTGTCATCTGAGTTTTGGATCTTGGCCAATCTGACTAGTGTGAGGTGGAATCTCAGGGTTGTTTTGATTTGCATTTCCCTGATGGCTAAGGATGTTGAGCAATTTCTTAGATGTTTCTCAGCCATTTGATATTCCTCGATTGAGAACTTTTTCTTTAAGTCTGTACCCCATTTTTAATAGGGTTGTTTGATTCTCTGGTATCTCACTTTTTGAGTTCTTTGTATACCTTGGGTATTAGGCCTCTATCAGATGTGGGGTTGGTAAATATCTTTTCCCACTCTGTTGGCTGCTGTTTTGTTTTCATGATAGTGTCTTTAGCCTTACAGAAACTTTGCAATCTTATTAAGTCCCATTTGTCAATCTTTGACCTTAGAGCTCGAGCTATTGGTGTTCTGTTTAGGAATTTTCTCCTGTGCCTATGAGTTCTAAGGTTTTCCTTACTTTCTCATCTAATAGTTTCAGTGTACCTGGTTTAATGTGGAGATCTTTGATCCACTAGCACTTGAGCTTTGTACAAGGAGATAAGAAAGGGTCTATTTTTATTCTTCTGCAAGGGGGCTATTCATGTAACTTCTTACAGTCTTCTATCATCATGATGAGAAGTTATTTTTAAATCCAAATCTTGCTTTTCCGGTGTGTTGGGAGATCTACTACTTGCTGTGGTGGAAGAACTGGGTTCTAATGAAGCCAAGTTGTCTTGGTTTCTGTTGCTTACATTCTCGTGCTTGCCTCTTGCCATCTGGTTATCTCTGATGTTAGTTGGTCTTGCTGTCTCTGACAGAAGCTTCTCCCTCCTGTGAGCCTGTCATCTCAGGAGTGAGAGCACTCTTGGGAGACCAACTCTCTGCAGGTAGGTTTTGGGTCCAAAGGGCTGTGGAACAGCCCCAGGTCTGGGTGTAAATGAAGACCAGACGTGTCCGGTCCCAGCTGGAGGAAACTTAAATGAAGGCTTTGTGGAGTTTTGTGTGTAAATTTCACAATGCTATCAGAAATTTTCTTTCAATGTGTTTTGTGTGTGTGTGTGTGTGTGCATATAGCTATAATTACACACATGTATAAGATATATGTAGTTATATGTGCTACTATACTTACATTGTTCTGGTTTACATGTGCAATGAATGTTAAATGCAGTGAGCAGGTGGAAATATCTAAGCCATTTTTTGGAGTTGTATTGAGTAAAATAAGAAAGCGTAGCCTATCATTTATCATTTTATACATCATGTTTTAGCTTTTAGAAACATGGCATTAATGGATAACCTAGGAAACACCATTTTATAATAAAAAAAAATTCAATGCTCTGTCGTTCTGGAACATAACGAGGCTTTTAGTGAAACATTCAACATGACTAATTGGAAAGGCACTCAACCATCAAACACCAACAAATCCTTAGAAGGTAACTTCAAAATAAATAATCGAAGTAAGTTCATGTGTGGCACAAAACGTCAAGTCACCCTGTGTAGAGCCAAGTAAATGTTTACATACTAGTAAGATGGGGGGTATGGAGTTAAGATCATCCACGGATACATAACAGTGTCTATAACATGTAACTATACCAAAAACAAGTATAACACACAAAGCAGGTATTATGGTTAATGGTAATATACTTATTGGTTTTGAGTAACATAGATTTTTATGCGTGATAGTAAATACAATTTTTTTGGTTGAAATCTCATTTTCTCTCCAACAATAAAAAAGAACTGTCTTTATTCTTGTATCTCCTTCACTGATTTACCTGGTGTGGTGGTTTAAACATGCTTGGTTCATGTGAAGTGGCACTATTAGGAGATATGGCCTTACTAGACGGTGTTGCCTTGCTAGAGGAAGTGTGTCATTATGGAGGTGGGACTTTGAGGTCTCATATACATGCTCAAGTCTGAACAGGGTGAGCCAGAGCCTCCTCCTGGCTGCCTGCAGAAGACAAGTCTTCTCATGGCTGTGTTCTGATCAAGATATAAAACACTGGCTCTCCCAGTACCATGCCTGCCTAGACTCTGTCATGCTTCCTGCCATGCTGACAATGGACTGAACCTCTGAAACTGTGAGCCAGCCCCAATGAAATGTCCTTTATAGGAGTTGCTTTGACCAAGTTATCCCTTCACAACAATGAAAGCCTAACTAAGGCACATGGTGACTCCATCACCCCTCTCACTCTCTCACTCTTCTAGAAGTCTCTCTCCTTCTACACCCCCGTTGTTTGCATTGACAAACCCTGGGGAAATTATGGTGTCCTGGTTCCAATTTATGCTTCAGTGTCTTTCATCAGGTTGGACATTCTTTCAAGACCTCACTAGCAATTTACCCTCCTTCCCCATCCCACACCCCAAGTAACGTTTTTCTTCATGTGCTTGGGGTGATTTGGGTTCTCTTTCACTTTAAAGGTTTATTTTGTACATAAACTGTTTAAAAGTTTTGTTGCATGTTATGAATGTTTACTTCAATGTACATCATGGCATTCGATTTTGCGTATATCTGCTTTCATACCATAACTTCAAATACAAGATTTTTAAACATATTTATTTCTCCTTGTTTTTGTCTTCGCTCCATCTCAAAGTAAAAGTCAAATTGCCTTACATCTTATTCCAATATTAAAAGTTAGGCTCGCATTTGCTCCTCAGCTGTGTCTAACTTTTTACAACAGAGAGAATAACAAGTCAAGTGGACTCCGGGGACATCAATTATAGTCAGGGGACCTGAATTATAATCTCCTAGCACTCAAGTTCAACATGACCATTCTTAAAGGAATTAGCTCAGATGAAGCAGTCTTCCTGGATATTTGAGGATGCTTTAAACCTCACACCAGTGAGAATGTCTAAGATCAAAAACTTAGGTGACAGCAGATGCTAGTGAGAATGCAGAGAAAGAGGAACACTCCTCCATTGTTGCTGGGATTGCAAGCTGGTACAACCACTCGGCAAATCAGTCTTGTGGTTGCTCAGAAAATTGGACATAGTACTACCTGAGGATCCAGCTATACTACTCCTGGGCCTATACCCAAGAGATGCTCCAACATACAACAAAGACACATGCTCCACTATGTACATAGCAACCTTATTTATAATAGCCAGAAGCTAAAATCAACCCAGATGTCCTTCAACAGTGGAATGGATACAGAATATATGGCACATTTACACAATAGAGTACTATTCAGCTATTAAAAAACAATTACTTCATGAAATTCTTAGGCAAATGGATGAAACTAGAAAATATCATCCTAAATGAGGTAACCCAATCACAAAAGAACACACATGGTACACACTCACTGATAAATGGATATTAGTCCAAAAGAATACACATGGAGAGAGCCAAGGCTCCAGCTGCAGACGTAGCAGAGGATGGCCTTATTGGACATAAAAGGGAGGAGAGGCCCTTGTTGTAAAGGCTCAATGCCCCAGTGTAGGGGAATACCAGGGCAGGGAGGTGGGAGGGAGTGGGTGGGTAGATGGGGGAACCCTCTCATAGAGGCAGGGGGATGGAGGATGAGATAGGGGGATTCCAGAGGGAAAACCAAGAAACATTTGAAATGCTAATAAAGAAAATATCCAATAAAATAAAGAACATATCTGATGTGGAAATATCTGTCTGCTAAATCTCTGGATCACTAACATTAGCCTCTAGGTCATTCTTCAGCCTGTTAAGTATTTCTTGAGATTCTTCTAAACAATTAAGGCCCTAGACTATGGTGAAGACCTACTGTGTGTCACAGATGTTCCTCAGCCTCTGTCCCATTCCTTTTAGCAGGGGTAGAAGACCTGTCTATTCTCAAAAATAAGATGCCATGTCCTGTGAATTTGGGTTCAGGCTCAATGTTGCTTGTCAGAAAGGTTTTATTGGATTGAGATAGCAGCAGACTTCCAGGGAACATACTACACAGGAAACTTCCTGTGTGGCCTGTGTTAAAGAGGAGCTTCTGGGCTCAATGTTTTTCTCTTACCTGCAACCTCAAGATGGCGTCATTCAAATGAGATGAATGCATTTGACCTTATTCTCACTTGACAAGATTGGTTAAAATAGGAACTGCACATTTCTCTGCCAGAAAGATGTGCTGTAGATTCCTCTCCCCTCCTTAGAGAGAAGTTTATTTCCATGTCTTAAGGTGATTGGGTGGCTGCAAGTCATCGGGCAATCCAGTGGCTGTGTTGAGAGGCAAGGAGCCGTACGGGGGGGGGGGGGGGAGCACAGAGACTCATGGGATGGTATCACAAATTCTCAAAGGGAAGAATCTGTTTACATTTCCTGAAACAAGTTTAGTTTATACACCTGGAAGGGCTTCTGTATCCAGATCCCTAAAATGAGATAAACTTGGAGTCGGGATGCCTTTATGATGACTCGGCAGAGGCTTCTGCTACCATGACATGGTCGTCCAATCCAGCCATCTGTGGAAACGTGTTGACTGTCACTTGTTTTTATACATGCCCATCGTTCCTGCATAGATAGCCCCTTAGAACCCTCAACCTAATCAAAGATCTAATGCACGCGTTTCTAATAACCATAACAATTGCAAGTGTCCTCATCTTAAAATGTACTCTAAACACATACCTTTTGTCTCTTTTTGAGTTTGTTTTGTTTTAACTTGAATCACTGTGACCAAGAGTCTTTTCTGTAAGAGGTGGAAATGCACTCTGTAAGCTTGTGCTCTCCTTGCCTACTCCATCCTTGGGATCCATCACCCACACTAGATCTTTATCACAGTACGCTTAACCTTCACCAAGAACGCTGGGAGAGTTCTCCCCTTGAATTGCACATGCTTCTTATCAATGGCGCCTAGTGTGTGCAAGGTACAGATGGAAAGATTTATGGGAGCAGTGACAAATATATCTTGGGCTCTTGATGCGGCGTGGCCTCCTTGGCTGAGAATAATTGACCTGAGTATATATTTTATTTATAATAAGCCATTGACTTTTACATAAGCAATGTCTCTGTCAGAGAATGGCTCTGACTGAGCAATAATACACCTCCCTGTCTCTGCAAGAACTGAGCTGCTGCTGGCCGTGAGCTCTCCTGCTCCGGTGAACACTGCTGCCTTGGCTACCTGGAGAGGATTCAGGAGTGTTTGAGAGAGAGGAAGCTGACCTTGGAAAGCCACACTCAGGAAGGTTGCCTCGGCTGGCTAGCCAAACTGCCTGGAAAGTACATCAGTACTGTCTGTGAACGGAGACAAGACAATGGCTTCCTCCTTTAATCATTTTCTTGCTAAGATCCATTGTGGTTCCCTGTCTATTTTATGGTCTCCCTTCTTCTGATGGCTTCTCTGCTCTTCCCTCTCTTCTTGTAATGTAGAGTCACAGAATGTTTTCTACCTATGGAGCTTCCCCTTCCCTTCTGACGCCACTGTTTCTACTGTCTCAGGACTGACTATTGTTGGGCTGTTTGATAAAAGCATCACTACAGACAACAGCGGTCACTGGGCAAGTGGGTTGGTTGCCTGGCGATCTTGTCAGGTTATGCTCAGGATCCACGTGGGCTCACAGAGCCTGAAACAGCAAGCATGGAGACAGCACAGATCTGTAGCAGGCCCTCTGCGTATTTGTCATGGCTGTTTAGCTTGTTGTTTTAATGGGACTCCTAAAAGAGGCAACAGGTGTGTCTCTGACTCTTTTACCTGCTCTTGAGGTTCTTTTCCTCCTACTGGGTGTTCAGACAGAAGGGCTTTCGCCTTGTCTTATTGTGTATTGTTCTGTCCTGTTTGGCTCTGTCTCTTGGGGGCCTGATCTTTTCTGAAGAGGAAATGGAGGTAGGGTGGGATCTGGAGGAGAGGGAAAGAGAGGGTTAGCTAGGAAAAGTGGAGGGAAGGGAACTTGTCCTTGGGGTCTACTATATGAGAAAAAAGATTGATTCTCAATTTCTAAATGATTAAAAAAAAGAACTCTAGGAAAATAGTATTTGTAATTTCTTTTCACCAATGTGATATAAAAAATCCATAGGTTGTATTTCCCGGTGTATCGTATCAAATAACTAGTGAGAACGATCAGACCTAGGAATCATATGTTCTGACCGGAATTGATTTAATTGTGGGATAAAGAGAAAAATGTGGCCATGGCTAAAAACTCACCAGAGTGTAATGGTAATTCTAAAAGGATTGCCCTGGGCTGGAGAGGTGGCTCAGTCGTTAAGGCTCACAACCAAAAAGAAAAGAATAGCCTTCAAGTCCTGTATTACCAGCTGAGCAGGTCTACTCTATGTAGTGTTTGCGAACACGTTCTATGCTCCGGGAACAGGTCATGCTAGCAGCCCCTCCCCATGGAGAATGTTGGATCCAAGGACGAAAAACACAGACACACACGTTGCTCAATTTCTACCTGCCTTGTTAGCTCAGTCGCTGAGCACTACTAATCTCTCACTGCTAACATGCTATCTCCCTAGCTATCCCCTGCTCAACCTGCCCCCAGCTTCAGTTACTCAGTTACCTTTAGTCCCAGCTCAACAACCCAACCTTCCGCCTGGAGAAGTGGCCTACGGTCTTTCTGCCTGAAATCTAACAAGGTTAGGTGGCTTGTTTCCCTTCAAAGCATGGTGAAAACTCCTTTCTTTTCTTGGATGCCTCCTTTAGCTTGCCTGCGGGGGACCTAGAAGTCCTGCCTATTCCGCCCAGCTCATTGGCCACTAGCATCTTTATTGATGGATCAAGAACCAATTGAGAAGCAGCATCAGAGCCACCCCTACACAGCTCCCAGTCTTGGATTGGACTGAGAAAAAGACTGATTATCATATAGCCAGAGCTATGTGCCTTGGGCACTGGAGTGCCAGACATGTGCTGATTACATATGGCATGGAGAATAAACTATGGATCTTGAAGGAGGGGCAATCAAATTCAGGTTCTGATGGATGCCAGGCAAATATGAGCTACACTCCCAACCCTCAAAATTTTTATTAATTTCATGAGACAGGGTCTCACTTATGTAGCCCAGGCTGACCTCAAATTCATCATCTTTTTTATTCTAGGTGTCTGGAAGTTAATAGGCATGACTGTAACAGTGTGTGTGTGTGTGTGTGTGTGTGTGTGTGTGTGTGTGTGTGTGTGTGTGGTGTATATGAAAGAAAATTTTATATGCCAAGACATTTCTGATGTCTATCCATTTATAAGTTAAGCATAACATTTTAGATTGCCACTTATCATTTATAGACCAATCATAATGATTACAAATTGAACTGTTAGAGAAATGTCTTAGTTAGGGTTTCATTGCTATAAAAAGACTATAACCACGGCAACTCTTATAAACTAAAACATTTAATTGGGGGAAAAGACGGTTTCTGAGGTGTAGTTCATTATTATCATGGCAAGAAGGATGGCGGCATGCAGGCAGACATGGTGCTGAAGGGGCCGAGAGCTCGACATCTTAACCTACAGGCAGCAGAAGGAGACTGTGCGCCACACTGGGTGTAGCTTGAGCATAGGAGACCTTAAAGCCCACCCCCACAGTGACATCATTCCTCCAATAGGACAACACCTACTCCAACAAAGCTACACCTCCTAATAGTGCTACCTCCTCCGGGCCAAGCATTTGAACACCCAAGTCTATGGGGGCCATTCCTATTCAAACCACTACAAGAAACAAGATGTAGTTTCTTTTTCATAATGTTTTTAATCATTTTTTGTGATGTTTTTCTTATCATTGAGATAGGGGTTAAAATCTTAAGGAAACTCTTTTAAATAATGGTGCAGAGTTAATGGGCACCTCACACGTGTGCTAATGCAGAACATCTCCTTCACTGGTGGGTACCAGGTCACATATGGGAAAGACAGCTTGCTTTATGGAGGCACTCTTACCAAGACTAAAGTTATGAGCGATAAGTAGGCTGACTCCCCCGATTCCTCCCATTCCTTTTGCATCTGGGCTCAGGCATGCCATTAAGAAGCTTATTAAACATCTCTTCACGGTGTCAGAAATGATTTCCACAATCTCATATAAGTCATCCCAGATGCAGCTTTTCTTGCTGCTTTTTGGCAACCAGAACCCACGGTGTTACATCTCTCTTTCGCGTGGCCACCGGGGGAAAATAGAGCTAAAGAGGGAAACAAAACTGTCCGAGTTCTCTGATAAGCTAAGAGCCTGCATGCCCCTTGCCTGAAACAGAGAAGACTTGGTTTTTTGACGTCCCGCTGGAAGGTGAAGCTACAGTCAACCACACGGAGACTAACAGAGCATCCTCACTGGTTTATGATTTGCAAGACTCTGCAGTCATGAAATAGGAAATGAAAATGTAATATTATGGACCATTCGCTCTCTTCCAGAAAAGTGTGTGCAGCCACCAGTCTAAGAGGGAAGAAAAGGTTTACGAGGCTACCTTAGCTTGGCCGACGCAGTCACAGTTCTTCTGAGCGTTGTTTTTAAACAGAAAGAAACCGACGAACCGTTATATCTAGGCGCACACCCATTACTGCCCTGTAACCTGCTCTGAAATGTTCCCGCATACTGTTGCAGAAAAGTTCGGAAAAGTTTTTTTTTTTCCTTCCAGTACTGGTCTGAGTCGTGCGTCTCACCGTTCACCCCTGTTCTTTCTGTATTTCTTCTTACTTTATTATTCTACCAAGTTACCCTCAAATGAGTATCAGTGAGCATCTGTTTATGTTTAAGGTACCCTCCCTCTCTCTTCCCCGATTACTGGACCTCAGTTCTGTTACAGCTAGAATGGTGTCTCAGAAGGAGAACTGTGTTTCCTTCCTCTGTGTGGCTGTGAATGCAAGTCACCTTACTTTGTAATTATTTGGGGATGTCTTTTGTCTTCCGCCGGGCGTAAATTATGGCACATCCATCTTGCTGATCATGAAGCTGTGGTCTGGTTCAGTGTTCTGACAGAGATTTGCCACGCTTCAGTTGCTATTGGCATTTAAAAATCAGTTATATAATTTTGTAGGTACAAAAACCTCTTCTCTGAGTAGTCAACACTTACTCTGGGTGTGGACTTAAAAACACATTTCACTGGGGGGGGGGGCATTTTTGTAAACCATGATTAAGAAAGTTGTGACAGTAATTTGTAATTTAGAATGAAAACTTTTCTGTAAGTCAGAGGTTTTCAAATGTGGAATGGGATTAAAACCTGAAACTCTGCAACATTAAAATCCTATTAAATGTCGCAAGAAAAACTACTGAACGTGTAGAAAATAATGTAGTACAAAAATATTACTAGATTTTCTTTCAACATTTTCTTTGTTGCTCACTTGTAACAAATCAAGTTTCATGTGGAAACAAATGAAGCTTCCTCTCATTTAGAGAGGATAGGGAAGGAGGGAGGGAGAGGGAAGGGAGGGAAGAGAGGGAGAGGGGAGGGAAGGAAGGAGGGAGGGAGAGGGAAGGGAGGGAAGAGAGGGAGAGGGGAGGGAAGGAAGGAGGGAGGGAGAGAGGGAGGGAAGGAAAGAGGGAGGGGGAGGAGGGGAGAGGTAACAGTTTAAAGAGTTCTAGAATGTTCCACATAGGAAGAATTCAAAGATATAATTTTCCCCTTAGGGGAAAAAAGTGTGATCTAAAGCTAGGGTAGCAATGAACATTATAGTTGGTTAATAATAAAGGCATCTGAACTCTCTGAAAGAAAGTGTCTTCATTTCTCAAAAGTTATTACATGCATGACTTTGTGTCAATCTCCCAGAGAAGTGCGAACACTTATTCATCCTAGAGAGAACACCTGCATCAAGCCAAAGAAAAAACTCTGCCATACCCAAGCATAGCTCAGTGAACCAGAGGGTTTACTGCAGTTGTGTTCAGGAGCATAGATGTCATGAGGCAGCTGCTTCATAACAAAGCCCACCCTGCACTAATGAGGGATCATGAAAGCTTCGTGCCAGGGGTCCCCTCCCTGCACAGAATGCAGGCACTGATTTCAGTTCATGGTTGACTAGCTCCATGTCTTTGACTCTGAAGCAAGGTAAAATATGGAGACACTGAACAGAAGAGGGTAGCTAGCAGGAAGGAAGGGATGGATTGAGGGGCCGGGAGGAGGGGGAACTATAACTATCAAGAACATGCTTCCATTGGTCTCTAGTAACCACTTCCTCCAACCAAGTCCCACCCTCTATTAGTTCAATTTACTATTATTTACTATTTACTATCTGGTTGCTTTTCAATAGCACAGACAGCTCCTATGGATGGACTTGAAGCAAATTCTAAATCAGAACCAAACCAAGACTGTGAACCAAGACTTGTGACATTCACTTCAGTTTAACTGAGAAGAACAGGAATCACTTCCTAGACACATCTGTTGCCTTGGTTGGGCTCCTGCAGAAGCTGGGGTTGAGATGGGCATCCGGCCTGCAGGTCCAGACCTCCAGAGGCTGAGTCAAGATGATCACACACGTTCAAAGCCAAACTGGGTGACGTAGTGAGACCCTGGACATACACACACACACACACACACACACACACACACACACACACACACACACATGCAAACACACACTTGCACATGAACACACAAGCTGTAAACCAAAGTGACAACACATTCATTCCTTTTGTCTGAGCTCACTCCCAGCACTGTCACCTCTTAGGCATGTCACTTGCTCTCACTTGGTATTTTATTGAACATGGAAGAAGATGCATCTGTTTGTTTTCCATCACTTCTTTCTTTAGAAGCTAAACATACACTGTATCATTGTATCTTATCTACTCACGTTGTATCTCTTTTTTTCTTTCCTTTTTATTGGAGAATCTCTGTTTTTACATTTCAGATGTCATTCCCTTCCTTTCCATCCCCATCCCCCTCCCATTGCCTTCATGAAGGTGCTCCCTCTCCCAACTGCCCACTCTCACCTCAGCACCTTGGCATTCCCCTACACTGGGAGAATGAGCCTTCGCTGGACCAAAGGTCCCTCCTCTCACTGATGCCAGATGATGCCATTCTCTGCTACATATGCACCTGGGACCATGGGTCTCTCTATGCAAACTCATTGGTTGGTGTTTTAGTCTCTGGAAGCTGGGGTGGGTTTGGTTAGTTGATAATTTTGTTCTTCCCGTGGGGTTGCAGGCCCTTTCAGCTCCTTCAGTCCTCACACTGTACCCTATCTGCTACACCGCAAAACTACAATCACAAACTCACCCAGCTTCAAGGCAAGAGGACCCACAAGGCTGCTTTCATCAGGAATTGAGCAAAGAGTGTTGCAGATGGGATTGTACTTCTGTAGCCCACCAAATAAAATTCCTGTTTCTCCTGCATGAGGACCATGCTCTGCAGGGTCACTTGTCATTTCAGAGCATGGATAAAAAGTGAGAACACAAAGTTTCAGCACCTTTCAAGTTCTATGTGAATAATAACACTGTTTAGCTCACTTCAGCCCTATCTCATAGGCACATAAAAATTAGATACCATATTCTCTTGGAATTCTCCTTCAGAAGACCCCTTGGGTCACTGAAGTACATTGTTTTATACCCTACTCTGCACATTTATGGCAAACTTTCCAATAATGGAAGACGAGGGTGCTTTTTCCTCTCTCCCATAATATACTAGCCAACTTAGGTCTTACATCTGTTTTGGTTCTGGTTGCCATGGTTCTACCAATAGTCCTTTCCATAGTCTGTCAACTGAGCCCGAAATAATGCTTTTGTAGCAAGAGAATGGAGGCATAATATTTCCCTTCACCCAATTTCATATCAGACTTCCTTTTTATCTCATCTCTTTAGCACATGCCTTAACTCTACAACAGTCAATTCCCTAGTCCTCTTTCTCTTTTCACATACAGCACATCTTGGTTTGTTTGTTTGTTTGTTTTTTTGTTTTTTCCTTTAAGGGGGGGTGTGCTGTTTGCACATAGGAGCTGGAATTGAATCTGGATCCTCTGCAAGATCAGCAACTGCTCTGAATCAGTGAACCATCTCTGTGGGCCCATGCTAATTTTCATTATTCTTTTGTGGTATGGGTTTTTCCTCTCCTCTTGATTAACTTTTCTAAGATTTTGTATTCTTTACAACCTCTTGAATATAGCTAACCTCCTCTAGATTCAAGTTTTCCTTTGACTGTCTTCCATAGAACTGAATCAGTGAACAGAAATTACTTAAATTTGCTTTAATTAGTCAATCTTGTTCTTTCTTTGTTGACGATGATTGATATTGTTGCTGTGTGTAGTAGTCTGTGCTGGCATCTGTGTTCTCTCAGAGTTTGTAGAATAATTGCTCAAGCCCTTTCAAAGTCTCCTTTGAAAATTCAGTTATTATTCTAATGAGCCTTTATATTGTACTTGGACATTTTTCTTGCAGCTTTTAATATCCTTTGTTTGTTTTGTACATTTAGTATTTTACTTATGTGTTATATAGAGTTTTTCTGGTACTATTTGGTATTCTAAATGCCTCTTGTACCTTAATAGACATCTTTTTCTTTAGTTTTGGAAAGTAAACTTCTACTATAAATTTTTTATTAAAAAAAAGAATATTTTCTTTGATATTGACTTTGGTTTCTTTTCCTTTTTTTCTACCTATTATTTGTAGGTTTGTTCTTTCAATTGTGCTCCAGATTTCCTGGGTGTTCCATGCCTGGATTTTTATTTAAATTTAACATTTTCTTTGACTTAGTTATTCACTTTTTCTACCTTGTCTTCAATATTACAAGCTCTCCCTCTATGGAAGCCATCTAGGAAAGGCCATGGCAAGCTAGTGAGTTCCTGGAGATGGCCCATGATTTTGCATGGCCACCACAGGTGCACTCTAGAAAGGTACAGCCCCAGAGACTTTGTCCAAGAATGCTTCTCAAAGCTAATATGCCTTTCCCTCTACTATCACATAGCCTAATGATTTCTGGGTATCAGCCCACATTTTATTGAGAAAATCTCCTACAGATCAACATGGAGATAACCTTTCATGTATTAATGCTATTTAGACGAATTAAAAACTTCATAGCATCCCTAATTTGATTCAAATAATTTCAGGAAGAACTTTTAAGGAGATGGTTTTCATTGTTCTGCCAGAAAGATGTACTAAAGATAGAATCAAGAACAGGATGTGTCTCCTCCTCATAGAATAGTAAGTAAAGGCTAAATAATCAAAAATACAATGAGCTTCCATAAATCACACTAAGAAAAATAGGCTTGGGACAAATCTGTGATCAAGGAACAACATTCATTCTAGGTCAGATCCAAGGATGAAGCCACAGGTGTGCATTGTGATAAAGCAAGGCAGTGCAAAACTATTGCTTGGAACTTACAATGAGCTTATAGAATGAGACACTACTTTGAACTTACTATGGACATCCTTCTGTAACTCCCCTTTTGTGTAACATTTTATCTGTGAGGTAATTTCATGAAGAACTTTTGTCTAAGAAGATATAAAAAAGTTGATAGAAGTAAAGTGTAACAAGTGGGGATCTGCTGTTTTTACCAAAAGAATGTAGGTACATACATCTGCCTGCCTATATATGTATACATATATATGGGGGTATACGTGTATGTATATAAATATGCATGTGCACTTGTGAAATAGTTGAAACAGGTGGTGGGGCTCATCTTGTGTGTGTGTGTGTGTGTGTGTGTGTGTGTGTGTGTGTGTGTGTGTGTGTGTTTGCTTGACTATTTTTCCTTTCTTTTCTTTTCTCTCTGGTTCATGAAGAGTTAACAAACTCTGACCACTCCCCCCCCCCAGCCTGGCCAGTTAGGGTCCCCTAAGCCTAAGGGAGAAGAACCTAACTAAACATTTTTCTTAACCCCCTGCTGCAATCAGCAGGAGTTACATCCCTAGAAGCCTGTAGCTTTTGACCCTAGAATAACAAAAAAGAGTGTAATTGCCAAAAGTCTGCAGCTTTTGGACCCATCCCTGAATCCACACCCCCTTTTCTGCCTTCCTAAGGAAACTGGATACCAAGTTAGCCCCTTGCACTTTCTTCCATGTCTTTAATTTTTTTGGTAAGACTTACCCTTGAAGTTTCTGTTTAACATCTTTAACGTTTCATGTCCAGTTTTGATTTTCTTTACTGATTCTATTCCTTTGTTGTCTCTCTACTTTCATGACTTGGGTGGTTTCCTTCATCTGCATATCTGTGTTTTTCTGGTCTTTATTAAGGCATTTATTCATATCATCTTTAAAGTGCTTGAAAATATTCATAATAGCTAGTTTGTGTCCCACATCCTGTGCTTCAGCTAACTTGTTTTTCTTGAGCCTATTGCAATAGGATTGCTGGCTTCAGAGGCAAACAGATCTCTGTGAGTTCGAGCCTACTCTAAAAATCAAGTCTAGGACAGCCATGACTCTGTTACACAAAGAAATCCAGGGTCCAGGTCAGGGCAATGACAGGTAGTAGGGGGAGGGGTGACATCTGCAGTCAGCAAGCTGAAAACAAGGATTGCTGGCTTCTGGAGGAGACACTGTCTTGGTTGCTCCTCTGTTTTTATGGGGATCTTGACAACTGGAGTCAAGATAAGTGTTTCTTGGTGTAGACATATGGTCTCTTCTTTGTCGTGTAGGAGTTCTGCTCTTTAGTTGCCACTGCCCATTCTGGGTCCAAGCCATACCACGTGTGGAGGCTTTGGGTCCCTCATAAAGAGATGTTCTGTGAGTCACAAAGTAATGAGGACAGGCCAAAAGGAATGGTAAAAATGGTAGTTGCCAATAGCAAGGAGGGTTCTGAGTCTATACCAAGAGTTGGAGATCCGTGGGGATGAAGAGAGACTGGGAAGTAGGGCTCAGGTGGGTGGGCTGCAGCCAAATTAGGAATATGCCTGGAGAGTACACTAAATGTTTTAATGTTATTGAATTAAAAAATAGGTTACAAGTTCTTTTTTTCTGAATTACAATTTTCATCATCTTTCTAAATATTAAATTTATTCAAAGGAAAGATGTGTGTATATTCATAATTTTATCACTTAGTTCACTATTATTTAGACTCAAACAGGGTCTAATATTTATTCAGGTTTCCTCTTTCAATTGGCATGTATGCAGAAGTAAAGGAGTGAATCTAAACCACAGGTGATACTCTGTCTCATAGATTAACCTTTCATTCCATCTAATGAGTAAAATCCCCCTTGAATTAAATGATGGCAATGCTGAAAGATGTTCTGGCAATGGGTAATGAGGCCTGAGAAAAAGAGGATGCATCAACATTTGGAGCCTGACCTGTCTCTTCTGCCCAGCCTTGACCATTTGCAGGATCTTCCTGACCCCAAAGCAAATTCTTTCCTGAAATAGAGGAACAAACCAATGGTTGCAATTACATGCATAAGCTAGCTTAAGGAAATAAAAGGAATTACTGAGAACACAGCAGACACTTGATTCAGTTAGGCTTATAAATCAGCACACTCCTCTTTTTTTTTTTTACTACATTATTACAAATTACAATAATCACAAACAATGAGAAGAAAACATTCTAATAAACACAGAGACTCTTGATACAGTATACTTAGTCACTTGGAGAATTAAGGTCTGTTGAAAATAAATATGTTTAAATCCCATTAACCTCACTATTTGAATGTAATTCCAATCTTCAGAGAAACGCAAGTACATAGAGCTCCAGTTCGAGTTACCCACTTCATTAGTTGAAATTCGATTCTGTAGAACAAATGCCTTTACGTTTGCATCCCGGAAGTAAAAAATCATGCATGTGTTCAGGAGACAATTCCCTTTCACAAGAGGCAGAGGGCAGGCTCCATGCTGGTAAATGTCTGTGCTTCCTGTGCTTTGATGCCTCATTGTGAAGAACAGGCTAAGGTTAGCATTCATGTTTAATGCTTAGGGTAGGAAAGGTCACAGACCATCATCCACTATAGCCAGCCGGTGAGACCTTGATGTCTCATGTATGGAAATGAACAATTTCCACATTAAAAATGTGGGGTTTTTTATTTGTTCGTGTGCAACAGAGTCTCACTATGGGTCCCATGCT
The DNA here is from genome assembly GCF_963924665.1 of Micromys minutus. Lineage (NCBI taxonomy): Eukaryota > Metazoa > Chordata > Mammalia > Rodentia > Muridae > Micromys > Micromys minutus. Next base: position 11,309,077 of record NC_137960.1, on the reverse strand, counting down.
GCCCTTAAATTCAACATGCTCATTCCTTAACCTCACTAGGTCTGGATCCCCACGTGTGCGCCACCATACAGTAAACTCTTGGATCGCTATGCCCACAACTTTGAAATCTGGGAAGAACCTCCATTCATCCCAAACTTTCTCACTGTGTTTACAACAGTTACAATAGGTTTATAAATATCAAGCACACTCATGTGACTACAATAAAAAAGTTGAATTGTAAATGAAATATGCCTTTGTCAGGATAACCCCCAAAATTGCCTTAGCAGAATTTTCCCTCAGTACCATTTAATAGAGGGGAAAAAAATCTGAGAACTAAATAAATCAAACAAATTAAAGGACTTCATAGGCTCCTTGGATTTGGTCTTGCATCTTCAATGAAAACTTTTAAAGGATGCCTAATTACTATAGTAAACATGTTTTTAAACAGCAGAACAAAGGCTTGGACTCAAACCTAGAAATGGGGGTTTTTGCATTAGAACTTTTTGTGGGTCTATATATGGTGAGTATCTAGAGATCCATGAGAAATAACCCCAGGAATAAATACAGTCTTATCAAGTAAGGAACAATAAGAACGCATTGATAATTGTCTTTAGATGACATGGCCATATGCAAGAAAATACTATACAAGGTAGTTGCTCACCTATACATTGTGTCCTCTGCTCACAGCAAACAGGCAGCCTCAAAGGACACAAAAAAGTGTCTTCCTTTCACTTCTCACACCTCAAGATACAGAAAGAAAGGTTTCTTCTTTCCCTGTTATGTTCTCTTATTTTGACTCAGAGCCCTATTTTCAACATCAGTATATCTGGCTACTACACTTAGAGCCTGAAATTCTCTCCAAATACTATGAAGTCTAGGTTACTGTTCTATGATGCCTTTGTGAATGAGTCCACCTTTGATAACTTGGGCTGAGTTGGAAAAAGTGGGTCATTGGGTCATCCCATGAAAGGACATGTTGGAAACCTGCCCTATCTATGGCCCATCTATTATCTTCTGTTTACTCCTTTTGTTAGTATTGCTATTGCTGTGATGGAACATCATGAACAGAGCAACTTGGGGATGAAAGTGTTTGTTTAGAATATGCTTCCGTGTCACAGTTCATCATACAAGAAAATCAGAATGGGAAATAAAGCAGGACAGGAATGTGAAAGCAGCAGTTAATACAGAGGTCATGGAAGGGTGCTAGTTACTGCCTTGTTCCTCATGGCTTTCTTAGCCTGCTGTCTTATAGAACCCAGGACCACAATTGCACAGGCTCTGAGATCAACAATTTACAAATGAGACCTCATGAAATGACAAAGCTTCTGTAAAGCAAAGGACACCATCAATGGGACAAAATGGCAGTCAACAGATTGGGAACGGACCTTCACCAACTCTACATCTGACTGAGGGCTAATATCCAAATATATAAAGAACTCAAGAAGTTAGACACCAACAAACCAAGTAACCCAATTGAAAAATGGGGTATAGGGTTGACCAGATAGTCCTCAAAAGGGGAGTGAGTGCAAATGACTGAGAAGCACTTAAAGAAATGTCCAACCTCCAAAGTCATCAGGAAAATACAAATCAAAATGACCCCGAGATTCCGTCTTACACCACTCAGGATGTCTAAGATCAAAAACTCAATAACACATTCTTTCTAGGATGTGGAGCAAGAGAAACACTCCTTCATTGATGGTGGGACTGCAAACTAGTACAACCACTCTGGAAATCAAGTTGGCAGTTTATCAGAAAACTGAGACTAGTTCTACCTCAAGACCCAGCTATACTACTCCTGGGAATATACCCAAATGATGCTCCACCATTCCACAAGGACATTTGTTCAACTATGATCACAGCAGTTTTATTTGTAATATTCAGAAGCTAGGGGGGGAAAAAACTAGACGTCCCTCAACTGAAGAATGGATAGCAAAATGTGGTTCATTTGCACAATAGAATACTGTTCAGCTCTTAAAAACAAAGGCATCATGAAACATGCAGGCAAATGAATATCACTCTTAGTGGGGTAGCCAGACCCAGAAACACATATACAGTAAAGTGTAGGACCATGCTATAATTCACAGACCTTCAAAAAATGGATAATAAGGAGAATGCATGAATCTCACTCAGAAGGGGAAACTAAACAGTGATCAGAGGTAGATGGAGAGAGGGAATTGGATAGGAGAGGGATCGAGGAGGGAAATAAGGATAGCGGTCAGATATGAGGAGACAGGGTGGGGTAGGTGGGAAAGGACTGTGAGTAAGAATAGAAATCAGAGAAAAGCATCTATTGTGACTAGCTGTATACAGGGAATCTATGGGGGTGGCCCTAGCTGGGATTCCTATCAGTGGGGCAAATAGAGCCAAAGGTGGCTACCTCCTGTAGCCAGGCAGGACTTCTACAGAAGGACGGAGGACATCACTCCACCCATAAAACCTTTGATCCAAAATTTGTCTTTCCTACAAGATGTGCAGGGATAAAGATAGAGCAGAGACTGAAGGAACAGCCAACCAATGACTGCCCCAACTTGAGATCTATCCCATGTGAGAGAGTCAACCCCTGATACTATTAATAACATGAACCTAACATGACTGTCTCCTGAGAGGCTTCATCCAGTAGCAGATAGAGGCAGATGTGGTGATCCATAGGCAAATCTCAGACAGAGCTTGGGGAGTCTTCTGGAAGTGTTGGGGGATAGAATCGGCACAAGGAGTCAGAGAAAACTAGCCTGAGACTATGGGGCTGACAAAGAACTGAGGAGCATGCAAAAGGCCACCAGCTGAGGAGCATGCAAAAGCTAAGCCTAGGGCCTCTACATGTTTGTGGCAAATGTGCAGCTTGATCTGCACATGGGTCCCCTAACAAGTGGAGTGAGGGCTGTCAAGGTTCCTGCCATTGGATTTCCTTCCCCTACCCAAACTGCCTGGTTAGACTTCAATGGGAGAAGATGTGCCTTTTCCTACTGAGACTAGATGTCCCATTGTGAGGTGGCAACCAACAGGGGCTCCCCTTCTCTAAAGAGGAGGGGAGGGGGCAATGGGGAAAGGGACATGGAAGGGAAGAAAGAGAAGGTGACGAGGGGGCTGTGATTAGAATGTAAGGTGAATAAAAAAATAAGTTATTGAAAACAAAAACAAAAAAGAAACCAGGACCACAAGCCCAGGGATGGCCCTACCCACAGTGAGCTGGGCCTGCCCCTGTTAATCACTAATTAAGAAAATGCCCCATATACTTTTAGCTTGTGTCAGGCAGACATGAACCTATCTAAGGCAGCTACCACAGATAAAGTAAACAGGACTCCTCTGCCACATACCTCACCATGAGTGTACCAAGGCACCTCAAGCCCAGGGGCTAGGACCAAGTGATCAATCTTTATAAACCCAGAATAAATATTTAACCCCTTATAAATTGATTTTCTGATATATTTTGTCTCCTTAACAGAAATCTGATTATCATACTGGCTACTTTTCTATTCCCTTTTTTCCAGTTCACAGCTTACAGCACAGGACGTAAATATGTGTATTCAATTTTTAAGCAGCTGTGCCTCTTCTTACTCCCTGACCACATTAGGGACACCACTGTCACTGCCTGCTTGACAGTGTGTTTGAGCAAACATGAGTGTTAATCATGACAGAACCGAGAAGCTCAAAAAGGACAAGATCCTTGGATGCCAAATACCTTAAGAAACTATCACCACCTACTCATCTATGGATTCATTCATTAAAAAAAAAAACTATAAAACAATTGCTCATGTTACAGTTGTTAGAGATACAGCCTAAGGAAGAACAGTTTTCTTTTCTGTGGAGAGTGGTACTAGATGTATCATGAAAATATGGCGGCTCAGTTTCCAGCCCCTAATACTGCAGGAGTCTGTAAATTCTAATTTTAATCCTTCAGGTCTAATATGCACAGCAGATTACAGGAATTCGGAATGCTAGAAATGTGCAGCACACTGCATGCACTTTATTGTACAGTCCCACTGGTATATAAACATACATATGTAAACATGTATGATTGTTTAGTTTTATCTCTTTACATTTACAAATAAAATTCAACATTTAGGCTGGAGATGACTCTACCGGAAGACCGGGCTTTGTTCCTACCATCAACATCAGCCAGCTCACAACCACCTTTAACTTTACTTCCACGGCAGCCAACGCCCTCTTCTGGCCTCCAAGGGCACCAGGCTTACACATGGTGCACATGCATCCATGCAGGCAAATGCTCTCACACATAAGAACAAATAATTAAAAATTCAACTCCAAATCCATGTTCACAATATTCTCATCTATGGTTTTGTCAATTTCATACTGATCTTGTCTTGATGTAGCAAAGACTTTTTTTTTTTTTGGTACCAATTACTAGAGTGGAAAATTAGAAAACAAAATAATTCAAACAAATCAAATGACTACATAGTCTCCTTGGATTCAATATTTCATTTTCAGGGGAAATTTTTAATAACCTCAGATTTTACAGGGTTTTATTTTCATCCCCATGACTTACAAACCATGATTTTATATTTGTGTGGATGCATTTCAAGTCAGACCCAGAAGGTAGGAACCAATAGGGGGACCTTGTGTGATTGTCTTCAGTGGGAGACATGTAAAACTTCACTGTTGGTCTTGGCAGAGGCATAAGCTTCTGTTGCAAAAGGTGGTGCAATTGGAGGCCTGCTGCCTTTTCCTATGCCGGATCCCAAATATTTACAAACCAGACAGACCACTGCAGCTTGTTTTAGGACACAGGATCATTATTAGAAAGGCCTTCCTACTAGCTCTTACAAATGTCTGTTCCTGTGTCTTCACAGGCAAAACACTGAATGCATTTTCATCTTACAAAACGTCATCCAGTTCAGCCAGATGCACATACACGATTCTGTCAAAGCAAGGTCATACAGCACAATCTTACTATCCCTTACAGTACAGGTTCCAGGGCAGCCAATAAACCAGCTTATTGGAAAAGAAAAGAACATAGGTGCTTGTCTTCTGGTATCAAAATACTGGGGACAACAGTTAGAATGCAATGTGTCTTGGATTGCGGAAACAGAAGTTAGAATGCAATGTGTCTTGAATCGCAGAAACACAAGTTAGAATGCAATGGGGTCTTGGATCACGGAAACGGAAGTTAGAATGCAATGGGTCTTGGATAGCGGAAACGGAAGTTAGAATGCAATGGGTCTTGGATCGCAGAAATGGAAGCTGGAAGCTGTCAGCCTTGGCTATTCATAGCACCTCTGTGCTGTCCATGGTGACACCTTGGAAGCTTTGTGTGCTCTGAGATCCAAGTAGCATGAAGATAAACATGAGACTGTGAGGACTGCCGGGGCCTGGGTAAGAACTAAATATTAGCTGACAAACACGCAGTAAAATAAATGTGCTTTTTAAACCATTTAGTCACTACCTGTGCGCAGTAAGTCTCCTTTTCTTTTTCCCCCTCGGTAAAATATTCAGTACAAAGACCAGAGAATTCTATGCACAAGTGCCAAGAGGCTTGTCAAGTATTGACAAAAGGCTCAGATGGGTGGCTGGAGGTTTTCAGCACTGGTGACTGTTATTAAACAACACAGAGAATCAAAGGTGACTATTTTTATACCTCTAGAGTGGCTTCAGACTGTGATTTCTCTGGCAAATGAATATAGCCTTCAAAGAATCTACAAGTTTGGAAAATGTCAGTCATGAGAATTGAAGTAAGCTGGCCCGGGTTTTCTGTAATTAAATTATACAATGTTATATTTTTAAGACAATAATCTCCCAGATGAAATCAAATCTCTGTATGAATTACGGAAGGTAAAATAATGCAAACCCACTGAAAGTAACGATTGGTTATCTTTCTTCTTGTTTGACACAGATGACGTGCACTAGGGATTATATTTAATTAGGGAAGTTGAGCTGCCGTAGTGTCAGCTTTCTGTTATTGTAAAATTGCTCCTGTCTTTAAATCTGGACTCAGTGCTTCTCCTTGTGACCCAGGATGAGGGAGCAAGCACTGTGCATAGGCGATGTTTATATGAGTGGGAACGTAGCCTACACATGAAGTGATTTTTACAAAGAAAAGCAGATCCGAGGAAAAGAGAAGTTTCACTCATACAATCCATCAGCTTTATGTTTAATTCTGTGATGTGAAACAGTCCAAGAGTGAGCTTTGTAGAACATCCCCTTTAGTTACTGACAGGTGGTCTTCCTAAACACCTACCAGCTTTTATTTTCCTTACATTAACTTCACTTAGAAAAAGGCGCATTTAACAATGCCTGTGTGTCTTGGTTGATTTAGAGCCGGCATGAAAACTACTCGCAGTAGAGCTGGAGAAAGGGCCCTGCAGGCATCTGTTAAAGGATGCATTCTGTCCCTGGTTTTATGGCCCTCTCTTACTCTACTCCTTTTTTCTCTCCTTCCTGGCTACCTCAACCTAAACAACTTTTCCTTAGTACATCTTTCCATCCTTGATGCTCTGCCTCACAATAGGCCACGAAACTATGGCACTGATCAGCAATAGAAAGAAATCTCAGGAGCTATGACAAAAGAAGTCCTCCTTTCTCTCAGTGGATCTGCTGGGGTATTTTGCTACAACAACAACTGCTGATTTATCAGCATTGTATGAATAATGCCTTCAGTGTTGTATAATGACGATCTATATACCTTAAAATTAAATATTATAATTAACTTGACATATAACATTAAAATTAACTTAGCAAGAGGATTTATTCTTTGCTGGAATGGGGACTACAATTCTACTAGACATTAACTTATACATTAACCTATATACGAGTTGACTGTTTTCCAAGTGGCTTTTGTTGTTGTTGATGTTGTTGTTGAATGCTTTTAGAAATTTGCATTATAGGAAGACAGAAGTGTTTTCAAAGTAAAAGAGGGTTGAGTGTGTGAGCACTCAGTGGTTTATAGTACTTGTCAATTCTCCAAGGTCACTAGGCCATAGGCATAGCAGCCTATGAATAACCCTTCTCTGGCAATCAAAGAGGGATGCCACACAATTTCAAGAACTTTCCTTGTTGGTACAGAATCGTTGTTCAGATGGTAAAAGGGAACAGTGAAGAATTCTGAGATAAAGATGAAGCCTGTGGCCAACAAGACAGCTTGTCAGTTCCCAGGGTGGTTGGGATACAGCCAAGTAGAGTGTGCTGAGAAAACAGTAAGTGGTGGGGGGCACAGGGGGAGAATACAATGTAGAGTCTCTGTTGAGACAAAGTAGTTGTATATGGGATGAAGTTGTTCTATAGCTGGGCTGAAACAAATATAGACTTATCACTGTCAATGCCTCAGAATGAGTACTCTGCCTTTCCCATGATGAAGACATGAAATGCTAAGATAATGGTTTTCATGGAGATAATTAAAGTGCAAAAATCCTGAGATTCTGGCCATGCTGTCCACCATATTTGAGGATATATATGCTGAGCATGTATATATGATGTTTCATAATGTAACAAATTCATCACCAATGGGGGTTTAATAGCTGAAATCTTCTGCCTGATCATCCCTGAAAATAAAAAGCATGAATGGTACATAATCTGTTACTTCTAACCCTGAAGACAGTAATTCTAATAGAAACGAGATCATAGGGGACCTTTCCTGTGAGGTCCTTGATCTCAAGACCTAACAGAGTAACTGGGAGTAAATAATTTATAAATGGAAATTATGTTTTATGTTTAGAGGCTTAGAAGATTTTTTATGTTCCTGGGAGGCCTACACTGTTATCAGGAAGGATATGGAGGAGTGAATCTAGGGGAGTTGGGAGGAGAGAAACTGGGAAGAGCAGAGGGAAGAGAAACTGTAGTCAGAATATATTATTTGAGAGAAGAATTAATGAAAATAATCTTTGTCTCAGAGCTGTCTACATCTCAGTCCTGACCACCCAGAAATATTTGCTTGTCCTGCAAGAGTACTGACACACTTAAAGTCACAAGAGTGCTGATATATCCAGGATCACAGACGCACAGGATGTAAAAGCTCCAGTCAAAGACAGCAAAACCAGCTAACATCACAGATAAGAGGTTGGAAAGAGGCAAACAAAATAACGTAACTAACAGAAACCAGGGCAACTTGGGATCATAAAAACCCAGTTCTCCCACCACAACAAGCCCTGGAAACACCAATGTAGCTGAAAAGCAAGACTCTGACTTAAAATTACATCTCATGATGATGATAGAGGACTTTAAGAAGAACATTAATTACTACCTTAAAGAAATAGAGGAGAACACAGGTAAATGGGTAGAAGCCCTTAAAGAAGAAACACATAAATCCGTTAAAGCATTATAGGAAAACACAAACAAACAGATGGAAGAATTGGACAAAGCTATCCAGGATCCAAAAATGGAAAGAGAAATAATAAAGAAATCACAAAGGGAGACAACCTTGCAGGTGCAGGTAGAAAACACAGGAAAGAGATCAGGAGTCGTAGATGCAAGCATTACCAACAGAATATTATGAAATCCGGGAAGTGTGGTAAACGACAATCATCAAAATCATGGCACACAGGAATAGGTCGAAAGATAAACTGCACCTCACTATGTACCTTCCTCCAACTGGTCTGACCTTTTAGTATCTACTTTTCAAAATAGTAGCATTAACCGTGTCTCAAGTATTAACACATAACCCTGTACTGGACTTTATACTATCAGAAGCAACAGGCTTAAACTTAACAATAGGAATGATTCCATGATGTCTTCAAATGCTATCATAGCATGCTGGCATAATTGGAAGGACAGTAAAATTTTAACACTGAGTATTTTTTTAAACTATCATAAAATAAGAATAAGCAACTCTACCATTTTACTGTTTTCTTCCTAATCAATATGTTTTATTTATACTAAGAAAATTATTGTCCAGAATTACTCATTTAAATTGGGTTAGTATTTTGAAAGTATACTAGAAAGATCCTTCCTGATTTTATATCCTCAGGTGATTAAAGTACCACATAGTTAGAATATGCACTCCTGATGCACTGTAGATACACAGATTCATGAGAACTTTGCCAGAATTCGCTGACATCTGGAAACACAGATGCACTGGTCGGGCTCACACAATGGCTGCCTGGTTCTCTAGGAGGCATGGCTTTTACCAGAGGATGTTTTCCCTCATTTTAGAAGAACTATCTATAAACATCTGACCTAATTGGACAAAATAATAACTGCTGGTATTTTATGGTTAGATTACATTATGATTATATAATGGCTCTATCTGTGGCTTGTGTATGATAGTTATCCTGAACACTAAGAATTTGCTTAGTCACATTTTAGTTTTTCTTCATGAGAGTAATGGTGTTGAATGACTTACTATATTATACTAGTAATGAAACAAAAACTGTATGAAGCATTATTTTCCAAACTAAAAATTTTTTTAAAGATAAAAATAACTTGTCTTTAATAATTGGATGTTAATTACTGGCTTGCTTTCTGTGGCTTGCTCAGCTTGCTTTTTTATATAACCCAAGAGTTCCAGCCCAGGGATGTCACCACCCACAGCTGGAGCTCTTGGGGGCATTTCCTCAAGGGAGACTCCTTTCTCTGTGATAGCTCCAGCTTGTGTCAAGTTGACACAAAACCAGCCAGTACAACTGACCCTTGTCAACTTGACACCCAAACACATCACTATTAAGTCTTAACCCTTACTTTTTTATCTGTCCCCAAGGTCTAAATAACTTTCAAAGTCCCACAGCATTTACATATTAAAATTTCAATCCCTTTAAAATATCCAATCTCTTTTAAAATTCAAAGGTTTTTTTTTTTAAACATCAAAGTCTCATAACTGGGAGCTCCACTAAAATATTTCCATACTCCTTTATGAGGGAAAAATATCCGGGCACAATCAAAATTAGACTCTAAATGTCCAATATCTGGGATCTACTAACCATTTTCTGAGCTCATCCAAGGGCTTGGGTCACTTCTCCAGCTCTGCCTTTTGTAGCACACACCTCCAGTTGTGTGTAGAACACAACCTCCAGTTGCCTGTTCTCCACTGCTCCTGCCCTCCCCCCCCTTGATTACTAGTTGAGAAAATGCCTTACAGCTGGGTCTCATGGAGGCATTTCAAGGGAGGATCCTTTCTCTGTGCTAACTCCAGCTTGTTTCAAGTTGACACACAAAACCAGCCAGTACAGCATAGCTACTTGACAAAGCCTGCAGTTTTATATCATCATGATATATCACATGTATCTGAAGGGTGTATTAAAGATGGTTTTTAAAGGTGTTTGTGTGTGTGTGTGTGTGTGTTGTGTTGTGTTGTTTTGTTTTGACACAGCCTTTCAGCTGAAATACTGTCTCCCAGCTCTTACCTGTGTAAAACTCAAGCATTTGTTGTGGTTTGGTTTGGTGTCAATATTTTTGTTTATGTGCATTTGTGATTATTTTCTCAGCTGGAGAATCAACAAATACACACAAACAGAAATGACTTTTAGATTCAGACACCTTTTCCAACATCAGTGTTGTTATATTTTTTTAACAAAATCTCAATCTCAAATCAAATCTCAGTCTCATCTGGATTTTACTAATGAAGACTCGGGAGCCAGATTCTGGGGTAAAAGCCTGGTAGCTCAGAGAGGCAGAGGTAGCACCCAGTTGACCTTACTCCTCAGCCTAGAGCCCAGAAGCCATACCCCACTCTCTCATTCCATCTCAAAAAACTCCTTCAAACCCAATGTCGCTCCCTTCTACTTCCTGTGCATCTCTCTATACATCTTCCTGACTCTCTATTACTCTCTGTGGTTTTCTTTTAATAAACCTATGTTCACTTCCTGTCAACTGGTTGCTTGTTCTACCTCTCAATTTCAGGCAGAAATCTGTTGGATTAAAGATGTGTACTAAGGTGAACCACACCACATTTAGAAACAGGCTTTTCCAGTAAATAACACAATCTTGGGTTTCATGCTATAATCAAATATCCTGCAACAACTGTGATTGGATTCTGACCTACTATTGCTCTGAGATCCATTTGTCTCAAATAACTTATAAGGAGAGCAAAGAAAAAGATGTTTTGTATGAAAATGTCATCTAGAGCATTATTCCATACAATGAACATATGCTAATAAAACAGACAATATCTTTGTACAAAAAAAAGAAAACTAAAAAATTTAATATCCCTCTCTTAGTTTGGGTTTTATCGATGTGAACAGACACCATGACCAAGGCAACTTTTATAAAAACAACTTTAAATTGGAGCCAGCTTACAAGTTCAGAACTTCAGTCCATTATCATCAAGGCAGGAGTATGGCAGCATCCAGGCAGGCATGGTACAGCAGGAGCTGAGAGTTCTACATCTTCATCTGAAGGCTGCTAGTGGAAGACTGGCTTCCAGACAGCTAGGATCAGGGTTTTAAAGCCACTCCCACAGTGACACATCTAGACCAAAGCTATACCTCCAAATAGTGCCACTCCATGGGCCAAACATATTCAAACCACTTCAATTACATAGAAATTCCTCAGTCTTCTTCCAGAACCCAAACTGTTATGATCCAGCTAGAATGTAGACACACCTTTAATCCCAAAGAACGACATCTAATTGAGGGGCAGACAAGGTGATGAATATGAGAAGGATTTGATAAAAAATGAATCACAGATAAAATATGCCCAGCTCTCATGAGAACAGACAGGAAAGTGAGGCTACCTAAAGAGCAGAGAGAGAGAGAGAGAGAGAGAGAGAGACAGAGACAGAGACACAGAGACAGAGACAGAGACACAGAGACAGAGAGACAGAGACAGAGACAGAGAGACAGATAGACAGAGACAGAGAGACAGAGAGACAGAGAGAGAAGTTCAGTGCAAATCAGTTCAGTGCAAAGCAAAGCAGTTGAATTCAGAGCAGTTCCATCTTTGAAGTTCAGAGGCAGTTCTTCTAAGTAGAGCAATCGAATCAGAAGCCAAGAGAAGCCGATTCAAATCAGTCAGCTTGGAGAGGGGCAATAAGCCAGAACAGCTGAATTGGACCACCAGCCAAAGTTTAGAAAGAGCTAGAAAGGGGAAGCTTATTCTGCTATAAGTCTAAGAGGCTGAAACATTTTGGGCCTAGGTTAGCAGATGAAGGCTAAAGCTAAAGCCTTCAAGGTCCAGGCTTGCAGAAGATTAGATTGTACAAAAGTTACAAGCTTCTAGGCCTAGGCCTAGGGATAGAAAGAAACACTCTGGGCTCATCCCAGGCCATGTATTCATAAAGCTTGGGTACAGCTCTCCTCTCATCCCTTCATCTGAGGAAATAAAAGCAACATTTACATTTACAAGGGTCCAAGATGCGCACAGGCTTAGGCAGACATATTCGCTGGATGAGTCTTTCTGTGACTTCCACCACCGATATCTGAATCCTCTATTGTCCTGACTGAAGGCTTTCAGAGTCACAGGGATGGCTTGAACCTGCCCAGCTCTCATGAAACATAGATGATTAGGGAACCCGGGGGTCTTTACTCTGATACAGCTTGGACATTCTTGATTAGGATAGATACAGGAGTGTTGCATTTACCAAGACTTTCAGAACTGCAAAGCTAATAGGTGAGAGTTGCCTTTCAACTATACAATAATGAAAAATATTGGAAGGTATAAGCATTGTCATCTGTGTCTTTTAATAGCATTCAAAATCTTTTGTGTGAAGTGGTTAGAACGTTACTGGATTCTTAGGTCCATAATATTAGAATCTATTAATTTAGCACACAAAAATTTTAAAAACTCTAATTCAGACTTTAGTGATCAGTAGGTACATCCTATGAACATAGATCGCTTTAATACCTGTTTTCATGCATCCACTTAAAAAGAATTTGTTTCCCTAGAAGGCAGAATTTCTAAGTCACTAAAATTAAATAGAATATTGTCCATGTAAGTCACTATTGCCATGCTAGATGAGAGTACATAGTCATATTTCTCAGAGAAGGGACAGTTTGTTAGTTTTTTTAAGTTCTTTTTTTTTCCACCATCATTTTTACAGATCTTCACAATGACTTTCTTCAGGGTAGTCATATTTCTCCAAGTGCTCAGAGCTTTGCTGGTTGATGGTTCAACCCTCCTAGTCATTCCTCAAACTCAGAAGCCACAGACATGCCTGTGTGTGAATTCTATCAACTAAACCCTTTGCTTCAAAATGAAAGCTCTTCATGCTCCTCGCTGTGGTCACACGAAACCTGTTGATTTTTTCTTGTGGCCTTAGTAGTATTCCTCAAACTAGAGAAACATCCTTGATTTATTTCATGTCATCTGCTAGGGAAAAAAGAACCAGATAATGTTATAGCCTCTTTTATCAATCCTTTTTTTCTCCTCTACCTCACACATTGAATTTATGACAATGTCAGTTATATATGATGAGATTGCTTGTCTGTGCCTCCTGTGTAGTTACTGGACCGTGTGACCTTAGGCTGACTCTTCGCTTTTGTGTATTTGTGAAGAAACACAGAAGAAAGTATTTTAGGTATATGTCAACAGTAACAAGTTTTTTAAATACTTGTTTCACAGTAACCTGTTTGCTAATTAATAACTTAGTATGTATTTACCATTGCTAAGTACTGTTCTAGGTGGTGTGGTTAATTAAGAACAAAACAAGGCCTTCTTTGACTATGTATTCAACTAACACCATATTATTCTAGGAGGAACTGTGATGTTTAGATGTATAAAGTCAGGTGAAGAGCATTACATAGAAGAAAAAAATGAGCAGAAATGGAGATTTGAGGATGAGTGTCTTAGTTTGGGTTTCCCTTACTGTAAGGAGACACTGTGAACAAGGCAACTCTTATAAAGGACAACACTAAATTTGGGCTGGCTCACAGGTTCAGAGGTTCAGTTTATTATCATCAAGGCAGAAACATGGCAGCACTCAGGCAAACACAGTGGTGAAGAAGGAACGTAGAGTTCTACATCTTAATCTGAGGGAAACCAGAAGGAGACTGTCCCTACTGTAGCCAGGAGAACGGTCTCATTCCATACCTACACAATGACACACTAACTTCACCAAGACCACATCTAGTCCAACAAGGCTACACCTCCTAATAGTGCCACTTCCCATGGGCCAAGCATATTCAAACTACCACAATGGGTATTCCAATCAACACATTTGTTACAGCCCTGGGCATCTCTGTCCTGGGTCCACATTGGTACCCTCTGCTTCTGTGCATGAAGGACAAAAAGCCTTTCAAGTCTTTCTTGTCTCCCTGAACAGTAGGCATGACAAAGAAACTGAGCTTATCCAGCACAATGATAATACAGGGATGATGTCACACCGGGGCAGAAATGGTCCTCTCTGATGCTGTCTAGTAATTCTCAGAACCTTCTTAATCTGGGAGTAGCCTCCTTCAAGTTAAAGCAGCAGAGAGAACAGGAGAGCACCTGATGCAATGCTCACAAAAACAGACCCATGAGCATGATTTTCATGTGTGATAAACATGAAGAAAATGGGTCCCTAATGGAAGCTTGAAATTGTTATTCAATTAAAGTGGGGCTAGATTAGAAAATACAAATTTGCCCATCATGAGCACATCTAGGGACCCGGCAAACTTCCTCAGTAGAACAATTCATTCATTCGTGGTAAGACTCTAAAGGGAATATTTCTCCATAGAAGCATTTGTACCACACTAATTTTGGCAGAGGATCTGCTAAGATTCTTATAAAAATGGATGTAGTGCCACAATGAAGATGAACCATTCTGGTTTTATTTCTCCCAGGCAAAACTATGCTAAGCATTGTATCTTAGTGACTTTTTATTTACTCTTCACCAAACTACATCCAAGAGTATGAAACTACCACTCACAATCTAAGGATCTGGAAAATAAAACTGAGAGATTAAGGACTTTGCTCCAAGTCAGACGCCTAACACATGACTGAACTCTGCCATTTCTTCGCTTAGGATTTAAACACAAAAGTATAGCCCTCTGTTTTGACCAAGGAAAATGTAAACTTGGAAATGTGTGGGCCAGTGAGATGACTTGGTGGGTTAAAGAATGTGAAATCTAAGGACGTGTGTTTGATACCCAGGAGCCACACGGGGAAGAAGGAGACTGATTCCTGCAACAGGCAAGCAGAGGTCTTCGGCTCTTCCTCCACAGGATCTATGTCATAAAATCCCACTATTGTCACAGGACTAAGAAGCAGTCACATTATCCACCTCAGGAAATGTGTGTGTGTGTGTGTGTGTGTGTGCATGGTGTGTGCATGTGTATGCATGGTGTGTGTGTGTGTGTATGCATGGTGTGTGTATGTGTGTGTGTGTATGCATGGTGTGTGTGTATGCATGGTGTGTGTGTGTGTGTGTGTGTGTGTGTGTGTGTGTGTGTGTGTGTGTGTTCCTAAATATATAAACACATCTTATGTGTGTAAACTTGGGTCTCAGGGCAGACCACTTGCTTCTTCTTTTGTTGCAGGCTTCGGGTGCCAGCGTCTAGGGTTTCCTGGTGGGAAAAGTAACTGCTCTCAGCATGATGTTCCATGTAGAGAGCTAGAATCAGCAGAATTGATTTACAAAAGCAAATTCTAATTCTGAGAGTACTCTGCCATGAACACAGGCAGCTGAACCCGAAGCTATCCGGCTCCAACCACTTCTAGAAGAAACTAGAATCAACGATATTTTTTTGTTGGTTTGTTGTGAACTTGGTGGTGATTTTATTTCCTCGTTTGACAGAGTAAAAGAGCTTTTATAAAATATGTCAGTCAGTATGAAGTACTTGAGTGACTCTGGGCAATGTCAAGGAAATAATGAAGCCTGGAGGTGGAAAGGGGTTAAGAAAACATGACTGTCTCCTAAAGAAACAGACATCTTTGTTAATAGGCATGTGGTTAACACCTATACATTGCCTCAACCCTATTATTTTAAAAAAGATCCTCCAAGCATGCATGAATAACAACCAACAAAGACAATATCGCTGTGATCTGTACCCGGACCCAGGAGTCCTTTGTGAATATTTCCAAATATCACTGACATTAAACAGACAGCTGGGTCTTCTGCCACTGTCAGCTGTTTGCTTCAATGTATCCAAGGCTAGGACAGCTATGATGCTGTCTGGGATTGAATCTGTGGTTCCTCTTTGGAATACAGTTAACACAGGCAAAGAAGTCCTGCCATAGAAATGTTGTTTCCAAGCCGGAGGGGTGAGCCCTGTCTTCCTACAGTGAGGGTCATACAAGCAAGATGTAGTACCAACAGCATCAAAAACACCATGCACTGGTTATCAGCTTACTTTGTTCTTTTTTTTTTAAATAACACCCAACATGTCTTGGTTGCCAAGGAATCTATAACTAACCCAAATTCAATAGACCATTAAGTAATGTAATTTATTATTCTCAGAATGATGCTGATAGTCCATGAGTAACTAATACACACACACACACACACACACACACACACACACACACACACACACAAAATTTTACATAGGAACATTTGAGGACTTAAGAGAGTAGAAACATTTTACCCTTGGGTCTCTACTGTCCAAGTAAGTTACAGGGGAGACATGAAATAGATATTGTTAAAGTAGAATTTAGCAGCAGAGCTAAGCAGGGAAGGGTGATTTTAGTCAAAGTTTCTAGAAAGAGAGATTGAACTGAAGTTGAGCTAAGGAAGAAGCATGAAGGTTGTAAATGTTGTCGTGAGAAGAAGAAAAGTCCTGTGGGTGTTCAGGGAGGGGTAAGAAAGGTCTGTCAATGGGCAGTGTAGGGCATGAGGCACATGGAGCTATTCCTGAGTGTATACATGGATGTCAGAGAAAAGCAATATGTACTTATTAATTGATCGTAGAAGTTGGGTCCTACTCTTCCAAAGAAAATTGAAGTTGTGTTATAGATGGATCTGTTGACTCCACAACTCTGTTTTAATTGGTTATAATTTTCTGTAATAGTCTCCATCTGTTGCAAAGAAAAGTTTTCTTAATGCGGGATGAGGACTAGACTTATCTGTGGGTGTAAGGACAAATATTTAGAATGTGGTTAGGGATGACCAAACAGTAACCCCAGAGAACATTCATACAAGTAACGTTAAAGACTGAGCAAGTTGTGCTAATGTATTTTGAAATATATAGATATGATACAATACATATGTACACACATGGACATATGTGTTGTGGTTTGAATAAAAATGGTCCCCAGAGGCTCATACAATTGACTGCTTAGTCACCAGGGAGTGCAACTCTTCAATAAGATTAGAAAATTTGGCCTTGTCGAAGGAAGTGTGTAACTGAGGATGGGCTTTGAGTTTCCAAAAATCTCATGACAGACCCAAGCTCTCTCTTTATTTCTCTGAAGAGTGTGAATGGGTTTGTAGCGCTATGTGTGCTTTGTGCTGCCCTGACTACGCTGATAAATGGACTAAACCTCCGAGACCGTAAGGAAGCCAGTTAAATGCTTTCTTCTATAGGAATTACCTTGGTGATACTGTCTCTTTGCAGCAGCAGAAGTTGGTACCAGCAGTGGGGACTAGAAAGGTGGTTAGATGCTTAAGTCTTATGTAGGAGCATGGAAGACAGTACCAAGGACAATCTGAACTCTGTGGATACAGCTCAAGAAACCCCATAAGCAGGAGAACGTTAGTATGTCTGGATACCGTTCTCGTAATATTCTGGGAAAGAATGTCAAAGCTTTTGGCTCATGTCCTAAAATTTTCTCTGAGGCTAAATGAAAGAGTTTTAGGTTAAGGACATTGACATCAGGGTTTCAAGGCAGCCTAGTATTGACTAGGCAGTGTGGTTATTAGTGGCTGATCTTGTGCAGATGTATAATTAAAAGGAGCAAGCTACGCATAGAAACATACAAAAAGCACAATTGCAGAGAAAAGTTGCAACATGAAGTACAGTGGAGCTAAGTTTGGTGCCCAAGAAGATAAAAAGCCTGTTGCTAAATGGGACATAGGAGATGATGACCTCAAGACAAGACCCCACCCAGCTGAGCTTCCAACTTGTGAAAATGAATTAAAGAGAAGTTTAAGCATCCAGGGAAACCATCACCAAAAGAAAGCTAATGCAGATGTATTTGAATGAGAAAGTCAAGTTCTGGCTGCATTAAACAACAGAACTTGGCAGCTTCAGCCACATGTTTCTGGTTTTAGAGTCAAGAATACTAGAAAGAAGTTAAGGAATCTCCTACCTTAGGTGAGGAGAGCCACTGAGGCCAGGCATGTGTCCGAGAAATCCCAGAGACATCATTGAGTGAAACTGATAAGATGAACCCTAAATTGCTTTGAAGACTCCAAGATGTTGGAGATACCAGAGTCATGAGGTACCTGCCAAGGATTGCTACAGACCAGGTGTGGTCGCAGGCCAAGAGAGAGAAGCATATTACAGTCAACAAAGCTGAAAGGAGTTAGAGATCTGAGGAGCCCTGTGACATCAGACAAGGAGATGCAGACTTTGGAGTGGGCCCATCTGGTTTTCAGACTTGCTTTGGTCCAGTATTTCCTCACTGTGCTCTGTTTTCTCCCTTTTGGAATGGTATGGTCCGTGTCATTGTATGATGGAAGTATGTGTGTGATCTGGTCTTTAAGGTTTTGATTGTACAGAAGGTAATGGAATCCTGAGTCTCAAAAGAAACTTTGGACTTTGAAATAGTCTGGGGGCCTTTGAAGTTTGACTAAATGCATTTTGTTTTTTGCATGATGTGGTTAATAGGCCTGCTGGGGCCAGGTAGTGATGCAGTGTTTTCAATAAGAATGCCTTCATGGCTCACATTTTTAAATGCTTTGTCACACAGGGAGTGGATCTCTTTAATAGGATTAGAAGGATGAGGAGGTGTGGTCTTGTTAGAGGAAGTATGAAAGGGAAAGGCATAGGGACTTTGAGGTTTCAAATTCCAATGCCAAGGCCAAGCTCCCTTTCTCTTTCTGTTGCCTGTGGGTCAAGACCCTCCCTCCCTTATATTGTTTT
Organism: Micromys minutus; assembly: GCF_963924665.1. Classification (NCBI taxonomy): domain Eukaryota; kingdom Metazoa; phylum Chordata; class Mammalia; order Rodentia; family Muridae; genus Micromys; species Micromys minutus. Next base: position 11,290,274 of record NC_137960.1, on the reverse strand, counting down.
CATTAAATATTTGGTACAGTGACAAGAATAACTAACATCCAGTTAAAAACATCCTTAGGTCCTTAAGAAAGATATTTCCTAATTTGTGAACCAGGAGAGAAGCTGAAGAACTTAACATATATTCTAACAGCACACCAAACTGACAAAATAAAAGTTTTCTAAAATGTCTTAGGAAGCTTAAAAGACTCTATGTGGAAGGAAGGGGGCAGGGGATGAATAGTTTAGGTTGGCTGAACCATGAAGACTGCCTTGGCCCAAGTATGTCTCATGTTGAAGTCCGTTGTGAAGCCGAGTAATGAGGAACTTTTAAAGTTCACCCATCAGTAAAAGGAACAAATCTATGCTGCATGTGACTAAGAGGAAGCCTCTTCCTCAGAGTGAGCATGTGGAAAGTGCAGATAAATCAACACTCTTGCCCAAGAACATATTATGCTAATTGGTGGATATGCTGATTAGTGACCAAAGTGGGCTGGCCTCTTTATCTGCACAGAGACTGGTACAGGTTTGTTTTTGAAGGTTACCTTACGTATACAAAATGTTCACTATTTTCAGACAAACACGTAAGAGCATCTTTTCAAAACTGCACTGGGGACGGACGCTGCTGAGAATGCATAACTAATGCTTTGGTCCTCAACCTTTCTAATGCTGCGAACCTTTAAGGCAGTTCCTCCTGTCGGGGTGACACCCCGACCATAAAATTATCTTTGTTGCTACTTTGTGACTGCACTTGTACTATTCTGACCTGTAATGTAAACATCTAATATGTGGGGTTTCTGATATGCAAACCCTATGAGAAGGTCATTCAACTGTGCCCCAGAGGGTTTGACATCCGCAGGTTGAGAACCTCTAAACTGAATTGCTGAGGAAGCCCAGTCCTCTCAAAAGATGAGTTTTCAGATTTCGACTGGGGACTTTTAAAAGTGCTAGGGTGCTGTTTCCATGGACAGATAGTCTATATGAATTGCTCCAGGTCACAGGCAGGGCATTCCATTTAAAATCACCCCGTGTGATCTTAATGTAAAACCAAAGTTGAGAACTGCTGTTTTACAAGAATAATCTCCAAAACCCTAGGGGGAACGTTCCCCCGAAAGAGAAATAATAATGAACACTTGCTCTCTCACATAAAAAAAAAAAAAAAAAAAAAAAAAAAAAAAAAAACCACTTGGCAATGTGACCTTGAAAAAAAAAAAAAATAGCTTATTTCCCTCAGAGACTCTTTCAAGGAAGCAAGTTTCCAAACTGCAAAGTAATGTGTTTGGCCCAACCTTGAATTAATTCAAGTGGAGCCTGAACAATCTTCTTCTAAACATCACTTAATTTCTCATGAGCCAGGGAAATAGGACTGTTTATAATACTTGATCTCAGCTGATTATTATTTATGAGATAAAGGAAATATTTATTTTCACAATATAAATGCTGAACTGTTTGAGAGAGATGTGTAATGTCTCAAAAAGACCCAGAAAATTAGGTTGCAATTTCATGCTTTCCTTTCTCTAGAGAAAATAATAGAAGTTGACACTTATTTATCTGAAAATGTATTGGAAAATTGGAGGATGAATGTTTCACAAAATGACTCTGTACTATGTTATATTTCTACAGGAAAAGACATTTAAGTTGCCCATAAATTAACCAATGGCATTTAATTGGAGATGCCAGATAAATGCAGTCAGTTGTGAGCACGATTATACAAGTGTTTGGCAGTGTGGGAACTTAGGTACATGTACTGAGGACACTGGATGTCCTTCAGTTTCACTCTCTACCTTATTGATACATTTTCCCAAGAAGCATTGAAGTGACAGCCAATAGAATCAGTCAATGTCCCCTCTACCTTTCTGGTGACCTTACATATTTAATACTTCAAAGTCACTGGATGTTCCCTGAAATAAAGGAAAGTTCATTTGCATCCAAAAAGGAAGTCCCTGGGATGGTTATTCTTCTCACTGAATGAGTTTTTCAAGGCAAAGAAGAATCTTACTTGAGAGACAACATTATTTTTTCCTCCCTCCTCTTCTCCTCTTTCTCTTCCTCCTTCTTCCTTTCTTGTCAACATCAGCCTACATGGGCTCTTAGCTTTTGCTTAACCAACCTCAGCTTTCAGGTGAATTGGCTTGACTGCACAGTGCCTAGCTCAGAAGTAATCAAAGAGAAAAACATCCAATTCTCCTCTTTTTTACCAATGGCAATGAGACACTTCTCCCAAGTCAATGAGTCAGTTTCTTTAATCATGTGGAGCTAGATATTAAGGACCGAAGACAAAACCACCATACCCTCCAGAATTCTGTCAAGTAAAAATTACCTTTCGGGCAAAGTAAATGGAGCTATGCAGTAATTAAAGGGTTCCTAATTTATGCCAATAAAAATCTATCTTAAGAAAACTGACCTGTTGAGCCTGGTTTATGTTTCTTTTCATTTCTTCTCATCATGACAGAGGGACCTTGTAGCAAAATCCAGCTGGATTTTTTTTGCTTTGAGTCTTGGAATAAATAAGGAAAGTGTGAAGGGCAGTGTACTGGCTGGTTGTGTGTCCCCTAGATACCAGCTAAATGAATCAGAGAGAAAGGAGCCTCAACTGAGAAAATGTATCCATAGGATTCGGTGATAACACATTTTCTTAATTAGCAATTGGTAGGGGATGGTCCAGCCAATGGTAAGGGTGCCATTCCTGGTCTGGTGGTACTGGGTTATATAAGAAATCAGACTGAGCAAGTCATGAGGAGCAAACCAGTAAGCAGCACTGTTCCATGGCCTCTGCATCAGCTCCTGCTTCCAGAATCCATCCCTATTTGAGTTTCTGTTCTGACTTCCTCCAGTGATGCACCTGAAAGTATAAGCCTAATAAACCCTTTCCTCCCCAAGTTGCTTTTGAGTCCAACTGTTTTCACCACAGCAATAGAAACTCTAGCTAAGGCAGGTGAAGAAGAAGGAACCAGACAGGGAGGGCAGTTTCTAAGACAAAAGCCCAACGCATCAAGGTGTATTAGTTAGACAGGAATTTCATACCATATGTATAGAAACCCAACCAAGAGAACTCTGCTCTGGCCATCCAGCAGACATTCCTATACCCAGCAAGAGCTGTGAAGGAAGAGTTCAATGCAAATCTTCAATTTGTTTAGGAAATATGGCTCTTCTAAAATATTTTTTAAATGTAAACAAAATATGTATCATATATCGAACTCATGGGGAAACAATAATACTTAATAATGATGGACTGTAGCTATAGTTTCTATAGTATAGTAACTGTATAGTAAAGGTAGTAATGTTAATTCACATTGAAATCAGTGACTGTCACTTAGCACAATCCTGCCTGAAATACGTTGTTAAGTTACCAAGAAAGTAATTAAGCAAGATGAAATGATGATTAAAGGGATTTTTATCATACCAAGAATTAAATATGCCAGGTCTTCTTGCTCCCTAGTTGGCTCAATAACTCACCAGACATCCAACAGTAATCTTTCTTAAGCCCAATGCCACAGAATCTTAACCTAATACTATAAATGCCCTCCTTTATGCAAATGATAATTGGGCTGAGAAAGAAGTTAGGGAGACAACACCCTTCACAATAACAACAAATAATATAAAATATCTTGGTGTAACTTTAACTAAGCAAGAGAAAGACCAGTAGGACAAGAACTTTAAGTCTCTGAAGAAAGAAATTAAAGATCTCAGAAGGTGGAAAGATCTCTCATGCTCAAAGATAAATAGGATTAACATACTGAAAACAAACATCTTACCAAAAGCAATCTACGGACTCAATGCAATACTCATCAAAATTCCAACACAATTCTTTGCAGACTTTGAAAGAACAATTCTCAACTTCATATGGAAAAACAAAAAGTCCAGGATAGCTAAAACAATCCTGTACAATAAAAGAACTTCTGGAGGCATCAGCATTCTTGACCTCAAACTATACCATAGAGCAATAGTAATAAAAATAGAAATGTATTCCGACATAGCCAGAAAGATTGATTAATGAAATTGAATCAAAGACCCAGAAATAAACCCACACAACTATGGACACTTGATTTTTGACAAAGAAGCCAAAACCATACAATGGGAAAAGAAAAGAATTTCAACAAATGGTCCTGGTCTAACTGGATGGCTGCTTGTAGAAGAATGCAAATAGATTCATATATATCACCCTGCACAAAACACAAGTCCAAGTGTATCAAAGACTTCAATGTAAAATCACATACACTCAATCTAATAGAAGAGTAAGTGGGGAAGAGTCTTGAACTCATTGGCACAAATAACAACTTCCTGAACAGAACACCAATGGCTCAGGCACTAAGACCATCAATTAATAAATGAGACCTTATGAAATTAAAAGAATTCTGTAAGGCAAAGGACACTGTAGTAGGACAAGTTGACAGTCTACATATTAGGAAAAGATCTTCACCAACTCTAGATCTGACAGAGCATTAATATCCAAAAAATACAAAGAACTCAAGATGATAGACACCAACAACCCAAATAACCCAATTGAGTACAGAGATAAAAAGAGAATTCTCAACAGAAGAATCCTCCAATGTCAGAGAAATACTTAAAGAAATGTTCAACATCCTTACTCGTCAGGGAATTGCAAATCAGAACAACTCTGAGGTTCTGCCTTACACCCATCAGAATGGCTAAGATCAAAATCTCAGGAGATAACACATGCTGTCAAGGATGTGAAGCAAGGGGAACAGTCCTACATTGCTGGTGAGAGTGCAAACTTGTACAACCAACTCTAAACATCAATTTGGCAGTTTCTCAGAACACTGGGAATAGCTCTGCCTCAAGATCCAGATATATCACTCCTGGGCATACACCCAAAAGATGCCCCATCATCCCACAAAGTCATTTGCTCAGGTATGTTCATAGCAGCTTTATTCATAATAGCCAGAAACAGAAAACAACCTAGATGTCCCTCAGTTGAAGAATAGATGAAGAAAATGTGGTTCATTTACACAATGGAATACTATTCAGCTGTTAAAGACAAGGACATCATGAATTTTGCAGGCAAATGGATGGAACTAGACAATATCATCCTGAGTGAGGTAACCCAGACCCAAAAGGAGTGAATGGTATATATAAGTAGGTATTAATCATAATGTATGGAATACCCATGATACACCCCACACACCGAAAGAAGTTAAAGAAGAAGGAAGAGCCTAGTAAGGATGCTTGATTCCCACTTAGAAGGGGAAACAAAATAATCATGGGAGACAGAGGGCGGGAGGAACTTGGGGGGGTTGAATAGGAGTCAATATCGGGTGTGGAAAAGAGACAGAAGATATAGGGTTAGGTGAATGGGTGGAAAGCTGCAGCTGCCAGAGGAGGGGGTGGAGTCTCTTGGCAGTCCCTGAGACCTGGGATGGGGAAGGCTTCCAGGAGTCAATGCAGGTGCCCTTAGTCAAGTCATCAGTGTCAACTAACCTAGACCCCTGAGAACTGTCTGTGGGGGTCACATTTATATTCCTTCTGAACATCATATGTCCTTTCACATGTTTGCTATAGCAAAACATCCTTCTACCTGTGTCTGCTTCAGGAAAACATTCTTTGACATGTCTGCTTTAGCAAAACAACCTTTTACCTATGTGCCCCAGCAAAACCCCATTTGACATAACTGACTTTCCAAAGGAACCAGAAGCTTCCACTTCATGCTTATCCCTTAGTTTATGATTTATAGAGATTGGGGCAATAGGAAGCTAGCTAGACATTGCCATTAATAAAACATGGTTTCATTAGGTCTTTATTTTGTGAACGATGGTCAGCACAGCTTGATAATGAGCACTAATCTTATTTCTGAAAGTCACTGTTATACTAGCCGCACTAGGGGACATCCCCAGGGGAGTTCTACAAGTGCTTAATTGCTCTGATGATCATTTGATAGACACAATGTTAGAAATGGTGAATATAGCCTCAGAATGAAGGTACCAGAAGTAGGGTAGTTATGGAAGCAAAGAGGAAGTAGATTCTTACTTATCTGTTAGTTCGGTCCTAGAGAATAGGAAAAGCATTACTACTTAAACTGTTCCAACGAAAGATGACCAGCTCTACCTTAGGGATGCAATGTGTGTAAATTGATAGGGTTAACCAAGCACTTAAAATTTATTGATTGGTCAACACAAAGCACATGGGAAAATCTCCAGAAATGACTTATGACTTTGAAATTTCTCCAAGACATGAAAGATCAGTGTTTGCCTACTTAGATATATTTTGTCCCAAGTCACATTTGCCAACTACTCATCAATTATGTTATCAGACAAAGGGACAAAGCAGTGGTATGGCTCTGAGAAACCTTGTGGTCTAGTGATAGACATGCATAGTCAAGAAAACAATTAGCATGGAAGTTTGGAGTAATCAGCATGGTGTGAATGGGGTGGTGGTGAGCGTTGGTCCCAGTGGCAGGGGCTCACTCGCCGACTGCTACAGTAGCAATATGTTCAGCGTTAATGATACTAATTCTGTGCTCTAGCCAATCATTTCTGGTTGGTAGTGAGAATCAACCAAAAGGATTGCTACATCATGCAAATCTCCTCATGGTAACATTTGGGTCCAAAACACAGCATACACTTCTGCCACCAAGGGTCACAAATTATAGATTTCTCTGATCAAGACTCACGTAACCATCTGTATTCGTCATCCCTGTATAGGCCACAGCATGTGCCTTCAATCACAGCCCAGATGAATGATTAGAAGCACCACCTGCCCTGTGTGTAACATAAAGCAAAGATTCTCCCCACCCCCACCCGTCCCCCCACCCCCATGTTTAAGAGGGAGTTCATCAGCATCAGTTCAATGTGTCACCCTGGCTACCAGTCACAAAAAGCGAAAGTTACTGTGTGCATGGCATAAAACACGTCCCTAGAGATTTATGGGTCCCCCTCAGGAATTTTTCTCTGATGGTGCCAGTGTCAGGGTATGATTGATTGACAGGGCTACGGCAGGCCTCTTGTATTTGGAGCATAACAACAGCAATGGTTTGAAAGTGAAAACCTATCAGTAAAACACCTACGGGAACCTGAAATTAGCCTGCTGGGCACTCAGTGTGACCTACACCTGTCCCAGGATAAAGAAAGAAAATAAAAAGATTACTGGGGTCTTGACTCAGTATATGTTGCCATAGGAAAGAAAGCAGGCCCTTCCCTGAAGATCTGGCTTACACATCCTGAGGACAAAGTCTGAGATCTTTGGGTTCCACAATAAAAGCCAATATTCCTTTTTTTTAAGATTATTTGTTTATTTATTTATTTGTTTGTTTGTTTATTGTAAGTACACTGTAGCTGTCTTCAAACACACAAGAAGAAGGCATCAGATCCCATTACAGGTGGTTGTGAGCCACCATGTGCTTGCTGGGAATTGAACCCAGGACCTCTGGAAGAGCAGCCAGTGCTCTTAACCACTGAGCCATCTATCTCACCAGCCCCAATATTCTTGACAGAATATATATATATATGTGTGTGTGTGTGTGTGTGTGTGTGTGTGTTTTCCTAAACATATCTCTATACTCTTGACTTTTTATTGCTTCTCTCTGATTCCTACATAAGAGGAAGAGGAGGAGAAGGAGGAGGAATTCACATATAAACAGGGAAGTCATATCCAGCAGAAGATATTTTAATAGTTCTTGGGTTAAACGCATCACACTCTGCTTATTTATCTATTAAATACTATTAAAATATATTGTGTCTGAAATATAAAATTCAGGGTAGTGCACAGTAAAATCCTGATGGATGGCGTCTCCCAGAATCGCTCTTGGTGTTTGGACATCAAACTTATTAGCCACCTTGCGGGATATTGTTAATAAGTTGGGGACCAGGATTTGCTGACCCTGTTAGGCAGTTTCTCTGGTCTTAATTAACAAAGGAATAAAGCAATCTCTCCTAAATCCACACTGGCTGTGAATTCCCATTTATTACTATCCTTAAGGATTGTTGCTATCTTTTCTTAATTTGGATACCTACATATCTCCACAGGCCCTGCAGCTTGCTATCTTTCTTCTAGATAACATCAGTCCTCTGTGACCTGAATTTTCATAAATCCCTTTGACTTGATAATAGAAATTTCTAGGCCCTGTGGGTTCATTTAATCTACTGCTCATATAGTAAAATGAACTGCACATATAGTAAAATGAACCACGGCACTGCTGAGGATTAAGTTGAGCCAATCATTCAGCTAGAGCACTGTGACTTTAAGGTCAATCTGGCCTTCAGAGGGAGACCCTGTCTCAGAAAAAGTTCACACATAGGGACACAAAAGTTCAAAAGTCTCACTTAAACACACATTATTCACTTCCACTACTGAAAGCAGAAAAATACTAAGTTAAATTCTTCAGATGAGCCTTCATATCTCCCATCTGACATTACATACAGGACTTCTAGATGCATTATCCTTTTGTAACTGTTAAAGGCGTGTGATTAAATAGACATCATCATCATCATCATCTCCATTTTGCAGTATAGGAAAGTAAAACCAGGGAAGCTTTAAAAACCACTTAGACACAGGTAGTCTAGTGTTAATGTTTATGAGCTGAAACTTTCTTCCCTGCTGTCTATAGCTGATCATTTTTCTTTTTTGCTAATGTCTTCTAGTGTATTGAGAAGAGGAGGGCAAAGGTCATTGGGTCACAATATCTTCAAAGGGACTTAGGAAGAGTGGGTATACACCACCTCCATCCTGTAATTTGAAACATGTAAAATACACCCGGAATGTTTCTGTATTTTCACATGCCTCTTTGGAATGACCTGAAAACATCTGCTTTGGACTTTAGGGAGAGAGAGAGACAGAGACAGACAGAGACACAGAAAGAGTGGAGGAGGGAGGAAAGGAGAGAGACAGAAACAGAGAGACCGAGACAGAGAGAGAGAGAGAGAGAGAGAGAGAGAGAGAGAGAGAGAGAGAGAGAGAGAGAGAGAGGGAGAGAGGGAGGGAGGGAGGGAGGGAGGGAGGGAGGGAGGGAGAGAGAGATTCTTTAGAGGTCCAGAGGATAATGAGAGACTCCATCTGAAAATGAAGAAAACAAGCAATGAAACCGTCGAGGCGAATTTGGGCAGGAAGCACACTAGCAGTAACGTAAACCATCTTGTCCTCCACCTAATTGCCCAGTTTATTTTCATAAAAGGAAAGAATTATGGTCGGGTAAACCAAAGCGATAAAAAGAAAAGCAATTACAGGAAAGCACACTCCCCATAATGAGTGTTTCCAAAAGCCATTAATTTCGACACATATAAAAGCTGTGAATACATCTACAGGAAGAGAGGAGAAGACTGGGCGGGGAAACACTGCGCATGCCTGCGCTATCGTTTCACCGGTAGAGAAGGAAGTTAGTTAGCAGGTTCACATGGGCACTTTTCACGCTCCTTCCTGACAGTTCCCTCCAAGCTAGCCACAGGCAGGATGCCAGGTGTGAACTTGATGCCTACATCACGTTCAAGGACTGCTTTCAAGAACAAGATATACGCTATGGAGGGAGGCACTTCAACCCAGTCTCCAAGCCTGGCAATGACCTCTGGGATGTGGCAAAGTTCATCAAGACCCTGGGCAGAGAGGTGAGCTCTGGACAGACAGGTTTTCCATTAGATTGCTTGCTTGCTTGTTTGATCCACCACGTGTGATCGGACTTTTTTTAAAAAAAAGATAAATCACATCACGTTTGAACATCACCTGATATACATCACAAAATACATCGTATTTAAGCACTGTTGATACCTGGAAAGAGATTTTAATGCATATTTAGTTATGTACAAATAAAAAAGAAATCATTGTGAAGCAATTTAGCCATTTCAATGAAGTGACTTTCTTTAGACATGAACAGCTTTAGTTTCATACAATGAAACTCTTTGGATTTTAAAATCTCACCTTTCACTTTCTTTTCACTTAGCATCCCCATACTTGGTACCTAAGAGGCTTCCTGGAAACCAATTTCTCACCAATACTCAGAGATAACAATATGTATGCAATTTTCTAAACTATAGTACCTACTCAATAAATATTTAAAATAAGACACAGAGAAAATAATTCTAAGGCCTGGAGATTGCTTAGCAGTTAAGAGCACTGACTACTCTTCCAGAGGTTCTGAGTTCAATTCCTAGAAACGACATGGTGGCTCACAACCATCTGTAATGGGATCTGATGCCCTCTTCTGGTGTGTCTGAAGACAGGGACAGTGTACTCATACATTAAATACATCTTTTAAAAAAGAAAATAATTACAAGTGGCTTTCAACTAAAAATAGCTGTTTTTAGAATTGATATAGATTCTGAAATTATACAATTTTAATAAATGCACTGAAGGCAGTTTATCTTAGCATCACACATCTTTGGTAGGAATAAACAGAACTACATTGTATTCTTCAATTTTTAAGAGCTACACTATATCCTGGAATGACAAGTTGTCTCTGCTCTAAGAGATGTTCCCCAGAAGATGTGCAGAAAGATACTGTGTGCTCTAAGAAAAGAAACTAAGTCCTTATTGTCAGGAGTAGATTTATCAATACTACCTGCAGGCACAAGCTACCTAGATTAATAAGACCTTGGAAGTAAATTGACCATTCCAGAACACTGTTCTCAGTGAGAGAGAGAGAGAGAGAGAGAGAGAGAGAGAGAGAGAGAGAGAGAGAGAGAGAGAGAGTGTCCCACCTTGGACGCTGGCATTTACAGTAAGAGGTTTTTGTGCAAAACTAGTAGGTCTCAAACCCAAATGGCTGAGGTGCCTATTTAACATGTCAAAGTAGACCTGTCTACCATGTTCTCCCAGCATCCCTCAGTGCCTCTCTACCACAGGGTCCTTCTGGCTGGCATACCCTGTTCCCTATCCCAAATTTCTCCAGCCCACAGGCTGGGCTCCCCTTCCCCTAGGTGCCTTCTTTATATAATCCAGACATTTTGGTTGCCTGGCCTTTGGTCTGCCTTCCAGGTCTCTTGACCCAGGCCAACCATCTTTATCAGCAGCTCTTCTCTTTCTCTCCCTCACCCTCTCCCCTCCCAACCCAGGGTCATGTCCACTCTGTGCTCTCCCAGAGGTCTCCACCTCTGGCCATGCTCTCCCTTTTATCTACAATAAAACATTCTCCTCCGCCATACCTATGGGCAGTCATGTCCTTCCTTTTCTATTTCTTATCTTATTCGGAAACATGCATTGAGCCGTCTTGTCAGATTTTCTTTACCTCTGAAACTCAGCTACAACCAAAGGCAAGGGCTTCTGAAAAATACCAGCTTGTGTCCTTTTTGTGGGCACAGATAAAGCTCAGCAGAATACACAATGGAAAGAGCAGAGTTTAGAACCTGAAGTCAAACAAAGTTGTACATGGAACATGGTACTTTAATTCACTACATTGGTGAACCCCAGAAATTCTGGAAGGTTCTGAGGCATGAGTTTATCAGCCACACGAATGAAACTGCAAAAACTTCTGTCACTTCTAACTTCTATTCATTCATTCATTCATTCATTCATTCACTGAATTGCTTATCAAGGACAATGTGTTTAGTATGTAACATTGCTTCTCTTACGATGTGTACTTCAGTTATGGTGATAGACAACAATGAAGTTAACAAGCAATAGATCATGTATATATGATAGAAATATACACAGATGGTAGATCTAGAATAGATGATAAAGCTAGATGATAATATAGACTATATATAGAGATAGAGGATACAGATTAATAGATCATGAATAGGTAATAGATATACATAGATATGTATACGTAGATGATACACACATACTTACATTATACATACATATTCACAAGCATATTTACATACATGTATTACATATGTAGGAAGATTGTTTATCCGGATTACAATACATACAATGATTTTGCAGAGAACAAATAAAAGATCCCTGTAGATGAAATTGTTGGAAGCCAGGCTAATCCGAGGCTTTCTCAGAGGCCCTGATGAAAAGGAAAAAGAAGCATTCATTTATTCATTTCCTGTCCTTTCCCAGGTGTAGATTTGGCAAGGTCTGGTCTAGGGGTGGGGTTGTGGCCTTGAAAGAATCAAGGTTGCAGTTTCTGGGAACTCACCTCTTCCCCCTGGGATGACTGTATCTGTCCTAAGGCAGCTGTGTCTGAGGTCTCTTCTGTTCCCTTTGCCAACATGGCTTCACTAGCTTTCTGCTGACTCGGTCACATTTCCCCCACAAATGCTATACAAGATGCAGTGCTTCTTAGTAAACTTGCTTAGCATAAGACACAGCTATTCAAAACCTCTTGGCCCCATCTTTCCTCTCCTTTTCACCTCACGATCTCCTGCTCCTTCCTCCCAGGAACCTGTCCCTGAAGAATGACCTGCTGTCCCAGGTCAAGAATCATCATGGACAACCCTTTGAGAAGAAAACATTTGAGTGAGCACATAAAATACTCTACCCTTAAAGCTTAGTAAATAAATCATTCTCATCAAATAAAACGATGAGGAAAAAAAAAATCTTTGGATAGTCAAAGAAGTAAAAGATGGCCAGTAAATATTGTGGAAATGAACTTAAGCATTAAGGCAGAAAATGCTGCAAAGATGGAATGGGTCTGTCTATGAATATGGATAAATTATAAATCAAATGTTAGATTGTAAATTACAGAGATATGATAAAACATAAAAACAAGAAATAGATGAGGAGTTTCCAAACTACCATATGTACCATCTCAAAATGGTGGCAGAAGCTACAGTTAAGCCAGGAAAGCATATTAGAATAATAATTTTTAAAAGTAGCCAAGACAGGGTATCACTATGTAGCTTGTGGTGGTAGTAATTAAGAACATGGAAAATACTTGGATATAATATATATTTTGAGGATTTGACTGATGATACTTTATAATGATGTCTTTGAGAAGAAAAAAAAATTTTTTAAATCTTTAAGTTTGACCCCTAAACAGTTTCTGTGGGAAACTAGATATACCAGCAGGACGTCCTGGAAGTATGGAGGACATGGTGGCATGGATTAATCCTCCTTCTGCTGGTTTCTAGGATTTTTTTGGGGGGAGGGGATATTCTTTTAATTCTATTTCTTCCCTGAAAGTGCCTTATTTGTTACCCACATTTGGAATATGGACTTACTTTGAAGGTTATAAATATGTCACATACCTCTAAGAGAATGTATAAATTAAACAGAAAACCTCCTTCTACTAAAGATATCCTTAAGATGGCACTGGATACTACAAGGAGCATCTATTTTGATGCCTTATCTCTCCTTTATTCCCAGATCCCTGCCATACTGGTTGATCGTTTCCCTTCTTGAATTTTTTCCTTTCACACTGAATACCTTTAGAGGATGATTAAACTCTCTAGTCCCAGATCTAAGCCAATATTAAGATTTCCATAACTCATTAATGTCTCCACTCTCTGAAGAGATGGCAATTATTGGGTCTCACCCTTTAAAACCACATTTAATGAGTTCCACACTTTGTATTCTAACTAGATTTAATGTGTGACATTAATTGAAGCGTAAGTATTTATAATGCATTGTTTGATTTGAAAGCATTCTGAAACTGAAGTGTGTTCTCAGTTCTTATCTCAGGACCGACCCCAGGGTCTGATCAGGCACAGTGTGATCTCTGAACTCTATTTTCCTGCCCTTGATGCAGACAGTGTCATAGTAGGACAGGTGAATGCAGGTTCTTTTAATATGGTTTATGGGAACACAGTATTGAGGTAGTGTGGGGAAAATAACCTCATTTCATGGAAGAACAATCATAAAAAAATTTATCTCCTAAATATTTTAAAATAAGGAGCCATGTCTTCCTGATAAAGAGAAAGCGGTGGCCCTGTGTTTGTCTTCCATGTTGAATAGTGCACTAGAGGATATACTTTGAGATCTATAACCCACCACAAGGGAAAACTGCATTCTGGTGACTTTGGCAAAAGACTAAATTTTAGTTTTCCTCTGCTCAGAAGAAAACCTAATACAATAGAGACCGTGAAAACATCACGGTTGAAACTCACCCTTTGGAACTAGGTGGGAATGATGTTCAGAACCATGTCCTCAAACCAACGAATCGGATGCAGCATTGTGAAGGGGACATCCCTTAAGAAAATGCACTGAGGATTCAGTCCTACTCCAAATTAAGTTTTTCAGCAAGAAGTGGACAGCTTACATAACAGCAGGTGTGTGTGCTAATAGCATGATTTCACTTTAATTAGCAGCCCTCACTGGCAAGATAATTACATACATTCTATACTCCTGACTCTTTTTTAAAGAACCATTAGCATTTTTCAGATCTCCTTTCTTCCCAAACAACACTCTGAAAAGCTTTTAAGCCTTTTTGTTTTCCATTATAGAAGAAAAAGTAGGAAAGTGCTTAGGCTTAGGCCAGTGTCTACTGCCAATAAAGGCAGGCACACACACAGAGCATGTGTGGACAGGTCACACTCTCTCTGGATTCAGAAACAGACAGTGGGCAGACATTTCACAATACAGAATTGAGTTTTAAAGTGTACAGTATGGAAGAGTGGTCTGCGATTTGGGAAAATAAATGTTTCCCAAAGGAAAGTCACATGCCTATCTGTAATTCTAAGAGTGTTGGGGGTGAGGGGGACTTGTAGACTTAGGTATATGAAATGCTTGGCCCATGAGGAGTAGCACTATTAGGAGGTACGGCCTTTCTGTTTTCCCAAAGCTGCATCTATTCTCTCTTTTACCCCTCCACTGAATAAGGGCCACACCTGATCTGCCTGCTTTGTCTACTACTACTACAAAGGCCACACCTGTGTGCCAGAAGGGTCTTCTTCTCCTACTGGGTCCCCATCACATTGAAACAGATGTTTCTCTGTGACTTGGGACATTTGTCTAAAACGAGTCTCTCATTCTACTTGGAGATACCTGGGTTGAAATTCTTTTTTTTTTTTTTAATTGAACAACTTTATTTTGAAAAACAAAGATAAATGTACAGATTTTAAAAGCATTTTTGCATAACAGTATATGAATACATTTTGTCAGTACTTGATTTTTTTAAAGGTTTGATAGTATGCCTTAAAATCTTACTAGTAACAATGAGCATAAAGTACATGTAAAACAAGATGTAACCTGGAAATAGTCAAAGTTTTCTTGGTGTGTAAAGATTAAGAATAATGATTTTTTTTCTTTTTTTTTTTTTTTTTTTGGCCTTTGTTTTTCTTGAAAGTCATATAGTCTGTGAGTTGTTTCTGGGGTGTTCAGTGATTTCTGGGGTTAGTATCCAATTATCAGTGACTGCATATTATGTCTGTTCTTTTGTGACTGGGTTATCTCACTCAGGATGATATTCTCTAGATGCATCCATTTGCCTAGGAATTTCATAAATTCTGATAGCTGAGTAGAACTCCATTGTGTAAATATACCACAATTTTTGTATCCATTCATCTACTGAAGGACATCTGGGTGCTTTCCAGCTTCTGGCTATTATAAATAGGGCTGCTATGAACATTGTGGTGCATGTGTCTTTGTTGTATGTTGGAGCTTCTCTAGGGTATATGCGCAGAAGTAGAATGACTGGGTCTTCAGGTAGTACAATGTCCAATTTTCTGAGGAACCGCCAGACTGATTTCCAGAGTGGTTGTACCAGTTTATAACCCCACCAACAGTGGAGAAGTGTTCCTCTTTCTCTGCATCCTCTCCAGCATCTGCTGTCATCTGAGTTTTTGATCTTAGCCATTCTGACTGGTGTGACATAGAATCTCAGGGTTGTCTTGATTTGCATTTCCCTGGTGGCTAAGGATGTCCAGCACTTCCTTAGATGCTTCTCAGCCATTTGATATTCCTCAATTGAGAACTTTTTGTTTAGCTCTGTACCCCATTTTAATAGGGTTGTTTGATTCTCTGGTGTCTAGCTTCTTGAGTTCTTTGTATACCTTGGATATTAGGCCTCTATTAGATGTGGGGTTGGTAAAGATCTTCTCCCAATATATTGGCTGCTGTTTTGTTTTCTTGACAGTGTCCTTAGCCTTACAGAAACTTTGCAATCTCATTGAGTCCGATTTGTCAATATTTGACATTAGAGCACAAGTCATTGGTATTCTGTTCAGGAAATTTTCTCCTGTGCCTATGTGTTCTAAGGTTTTCCCTACTTTCTCTTCTAATAGTTTCAGTGTACCTGATTTAATGTGTAGATCTTTGATCCACTTGCACTTGAGATTTGTACAAGGAGATAAGAAAGGGTCTGTTTTCATTCTTCTGCATGCTGAGTGCCAGTTGAACCAACACCATTTGTTGAATAGGATGTCCTTTTTCCATTGAATGTTTACAGCTCCTTTGTCAAAAATCAAGTGACCATATATGTGAGGGCTCATTTCCGGATCTTCTATTCTATTCCACTGATCCACGTGCCTATTTCTGTACCAGTACCATGCAGTTTTTAACACAATTGCCTTGTAATATAGCTTGAGGTCAGGGATGGTGATTGCCGCAGATGTTTTCTTATTGAGGATGGATATCGCTATTCTAGGTCTTTGGTTATTCCAGATGAAATTGCACATTGATCTTTCCAACTCTATGAAGAATTGGGTTGGAATTTTGATGGTGATTGCATTGAATCTGTAGATTGCTTTTGGTAAGATAGCCATTTTTACAATATTTATCCTTCTAATCCATGAGCATGGGAGATCTTTCCATTTTCTGAGATCTTCCTCGATTTCCTTCTTTAGAGGTTTGAAGTTCTTGTCATACAGGTCCTTCACTTGCTTAGTTAGAGTCACACCAAGGTATTTCATAGTTTTTGTGACTATTGTGAAGGGTATCTTTTCCCTAATTTCTTTCTCCACATGTTTGTCCTTTGAATATAGGAAGGCTACTGATTTGTTTGAGTTAATTTTATATCCAACCACTTTGCTGAACTTGTTTATCAGATGTAGAAGTTCTCTGATGGAATTTTTGGGGTCACTTCTGTACACTATCATGTCATCTGCAAACAGTGATGTTTTTACTTCTTCCTTTCCAATTTTTATCCCTTTGATTTCCTTTTGCTGTCTAATTGCTCCAGCCAGGACTTCCAGTACTATGTTGAATAGGTAGGGGGAGAGTGGGCAGCCTTGTCTAGTCCCTGATTTTAGTGGGATTGCTTCAAGTTTCCCACTGTTAAGTTTGATGTTGGCTATTGGTTTGCTGTATATTGCTGGGTTGAAATTCTTGTCACTATAACACTTACCTTTTGGTCATCTCCTTCCTATGGTCTCATAGCTTTCTTAAGCCAGCATAGCATCTCTCAGCTCCTCTCTGCTTCCTTAAGTCCTTCTGAGCCTCTGCAACCTTGTTCTGTCTCAGCTACCATCTGGAGTTTCTGCTCCTCCTTGAAGCTGCCTGCTCTGTCTCTTCCCTAAACCCTTGTTGCTTCTGAGATACCCAGGACACTGTTCCTGCTAAGCTCTGACCTACAGTCCCCCAGCCTCTGTAAACCTGTCTAGGCCACTGAGACAATCTCTCAGCTCCCTCCTGGAGCCTATATGAACCTTTGAAATAGCACAATTACTCAAATCTTATTTTTAAAGATAAACCTACTTACTATATGTGTAATTTGGATTCAACTCTCGTAAAAAAAAATAAATGTTTTTAAACAACAATCATGTGACTTACCCCCTCTTAGCTGATGACCCCCTCAGGATGTGGAATCATGTGGATGGCAGCCATCTTTACTAAGGTTAAAGGGTATACACCATGTAAATTCACCACCATTTTAAGAGAACCACAAGACAGTTGTGCAGCAAGAAATGCCACAAGCTTGGATTTTATGACAATTAAAAAATTGGGACTGTATGTCTGCAAGTAGACTTCGGACATATTATCTTCATAGATTGTCTTTATAGTCAAGCATGAAATGATTCTTCATGATTTAAAGTCAATTTCCAGTGAGGGTCTAAGGTGGCTGCTTCCAATCACATGGGAGAGGTAGTTTGCTCAATAAATGAAATGTGCTTTTACTACACTAGAGAAAAGAAGCTGTGATTACTATTAAACATAATACTCTCATCTCTTGTGGACAAGGAAGTCTTTTCTACAAACCTTTCACACCATCAATTAAAAGTATTCAATGTGATTATATTACACGAAGCCTTAAATGTTATTAAATGAGTGAAAAAATATATAAATAAGTCTTTTTCTCCCTCACTTTCTCACACACACAAATACACACACACACACACACACACACACACACACACACACACACACACACAATGTTAGAACTTGCCAGCTCCAAAAGTACCTGCAACTTATCAAGTGACTGAATTTTTAAATTCAAATACTATAATGTTAATAGTAAAGTAAGACATTGTAGGTATAACTGGAAAAACACTTGGAAATGTGAGCATGCTTGACATGACAAAGAATTGACACAGATTTAAGGACATAGGTATCTGGAACTCTCCAAACACCTAGGTTAACTGTAACTTGGTAAATCCATATGTTGTGAATATATGTTTCAGAGCGTAACAGACACAGAGAAAGAGCTTGCCTGTGGCTGTCCCCTAATACGGTGAACTACATACACAGTAGATGGACTTGGTTTCTTTGAGGTGTTACCAGTTCCTACGACAGAATGCCTCTTATCAAGAATAACAGGGCCAGAGTCTTAGCTTTACTGTGTCTCTAACAGAGAATGGGACGGGAAGTAGTAATTAGTTATGTGGCCTCCTTTATGTCTAATTTGGAGATCTTTAAAAAGACCTCTCATGTTGCTTATATTGCAAACATCAAAGCATTCCATGACACAAATTATATAATATGTACTAAAATATTGACAGCAATCCTACATTTAACTGTTGCATATAGCATACAGATACAAGTATAAACTTTACAACTTTGGAGTACTCTAAAAGGAAGAACTAATATTTGACTCCATCCCCACAAAATGAATAATGGCTATAGATAGCAAAATTTAATCATTAAAATTTAAATCCCAACAACATATGTGTCTCTTTTTCTGACATGTTCTAAAAGGTCCAGAAACTATGTTTTTTCCCTAACCAGTAAGGAAGCATCATAGGTCAGGGGTCTTTCACATATAGTGGATGTTAAATTGATTTTTTATATGAGCTAAATCTAACAGTAAAACAAGTTTACATAGCACCTCCAGCAATAATGGCTTTCACTAATGCATATGTAACCTACTGAGTAGCATTGCTTCTCAGTCTAATTAAATATCACCCAGCAGTGTGCACTATCCCTGAAAGAAATCTAAAAAAGGGATTAATATAGCTGTGCATGGTCCTATAATCTACCCATTTAGGTTTCGTCTTATCAACACATCATTTCTACTAGTCTTAGAGATGCAAAGCTAAGCTGGATTTCCTTAAGCAGGATGGTTAATTAGTTTGAGACTCCCTGGTCAGTGTACTTTTTTCCACTGCAAACATTTCTCTAAGAACATAAAGGAAGCTAATAACCTATCTTGAGCAAAATTATAATTAAAGAAGACAGCTATGAAAGTGTGGTGATAGGAAGATGTCAGACAGTAACTCCACAATAAAAGTGTCATTGGATGTTTTGTTAATGTTGAAAATAGTTTTCTTGGGGCTGGAGAGATGGATCAGCAGTTAAGAGTACTGGCTGCTCTTCCAGAGGACCTGAGTTCAATTCCCAGCAATGACATGGTGACTTACAACCATCGGTAATGGGATATGATGCCTCTTCTGGTGTATCTGAAGGCAGCAACAGTGTACTTATATACATAAAATAATTAAAATCTTTTGCAAAGAAACAGTTTTCTTATAAAGGCATAGGCAGAAATTCCTAGAAAAAAAATTTAAAACTAAGGAAGTTCCATGGAACAATTTAGTTATTTAATCTCTATGAGTTTTATTGTTCTATGTTTCTGGTACAACAAAAATGTTCTGTTCAAGTTTTAAAGTCATAAGTACCAACAAAAGTATACAATTCAAATGTTTGTAAAGTCTGAAACTAAAATATCCCTGTATATAGGGATCAAATTTATTTTAAGGACACAGAGAAGAGAATGTTTGTCATAAGCATGATATGCCAAGAACATAAACAGACTTGTATATCTTTCCACACTGTTTTATTTACTAAATAAAAACAAATTTACCAGGGTGTTCATGGCAGCGATTTGTCAGATAATGTTGCCTTTCTTGGTTATGTAGCTTACTTCATTTTAATCTTAACTACTAATGTTAATTTTCATGTCACACACAACATAGAACTATATCTGTGCACGTGCTTCTGCGTGTTTACAGGATACATACAGTTTAAAGAAGCTACAGATGAGTTCAAGAGTTGTCAGGGGGTTGACAGAAATGTCAACAGAGTCCGCATCAATACACTGACATACCCAGAACCAGCTACAGAGAAGCTGGCTGATGTCAAGGCGATACATGATTGGACAGTAGAGAGTTGGGTGGGGACAAAGTTTGTAAAGCAGAGGAGGAGGAGAAAGGCGAGAGATTCAAAATGGAGGCGGCAAAGGAAGGTGGTTTAGATCAAGGTAAATCAGATGAGTTTTATCTTGCTTAGGTGGGCAGTTTATATCTTTATTAATTGGCAGTGAATTTATTGTTTAGATGTATTGTGGATTGAGAATTTAACAAATAAATCTGTTTGATAAGTTATTGGTTGTTGAGTCATGTTCTTACCAGGCGGTGGAGGACAGTGTGGGAAAGCAACACGCTGGGGTGGTTGTGGACCACCAGGGACATAAGCAGCAAGGGCAGGTGGAATGGACCGCCCCTGGATTAAAAGAAGCTGGTGTCTGTGAGTACTTAGAGGCAGCGTGGAGCCTGTAAGATACAGACATCCCATGGAGCCAGTTGACCCTATGGGAGCCAGCACTAGTAAAGGATAAAAGGATATCCATTCATTTTATATTTACCAAGCTGTCATGGAGATCAAACCACAGGAAACAGAAGCTCCAAAGTTCAACTCAGAGGTGAAATGAAGAGCCAGGTAGGTCCAGAAAGCATAGGTACATGTCCAGGTGTCCAGATGAGCAGGCCTGTGGAAGGGCAGAGGACCACATCAACAGGGTTGGGGGGAAACACCTAGCCAGAGTGACACTCCAGGTGATGCTAGGAGTTTTGTCCCTGTTTCTCTCTCTCTCTCTCTCTCTCTCTCTCTCTCTCTCTCTCTCTCTCTCACACACACACACACACACATGGATTTACAAACTAGCGTATTCCAGTTCCAACAGCACACCATATTAATTATCAAATAATAATACCTCAGGAGATACAGATCTTGGGAGGAGGACAAGAGAAAGGTGCTGTGTGTCATGGAGTATAACAGGACTCAAGAGTTTCAGATCTCAGAGAGCCCCTGATATTCACTGACTCCCATGAGCTCTGGAAATAGCCCTGTGTTCACAACAGCTCCTAAGCACTAAGAAGGTTATCACTATCAAACCAGTCACAGCACTAGAGACAGGTCAGGCTGCAGGGACTAGGGGAAGAGCTGAGGAAACATGGCAGCAAGGGCTTGGAGGAGATGAAGAACAGATTTCACAAGGGAGACGAAGGCAAAAAGAAAAAAATAGAAAACAGCCTAGGAAAAGCAAGATTTTATCTTCTCACACAACCAAATAGTATTTATAGAAATGCATAAGTATAAAATGTTATGAAATTATGCCTGAATGAGTCAATTAAAAGGAAAACCTCAAAAAAATAAGTGTGAAGAAAGGGAAGAGAAAAGATAACATGGGAACATGCAAAACACATATTACAACAAAGCAAATTTGTGATGTGATTGAGAGAGAAATAAATTATACTGAATTTGAATGATAGATGGTGTTTTTATTCAACAAATTGAACCTGGAGCAATTTCTCTAAGTAAGACTGAAGTGCAAAAGTTTTCTGGCTCACAAGGTAAGATGTTAGCTGATGACAGATATTCTGGGAATCACATGTTGTCACATATACATCCACATTGCACATAATGGTATTTCAAAATAGATGCCCCAAATTCAAAGTCAGGGCAGTAATATTAATAATGATATATTTTTTAAAATAATATAAATAATATATAAATAAAATCAATCAATAACAATACATTTCTTGCACAGGATTTCTGAGTCTATGCAAGAAAGTTCAATCTCCCTTATGAAAAGTAGAAATAGAAATGACTCAGGTACATATAACCATTGCCTAATATTATTAACAGGTTTGTACACTCACAAGTTCATGATTTTAATAAGATGAGTTTAGGTGTGGTCATGTGCCATAAGTGGCAGCTCATAGCATAGGGAAGAAATCAAAGAAATGTCTTACCAACATGCAATCTCTACAGGGTGAAGGTCTACCCCTGTATTAACAACAGCCCTGCCACCCTCTGATGAAACAAAAGATACCTGGGAGGATTTGACGGGAGGAAGGGGATGAAGGAGTATTGTAATTAAATTATAATCTCAAAAATAAATAAAAGATAGAAAGCAAAAATACCATCTGTAACAGTGTAGAAGTGAAATGTGTGTCAATTGATGTCAGTCAGACAGACACGGAGACAAGAAAAGGTGAGTCGGTATTACCATGTGATTAGACAAGGGTGTGCTGTAAGCTCAGAAGGGTACTGTACACTCCAAAAGCCAGAACAGAAAACTTCGTAATCTTTTGCAATAGAGAAATGCTAAGCATACATACAGGCATGTCTAGCTTGGTTCAAATACAACCCAATGAATATATGTCTCAAAGTATGTTAGCCTGTTGACATATTTAACATTTCTTCTTTGTTTAATAACTAATACTAGTTTAATGTTCTATTTTTAATATAAAAGCTATCACAGGATTTCTCAAATTTTTAAGAGGTAGAATAGCAAGACTTTAAAGGGAAAAAAAGATTTTTAAAAATCTATTTTAAAAGATTTTTTTTAAAAAAACAGAGGCTGTCTATTATTATCAAAGGAAGAATTCTAGAAGCACTTGTTGGAGAAAGGCTGACTATAATGGGATACATTAAAGACAACTCCCTTTGGCTTCTGGGTATTCTGACATGGATCCTTGGGCACTCTAGAGATAACAGAGACATCAAGATTATTTATATTCTCAAAAGACAAAAGAGAGAGGTCACACAGGGACAATTTCTGAGATGCTCATCCTGGGAAAGTGTGAGTCTCCCTCCGAGATTGCTTTAGTCAGCAATTCTTTGGGTATGAACCCCAGAACTGAGTCAGCAAATCTAGTCCACTCCACTGGGCTGCTGATAATTTTACCTGGATTTTCGTTACAGTTTTTACTTTTATTTCAAAATTCAAAGTACTTACACTGCTATTCTTTGAACAACAAAACAGTTTCCACTTACTTATTTAGTAAATAGCTCTTTATTTATTTAATAGCCATGAGAAGACAAATGAGCTAATTGAGGACTTCATGTTGCCATCTTAAATGTATCCATGCTTGTTACTATGTTTTAATATAAATGCTGTATGCCAGCCATATTTTCTTTCTTCTCTTTCCTTGACTGTATTTACATAGGATAATTTAATTGCTGAGTTTTGAAAAAAATTCTTTTTATTAATATGGTTTATACATTAAACATCATTGAGATAGATATACTTTGTAATCCTCTACTAAGTTCTATTTATGTTGTGTGTCTGAGTGCGGACCTTGAGTGTACACTAAATCCTCACCCTCAAGTGACAGATCTTCATGGTCTGGCATTTAACTTACAATCTGATTTTGGTTAGACCATTAGGAAACCAGTTAATGATATTAGATTTTTCTCTGTATATACATATGAGAATGATCATATTCAAGTAGAGCTAAGTTGACACTTTTATGACTGTCCTAGCCCATGACATTTTCTTTTTGTTACTGTTTTGGATCAGCACAGCACAGTGATGCATAGGCACTTGTCACATAGATGTTGTGGTGGTTTAAACATTCTTGGCTAATGGGAAGTGCTATTAGGAGGTGAGATCTTGCTAGAGGAGGCACATCACTGTGGAGGTGGGCTTTGAGGTCTCCTAGTGCTCAAGTTCCACCCCTTGTGGAAGAAAGTCTCTTCCTGACTAAAATTGGATCAAGATGCAGAGCTCTCAGATTCTTCTCCAAAACCATGTCTGCTTAGATGCTGTCAGGCTTCCTGTTATGATGATAATGAACTAAACCTCTGAAAGTGTAAGCCTGACCCCAATTAAATGTTGTCTTCTGTAAGAGTTGCCTTGGTCATGGTATCTCTTTACAGCAATGAAACCCTAACTAAGACAGAAGTTTTGAAGAGGCATTAAGTATAAACTAAAGTTCAGATGCAGGAGATCAGTGGGGATAAACACTCATGGAAACACAGAGAGGAATTAAAGTGCCATGGGATGAAGAAATAGATGAACTAACACATCATTTCAATGCCCCAATGAAGTTGAAATTAGACCCACAACAGATTTGTGGGATATATAGATTCCCAACAGAACCTGCAGCTTGCAGTTTACTGTGGATAAACTTGAATAAAATAATGTGCATTGGGTTTACGTTTGAAAACCATTAAACCTTGAAATTAAAGTTAAAGCTGAAGGCTCATGAGTCTCTGGAAGAATTTGTTGGTCTCGTTTGAGGAGTTTCATTGTTTCTTTGTTTCTACTGAGATCTATGATCTCCAGTTGCCATTGTAACCACTGTGTGTCTTGGATCTAGATTCAATTATCAGATGTGGGTATTTGTTTATCTAACATTAATTTCTGCAGATGTTCTTTCTGGATTTTTGTTGCTTTCTTGCCAAAGACACCTTGATTGCATTGATAGGGCTACATTTTTGATTGTTTAATCAACGTGCCTATTACCTTACAAGTATCACATTGTCCTGATAACTGGAACCTTATTATAATGGTATACCTGCATTTATAATTTTCTATTTTTAGTCAGAAAAGAAGAGAAAGAAAGGGGAAGGGAAGAGTATGGGAGAACAGAACAGAAGGGGGCAAATAAAAGAAGGATGTGTGGAAGGGCCAGCAGGGGAGAAGGAAGACTTAGAGGAAACAAAGGGAAAGAGAAGAAGATAGACAAGGTAAGGGCAGGTGCCTTTAAGTCAGCATAAATGGCAGAGCAAGTGTGTGAGAGAAATGGCAAGTTATCTTGGAAAGTTCCTAGTCTTTTGAGTTTTGGGCTTCATCAGTGGTAGACTCTTTAAACAGTTCAAGAGACAGAAAAAGTGGCCACCATGTTTAAAATGGAAGAAGGGTCAAGAGTCTGTGTTCTACATTTCCTACAAATACATGAATTTCTTTGGAAAATTTCCATGATGTTAATGTACTAGTCTCATCAGGGAATCATGTTTTCCTCAGTGAACACAACAGAACAATTAGCATTTATGCATAATATTTTCTCTTATCTAGAATTTCTACCACAAGATTAATTTTCACAATAGCTATCTGCCTGAGTAATTGAAATAAATATCAATTTTCCAAAATATGTTAGAACAATCCAATATACAAATCAAGAGAATTATAAGCCATTGATGTTGCTTATAATAATACTTGAGTGTATCTACTCCAGCATACATCTGTAAGGAGTTAGAAAATGTTATTTTCATTGTTCTATTCAGTGAGTGTTCCATATGTTATTTGAGTTTTCATAGTTTTATTTCTGACTGGTAGATATATTGTGTTCTGTTAGATGCTGATAATCTTCCTCATGTGGAATGAGTTCTGATATATCATATGTCTGTTTAATTACTAAACATATTTTAGTCACAAATTGAAATAATTACATTTCCTATATATACATTATCAATACTGCATTCTATTTATAACTTTAGTTAGATCATTTTTCTTAAAACTTTTTTTTTTATTTTCACATGGTTTAATATGATAATTTACTTTAAACCTGTCTTATTTCAATGTGCACTACTATGAAATACTTGTGCTTAATGGCATTATCATAGTTACTGTTCTGTTGCTATGATGAAACATTATGACCAGGGCAAGTTATAAAACATTTAGGCATTTATTGAGAATTTCAGAGGATGAGTTCTGTGACCATCATGTCAGGGAACATGGCAGAAGAAAGGTAAGCATGGTGTTAGAGCAGTAGCTGAGAGTTCACATCTGATCTGCAAGTTGTAAGCAGAAATCAAGACCAGACTTAGTGTGGGCTTTTGAAATGTCAAAGCTCACCCCTAGTGATATAACTTCTCTATCTAATACGATCTATGTGTCTATCCATAATCTATCAATTATATGTACTTTATACTGTAATCAGAATCCTTCCCAAACAGTTTCACTAACTGGAGACCAAGTATTCAAATATTTCAGCCTAAGAATGGGGCCATTCTTATTCAAACCATCATAGATGTATTACATATCAGACTATCTTCCATGAAGAGTGTCTCTTTGTTTTGTTTGGTTTGGGTTTTTTTTTGGGGGGGGGTGAATTATATATAAGTGTATCACTCAGTGTCTGTGTTCCTCAAGTGGGCCAAGGACCCATGGTTGCTGTGATCCTCCACTTTTTTTTCACACCTAGATTAGCTGTTGCCTTCGGCTCCACTAACTGTCCTTCTTATGAACAGAGTAAGAAGAGATTAGGACCAAAATGTATTGATAAGAGAAGTTATGGGTATTTGCAGACATAACAAGGAAATAGAAAGGGGTATTTCTAAACTTTACCTTAATTTTGTCAAAACAGTCAGTCTTGAGATAGTGACAGATGCTGAGATATGCTGAGAGTCTTGCAGTGATTTGACTTTCTCTTGTATCACATCAGAAGTTATAATAAAGTCCTACAGAGAGTGGCACTATTAGAAGGTGTGGCCTTGTTGGAGGAAGTGTGTTACTGTGTGGGCAGACTTTAAGGTCTCATATATGCTCAAGTTATACCCAGTGCTATACCCTTCTGCTTCCTGCGAATTAACTCTTGGCTTCTCCAGCACATGTCTGGCTGCATGCTGCTATGTTTCTCACCATGATCTAAGCCTCTGAAACTTTAAGCAGTCCCATTTAAATATTGGCCTTTATAAAAGTTGAAGTGGTCAGGGTGTCTTTTCACTGCAATAAAAACCCCAACTAAAATACTTACTTAAAATCTATTTATCACCTATTCATTCTCTATTATCTATGACTTATCTATTATCGATAATCTATGCCATCTATTATTTATCTATCTATAATCTCTGTGTCATCTACTTATAATTTGTGTGATCAATTTATTTATGTATCATCTATTATCTATCAATCAACTATGTATCTGCTTTCTATCTTATCTATCAATTTCCATCTAGTACTATCTATTTGTTGATCTATAACCTATTGACTAAATGTACTTACTACTATGAGTCCTTATAAGGGCAATTTAACATTTGTGGGGTTTTTATTGTTTTTTCTTTTTTGTTTGTTTGTTTGTTTTTCAGATGGCTTTTGTTAATATTTTCTCCTGTTGAGATATGTTACAAGGCACCGTAATGTCACTGAGACCCTATAGTAGTCACCTGAAATTTTCCTATTTCATACAGTGACCTACTCTCATAAGCAACTTGGCATAGATCCCATTTCTTTATCTTTTTTCTGTTCATTTTTAGTGACATTATTCTTCCTATTTTATTAGTAGAGGGGATTTGCAGTATTTTCATCTTCAGTTAATAACAATAGACCTTTCCTAAAAATTCAAACACCACACAAAAGGTATCTAAATTTATGACTATTTCTACACCTGACATATTCCCTGTGGTAAGAAATCCTATTAACCAGGTCATAGTCGATGATAAGCTTCCTTGGTTCCTTCAATTCTCCAAACATAAATCCATATCAAAATAGAAAGGTAGCAATTTCACAGTGCCCAAGCTTTAATCAGCTCATTCTGTATGCCGTGATGGAGGAATGGTGAAGTTGAACGCTGGGCTTTATTTCTCCGGAAAGTGGCAGGTGAAATAAAATGGTGACGGGTCTCAGAAGAGGACAGCATTGATTCACCTCCACTGCTCCATCTGGTTAGTTTCTCCATGTACAGTCTGAGACTTATTTATTCAGGAATTTTTTAGTAGAAAAATTATGTGATATAAGAAATGGCAGGGCCATTAAACAGTACATTCAACTACACGCATGTGCATTTACATGCACTGAAAGTAATGTGACACGCATTACAGGTTACACATGAAGATACCCTTCAGTAGGCATGTTTTCTGCCTCAGTTTCTCTGCTGCTGTAGAAAAAAATCACCATGGCCCACAGCAACTTGTGGAGAAAGGACTTTATTTTGGATTATATGTCATAGTCCCTCACCATGAATGTGAAGTCAGGAACTTGAGGCAAGGATCTGGGGACAGAAACAATGGAAGAACACTGCTTCCTAGCTTTTTCTCAAGACTTCATCAGCTTACTTTCTTATATATCCCAGGACCATGTGCTTAGGGATAACACAATGGGACTTCACAGCTCAAACATTAATAAAGAAAATGACCCACGCGCATGCCCCACAGGACAATCTCACATAGTCAGCTTCTTAAGTTCTCTTCCCAGCTGACTCTAGCTGTGTCAGAGGACAATTCAGCCATCTGTGTTAAGATGCCTGTCCCACTGTAGAAAGGCTTGGTGGTGACACAAGGCTTTTTCAATCATAAATATTTAGCTCAATGCATGGATTTCACAGTCTGAGCCTGAAAATCTAGTCCTGCTCATCGATCACTTGCTACGGTTTGGAGCAAGTTATTAAGTGCATTCAGATTCTATAGGGCTGGAGAGATGGCTCAGTGGTTAAGAGCACTGACTGCTCTTCCAGAGGTCCTGAGTTCAAATCCCAGCAACCCCCTAGGGGATAGGAATGCGGTCTATAAACTTTATAGAAACACAACATCACAAATGACTTTATAATATTAATGAATTGCTTAGCATAAAAAGCAGGGTTTTTATGTAATTTCATTAATTTCTAAAATATGAAAGAAAGAGTATGTCACCATGGCCTGGAATTCTACTATTAAAAAAACTCTGGGCCCCAAAGTTAAGCCTGTGGCACAGATCCCTGAACCCAATCCCTGCCTGGAGAGAGCTGTCCATCAACAAAGGAATGGATACAGAAACTGTAGTACATTTACACAATGGAGTACTAATCAGCTATTAAAAACAATGACTTCATGAAATTCCTAGGCAAATGGATGAAATTGGAAGCTATCATCTTGAGTGAGGTAACCCAGTCACAAAAAAAAAAAAAAAAAAAAAAAAAAAAAAAAAAAAAAAAAAAAAAAACACTCATGGTAAGTACTCACTGATAAGTGGCTACTAACCCAAAAAGCTCAGAATACCCAAGAAACAATTCACAGAAATTGTGAAGCTCAAAGAAAAGGAAGCCCAGAAGGTGGATGCCTTAGTCCTTCTTAGAAGGGAGAAAAAAAATACTCATAGGAGGAAATAATGGGACAAATAGAAGAGCAGGGATTGAAAAAAAAAGATCATTCAGAGACTGCCTCACCTAGGGACCCATCCTATATGCAGCCACTAAACCTACACACTACTGCCGATGCCAAGTAGTGCTTTCTGGCAAGACTCTGATATGGATGTCTCCTCAGAGGCTCTGTCAGAGCCATACTAATACAGAGGAGGATGCTTGCACCTAACAATCGGACTGAACATGGGGACCCCAATAAAGGAGCTAGAGAAATAACTGACGAAGCAGAAAGAGTCTTCAACCCCATGGGAAGAACAACAGTATCAAGCAACCAAACCCACCACAGCTCCCAGCAACTAAAACACCAACCAATGAGTTCCCATGGAGTGACCCGTGGCTCCAGGTGCATATGCAGCAGAGGATAGCATTGTCTGGAATCAATGGGAGGAGAGACCTTTGGTCCACCAAAAGCTCATCCCCCACCCCTGCTGCAAATATAGGGGAATGCCAAGGCACTAAGGTGGGAGAGTTAGAAAGAATAATTTGCAAATTTTCATTTGGAACAACAGAAAGCCCAGGATGGCGAAAACTATTCTCAACAATAAAAGAACTTCTTGGGGAATCACCATCCCTGACCTCAAGCTATATTACAGATCAATTGTGATTTTAAAAAACTGTATGGTTGGTACAGAGAAGGCAGGTAGATCAATGGAATAGAATAGAAGACCCAGAAATGAACCCTCACACCTATGGTCACTTGATCTTTGACAAAGGAGCTAAAAACATTCAATGGGAAAAGGACAGCCTCTTCAACAAATGGTGTTGGTTCAGCTGGCAGTCAGCATGCAGAAGAATGCAAATCAATCCTTTCTTGTCTGTGTGATTCTTAACCTGTGATAGGTCACATCAGCATTGATATGTTCCACACCTTCAGAGCCGCAGGCAGCTTTCAGCCTCCATTTATCTTCTAATACTTTACATATGGAATTCTGAAGCCATTGTCACCTCTAGGTCCACAGAGCTGGTGCTCAGGAAACAGCTCATAGCCTGGTGTACAAATTCTTGACCAAAACATATCATTGGACATTTGCCTACATATTAACTACGATCTGTACAACTCTGTGCGCCTCTGAGATAACTTTGTGTGTAGGTTACCACATAAAAAGATCTTACCAGATTTTAAGTAATCCTCCTATTCCTTTAACTAGCACTTAAGTAATCATTCCATAAACCAGTTACTAAGTATAGTGGGGGTGTGATTTCTAATTCTCATTACCATTAAATAATACAATATTTTGAGGCTCACTGAAATCTCTGGGGGTGGGAGAGAAGTGGGAAACAAAGGTCTAAGAATACACATTTTAATGATGACTTTGCACAACAGTGGGGAGCTTTCTGACATGTTGCAGTAAGTTGAGGGGACACAGAGAGGTACATCCAGAGCATCATGTAATTTGAACGTTTCCTTGGAAAAGCACTGACAGTGGTACTTAATGAATAGAGACTTTTCCTTCTTAGATTAGGAAATGGTCTGTCTTCTCTTAACTCTATAAGATTATATGCTATCTGGCAAAATGCCAGTATGATTTTGAATTAAATTTTTGCTCCTTTTATGAGAAAAAAAATGTAATGTTATTTTCAAATACTGTTTTTCAATAGACCTAATGAAAATGTATGCTTTAAATTCGAGTCTGTTTTATATCCTAATGTTCACATAGGGAAGACCAATATAATTAAACACATTTTCTGGGCTAGAAAGATTCTCAGTGGTAACAGCACATAGTGCCGTTGCAGAGGACCTAATTTCAGTTTCCATCACTCAGTCATGGGAACCTCCACTCGCTGCTTGTAACTCCAATCCCAGGTACCTGACCCTCCCATACTGCAGGAACCCATATGCTCGTGCACATACATATACACACACTTATACACACTCAAAATTAAAAGCAATAAATCTCTGAAGTAAAAGAACACAGTTCAGCATTCAAAGACACCACTGAATGAACAGCCGGAGTTTAGATCGAGTTTGGGGCAGCTGGACTCTGACTTAACTCTGTTTATGTCAACACAGCTTTTGAAGCAGCTTTGTCTGTTTGTTCTCAAACATGGAGTGACGTGGATGAATATTGCTGTCCTATTGCCAAAGTCCAATGAGATGTTCTACCAAGGCGTTACTTGATCTCATGAACTCTAAATTAACATTTAATACACCTAAATCCTCAGGACTTCAGGTGCTGCTGCTTTGTCGGCCTACAGTGATGTGATATTTCCAAAAATATCTGTTCCTATCACCTATAATATGCACACAGAGATGTCATGCACACCCTAATGAATGCTTGCCAGAGCATTCCCTAAGGCTGGCCTTTCCTGTGTTTCCTCGCGAGATGAGAGATGACTTCATAACCCAATAGACTAATTAAAAAAGTACAACTTATACAATCATTTATTTGAGGTATGTGCAAGACTTTGGAGGTTTAGACTAGAAAAGACTGTAATCCGAACTTGAAGGACATTCTAATAGCAGCTGCAAAGACAGTAGTGCTGACAGCTATGTGGGCTGTGGCAGCCCAACTCAAGAGATTTCAGAGAGGAACAATATTAGCAACTGGGCTTCAGACCTTTGTATGGTGTTTTGGCAAAGAATTTGGCTGCTTTCTGTTTTTGTAAAAAAAAAAAAAAAGGAAAGGAAAGGAAGGAAGGAAGGAAGGAAGGAAGGAAGAAAGAAAGAAAGAAAGAAAGAAAGAAAGAAAGAAAGAAAGAAAGAAGTTTGCCCAGGGCTAATCCAACTTCTTCGTGTGTCCTATGTAGGCTAAAACCCAAACTAGACCTGACGATGTGTTTGTGGTTGGAATGGGATATTCATATCATGGTAGACAGAATCACAACTTGGCTGAATATATATTGCATTTATGGTTGTACTGGAGAATGTTATACATTTTATATAAAATTATGACCTGGTTATTGTTCTCATTTGTATGTTAAGCATGATATAAGAAGATACAGTTGTGTGTCAAGTTGACAAGGGTGAATTCTTGATGGCTAATCATGGTTGTCACATTGACTACATCTGGAAAGCAACTGAAACCCATGGTCCTGGGCATGCCTTTGAAGGTATTGAGTTAATATCAGAGAAAGGAAACACCAGCCCTCGCTATCACCAGCACTATAGAAAGGGCCACTTTCCATCTGCAGGGTATTTTCATCTCAATTTTTAAAGCCTCTCCACCCAACTCACTAAGTTCCCTATTTCCATCCCAGTCTTCCACCAGCTACTTTTGGTCCCAGTGGTGGCTGCCCTCCCATGGCTCCCTACTGTGGACTCTGCTCACATTCCCAGAAACCCAGTAAAATCAAAACTCTAGAGGCTTGTAATTCATCAATCAGATTTATATCAGTAAATTCTCACTCCACAAAACATCCACACAATAAACTTAGAGCCAGTTGATATTTAGATACCTAGACAAAAAAAAAATGTCCTGTAATTATCCATCCCTTATAAGATATTCATAGCTACCTGTGTCTATTTAAAGCCATACAGGGGCTAGATCATCCTCTTTCTCCTTCATCTGGGCACCTTTCCCCATTCTCCTCTCTCCTCCACCTTTCCAAAACTCTGTCCCCACCTATCTTTGTGCCTGCCCTCACCTGCATATCAACTGCATCTGAGGGGTTTTTCATCAGATCTTTTGAGACAGAAAGATTCACACTAGATCTAGCCCTCACCCTCTAGAGGCAGTTCCTGGAAAAGGGCATTTGCTTTTGGCACCCTTATCATCACTCTACGTGGCAAGTTTGAATGTCCTGTTGCCATGACCAACATAACCTAATGGCTTTTAAGATGATAGAGGATATGAGAGATCAATAAAATCTTTATTGGTGGGTAAATTACAAGAATTTTTATTGAAATGCATGTAATATGTTTACTAAGTATTCTCCAAACCATAGCAGACAGAAATGGTTGGTTGGTTGGTTGGTTGGTTGGTTGGTTGGTTGGTTGGTTGGTTGGTTGGTTGTTTGGTTGGCTGGTTGGTTGGTTGGTTGATTGGTTGGTTGTTCTTTTAAGACAGGGTTTCTCTATCTACCCAAATTCTAACTATCCTACTACTCACCTTGTAGACCAGGTTGGCCTTAAACTTATAGTGATCTTTACCTACCCTGCCTCCTACATGTTGGAATTAAAGGAGTATGCCATCACACCTGGCAACAAACAGGAATTTCAGTAAAGAAGCTTCAGCTCTTCAGATTCCATATCTCTACTGCTATGAGTCTCAGCTATGGTCACCCTTACTGATTTCTGGGAGCTGCCCCATCCCAAGACCCTGGCATGTCCTCAAGATCCATCCTCCCAGACCCCTACCCCTGCCATCTGCAGATTTCTATTCATTCTCCTGAGCCCATCCCTCTCTCTTGTCTCTCCCCATACCTGATCCTGAACTCCCCACACCGTTCCCCTCATCATTCCCTCTCCTACCCAGTTTCTCCCTCCAACTGTCTCCTATGACTACTTTATTCCCCATCTAAGTGAGATTCAAGCATCTTTATTTGACCCTTCCTTCTTGTTTAGCGTCTTCACATCTGTGGAGTGAAGTGTGGATGTCCTGTACTTTATGGCTTATATCCCCTTTTAAGTGAGTCATACCATGCATGTCCTTTTGAATTTGGATTAATTCACTCAGGATGTTTTCTACTTCCATTCATTTGCCTCCAAAATTCATGATATCTTTGGTTTTAATGGCTAAATAGTATTCAATTGTATAGGTATACCACATTTTCTGTATCCATTCTTCACTTGAGGGACATCTAGGTTGTTTCCAGTTTCTGTCTATTATGAATAAAGCTGTTGTGAACATAGTTGAACAAGTGTCCCTGTGGTATAGTGGAGCATCTTTTGGATATATACCCAGGAGTGCTATAGCTGGGTCTTAAGGTAGAACTAGTTCCAGTTTTCTGAGAAACAACCAAATTATTTCCAAAGTGGCTGTACAAGTTTGCACTCCCAACAACAATGTAGGAGTGTTCCTTTTGCCCACAGCCTCACCAACATACGCCATCATTTGAGATTTTTATCTTAGCCATTGTGACAGGTATAAGATGGAATCTCAGGATCATCTTGATTTGCATCTCCCTAAAGACTAAGAGGCTACATCCTGTAGCTAGGCAGGAAGGAACCCCAGTGGAGGATAAGGACTCCAACCCACCCATAAAATTTTCAACCCAAAATGTACTTGGTCTACAAGAAATGCAAGGACAAAGATGGAACAGAGACTGATGGAATGGCCAACCAATAACTGGCCCAACTAGAGACCCATCCCACGGGCAAGCAGCAATTCCTGTTACTATTAATGATACTCTGTCATGCTTACAGATGGGAGCCTAACATAATTGTCCTCTAAGAGGCTCCACCCAGCAGCTGACTGAAAGAGATGACTGAAACCCACAGCCAAACATTGGACAGAACTCAGGGATTTTCATAGAAAAATTGAGGATCCCAGAAAGGGACAGGGAACTCCACAGGAAATCAACTAACCTGGACCCTTGATGGCTCTCGGAGACTGAACCACCAATGAAATAACATACATGGGCTTGACCTAGGGCCCCTGCACATATGTAACAGATGTACAACCTCAGTATTCATATGGGTCCCCTAACAACTGGAGCAGGAGCTATCTCTAAATCTGTTGCCTGCCTGTGGATCCATCCTGTTCCCCAAACTTGGCTGCCTTGTCTCAGTAGATGAAGATGTGCCTAGCAGCTTAGCCCTGCAGAGCCTTGATGTCTCTGGGGTGGAAGAATACGGAGGGAAAGGGGGTCTCTATCCTCTAAGAGGGAAAGGGGAGGTGGAGCTGGAGGAAGAGACTGTGTGTGGGATAATTAAAAGGGCGGAATGATCAAGATGTAAAGTGAATAAATAAATAATAGAAAAAATAAATTAGAAAAAAAGGAATCCAGTTCAAGCATCAAAGATTTGCAGTGTGTGTGAGAATTACCATCAGCAATGGTTGCTCTATCTGCTTAAAATATTGAGCTGCACTTTGTTAATATTTGAAGCACAAGGTTTAGGATGTAAATAATAAAGGCAGAGCTTGGTGTGACTTTGAGAAATGGATTTTGTCCCCGAAAGCCAGGGTCAAGACAAAATCTGCTCAAGGGCAATTGATTTATAAAAAGATTACAATCATCAAGATAAATGAAGTGTCTTTTTCTAAAGAGTCCAATAGTCTGGAGGATCAGCCATTAATGTATCATTTATATCAAATAGAGGAAGGAAAGGAAAATTAACAAATTAAAAGGATGTTGAAATATTCATAGGGAAATTTTCAGTGAATGTGAAGTTGCTCATTATTGAAGGAAATTAATCTTACATGTGAAGTATTTCATAGTTTACATGTAAGTACTTTCAACTGGGTATAAATACTCACAGGATTATTACATCTCCAATAGTTTAATAGATTGATAATGCCTATGACTTATGTCTTGTTAATATAGATAATATAGATTTCTACCCAGGAGTGTAGAAACAATGTAAAAATTGAACTCTAAGTTATGCAGATAAAGAAGATTTGCCTTTTATGGGTTTGAAGGAAAATTATGTCAATACATGCAAAAATGTTAGTATCTTCTGTGTTAAAATATTTAGCATACCTATGCACTTTAATGAAGGCATGTGAAAGACAGGCATAGTGATGTTATTTTGTCCTTTCAGGGGAAATGCTATTAAAAGAACTTTGTACATAAGTCTCATGATGCAGCTGATGTTTTGAAAAATCATGTATAATACTGTACTTTCAGTGTGTGTTGTTTTGAAACACGGATCTGTAACATTCGGTCAGAGCTAAACTGCAGATACAGTGGTTCCATGGAGACTGGTAGAATCTGTTACAAAATAGTGCCTAGCATCTAAAAGTCTCCATGGTCCTGTGTCCTAAGTTAGGTAGTTACATGGATATTCTATCTCAGATTCTGGTTGATTTGGTGTGGGAGATGCTATGATGTCAAGCACAGAGTCCCTTTCCAGAAGAACCCTTTGAAGGTCTTGTCACATGGACTGACTTCAGCACTAGGAATAGGAAGTAAAGGCACTGGTTTCCATCATTATCATCAGGTAAAGTGAATAGAGACAGGACTCGGAAGGCTCCAGAAGGCAGCTTGGCTGAGTGAGGCCAGTGGTGCTCAACTCCTTCTGCTCCTGCCTAACCCAGTTTAAAGGAGGGGTGTGGCCAACAATACACTGGCACTGTAGTTCAAGACAACCTCTATTAAAATGTCTTTATGTAGCTAAAATGAGAGCTAAATGGCCATATCAGCTGTCAAACATGTCTATCTTTCTGTCTGTAGATCATCTAATTAGCATCTTGCTGTCATAAATCATCTATCTATCCATCAACAATGTATTAACTGCCCTGATTCTTTATTTATCCTCTCTCTAGCTAAATACACATGGGATGATTATAACAGGCTGATTGATAAACTCGGAATTAAAACCTTTATCTAGGGAGTTTGCCAGTAGATTTATAAAAACAAAAACAAAAACAAAAACAAAACACCATTCAGATCCTCACAAATGTAAAACATAGAGGAGGTTGGGTATTTTTTAATAATTAAAAAAGGGGGGGGAGTGCTCATATTTCTGATAGTAACTGTCATATCTTGGTTGGTAGCTTGTGCACACACACAACACAGAAATGTCAATTACATCAGATGGCTGATTTATCAGCGGTGGGAGATATGGAAGGGTACTGATGCAAAACTTAGGCTCATAACTGCCTCGGAGAAAAAGCAAGATTTTCTCTTGGTTCTTCATGTTCAGTCTGTGATGCTCCTAACTCCATACAGGAGTCATCTAGCTCTTCCAGGAAGCCCATAGCCTCCCTCCACAGGAAATCAATCCCTTTCACCATTTCCTGCTGACCTCCCACATATAGGTACATAGACATGAGTTCCAATGACAGACTGTATAAACGAAGCATTCCGATGGAAATGAAGATCGTGAACTCTATTATAAAAGTAGTATTTCAACACAAGTATAATCACCAATTGAAAAACACTGTAACAATGTCAGGGAAAAACTGTTAAAAACTACATTTTTATTTCCTGCTTCAACAATGTCAGGGAAAAACTGTTAAAAGCTACATTTTTATTTCCCACTTCAAAATCAGAACACAGATTGTGAATACTTACTGGCTAATAGTTTAAGTGAGACCTTAAGATGTTTGTTTTTCCACATAGTTGAATTATCTTGGGAGATGAGTTTTACAATTTAAATATCAACCTTTACTTCGAGCACTTGATTTAGATGTTTTGAAATATCTTATGAAATTCATAGATCCTCGTTTAACTCTTTATTTGATAGCACAGCGCAATTGTGTTATTGGGTGACTGTAGAAAGCTGTGGCTTATTAAGAACCATATTCTTTTGAAGTGTGGGACAATACTTACTGTTGTCTTTCCCTCTTTTCTTTCCCTTGGGGTTTAAGCAGGGAGAACTCTACCTTGGATTTTGGGCTCAGTCCTTAGAAGGGTCAAGTCTTAATTATTGATTGAAACAGCCTTAATTAATGAAATAAAGCTATTGTTAGATCTGAGGCAGTTGCCATGCCATTGAGAATGCCAAGATAAGTCCGATCCCGCGGTTTCAAATTCCTTCCATAAAATCGGAGACTCTGTGTTCCTTAATGAAGCAAGTACCGACAGCTCTCATGAATCTCTGTCAGCCATTAACACTGTCATTTCTCATCTTTGATAATTGTTTATGCATGAGCTTGCAAAGCACTTAACAAAAAATCAACTTTAATTTCTCAGATAAATCATGACTACATACAGTCCTGTCAAGTTTTAGAGGGAGGCAAGGAAAGTACAATTTAGAAAATTGACTTTGAAAACTTACAGTCAAAATACTACTGTATATGTCAATATGCAAATGTTTACTGAGAACTTAGTGTTACTATTTTTCTGTCTAAAATAAACTCAGGACTATATGCTTTTACAAGTAAATAAGAGGCCAGGTATGTTGGTGCACAAATTTTGTCTCAGCTCTCCAGAGTCAGAAACAGGCAGACCTCTCCTCCCAGGCCACCCTAGTCTACATAATGAATTTCAGGCAACTTAATATAAAGAGACTTATCACTGATTGGTTTCCATTTGCATGAACTGTCCCCTTTGTACCTGCCCCTCAGAAAGTCTGTTTGATTTTTCATCTCCATCTCCTTTCCTTGTTCAGCCATGAGAATCATTGCTGACCTGTTTCCATGACACCCTCCCCTCCAAACCTCTGACAGTGGTATAGAGCCTCACGATCCAACAGGACCTGGCTTTGGAAACTTAGGGAGCTTAAAGGTATCCTCCTGTCTTTGGTGCTCTCTCAGCTTCCACCTCTTTTGACATTG
The DNA here is from genome assembly GCF_963924665.1 of Micromys minutus. Taxonomy (NCBI): domain Eukaryota; kingdom Metazoa; phylum Chordata; class Mammalia; order Rodentia; family Muridae; genus Micromys; species Micromys minutus. Next base: position 11,251,708 of record NC_137960.1, on the reverse strand, counting down.
ATGAGTAAGATGCAAACAAGACCAAAGGGGGAAGAAGATTCAAGATGATAGAATCACTTAACCATATATATATATGTATGTGTGTGTGTGTTATAGTATATATACCACACTGTATATATTATATATGATTCAAAGTAATCATACATATAATATAATCACACACACACATATATGTATTCATCAGAAATATATGTGTGTGATATAGTATATATGATATTTTACATATATATGTATATATATGCATAAATATATTCTAGTACTAATCAAGAGTATATGTAAATGGGATCCTGGCCAGGGAACACACTACAGAAAAAATTTTAAAGCAATTTAAATTTGCAAATAATCAAAGTACATACTTTAAAATACTAAATCCATGATAAAATTTACCCATAAAATGTGGCAAATTTAGAAGCTTTTTCTGTACAGAAAAATATGAATTAAAATTAAGATTAATAAGAAAGTATTTTGACATCAGAATGTTTCTAAATTTTATAAATTTTGAAGTTGAAGTTGAAAATAAAAGTTTTATTTGCTTCTTAGTATGAAATGAATTGCTTCCCTGCACATCAGTTATTTCTATATATTTGTAAAAATTTCATGATAGATAGCTTTACTTTGATTCCTTTCTGCTGACAGTGTCACCTTCACATGACAGAAAGTCCTTTACATTTTTTGACATTGTAACATAATTATATTTTCCCTCTGTCTTTCCTTCTTCCAACCTCTCCTATGTACGCACCTCCCCTTCTCTCTTTCAAACTTATGATCTCTTTTTCTTTAATTTTTGAAAGCATATACATACAAGAAAGCAAATTTTAAAAGGTGGATCCATATGTGTGTGCATGCAAGTAAGACTATGTGTGCACGTAAGTGCGTGTGTGCTTAGTATTTGCATGCAGTGTACATACTGGAAGAGGCCAGGAGAGTGTGTCAGATCCCCTGGAGTGGGAGGTACAGATGGCTGTCAGCCACGTGATCTGGATACGAAGAACTGACCTTGGGTGACCCAAGTGCTCTGAAGTGTTGAGCCATCAATTCCAGCCTCAAAATACACACTTAGCAGAAGGAGAAAAATCTGCCTTAACTGGGGAGTGTGATTTTAAAGACATCTTCTTCTTGGTGGTTTATATGTTAGTTTTTTGTTTATGTTATGGTTGGGAAACAGAATTAGCCTGTCACTATATCAATAAGGCTACCTTCAAATCTACAATCCCCTTGCCTCAGTATCCTATATACTGGTAGTAAGTGTAGGCACCACCATGACAGTGTATTTTAACTTCTGCCCAAAAGCCATTTGAAACAGAATGCTTTGTTAAGGCAGAGATCCCACATTTAACCTAATGTTTTTAGTATAAGCTTCTCAGAAAATTATTCTTTGTACAAAGTAGTTATATTTGCTTCTTTATCTTCACCAAAACATTTGAAATTAGTAAAATGGCTACTATAAAAATTTATAAGGGAAAGTCAAAAAATTAATTGACCATAATTGATACATTTTCATGAAAATTTTCCTACCCTCTTCCCCACTCAGGCCAGCTCAGCAGCCTGATGTCCACCCAAAGCCTACACCCTGCTTGCCTCCCAGGAGGTCTGCATAAACCAAAGACACAAGTGAGAATCTCACCCAAATACACATACTAGCTGGGACAACCATGAGACCCAGCTGATTCGTGACCAACCTCCCCTAACCCCACCCCCTGAACTCCACCTTCCTTGACGACCACTTCTTTACTCAGGGCAGATTAGCAGCCTGATACCTGCTCAAATACTACAGCCTACTAACCTCTCAGGAGGTCCACAGTAACCAAGGTCACAGGAAGTCCACAGTACCAGAGACACAGGAGGCCTGCTCTAACCAGCAACAACACTGCCTGCCTCCAAGTAGACTAGCTCTAATTCAGGTCACAGAGCTTTCTTTACCTGTCTATAAGGAGTCCGGCTCCAGACAAAGTCACCCAGGCCAGTTAAAACTAGAGCTAATCAGATGGCATGAGACAAGCTCATGATCATAGGCAAGAGAAGCCAATATAGTTTGGCACCATCAGAACCCAGTTCTCCCACCATGGCAATCCCCAGATACCATAACATGACTGAAAAGCAAAATAATGACCTAAAATCATATCTCATGAAGACGATAAAGGACTTTAGGAAAGATATAAATAACTCCCTTAAATAAACAAAGAAACACAGCCAAACAGGCAGAAGCCCTTAAAGAAGAAACAAATAAATCCCTTAAAGAAATACAGCAAAATACAATCAAGCAAGTAAATGAATTGAACAAAATGGTTCAAGAAATAAAAATAAAAATAGGAACAATAAAGAAAACACACAGAGAGGCAACCTTGGAGATGGACAACTTAGGAAAGAGATCAGAAGCTACACATACAAGTATTACCAACAGAATATAAGAGTTAGAAGAGAGGATCACAGGCATAAACATTATTAACACATCAGTCAAAGAAAATATAAAGTATAAAAATCCACTAATCAAAAATATATAGGAAATTTAAGACACAATAAAAATATCAAACCTAAGAATAATAGAAGAGAGTACAGAATCCAAGCTCAAAGGGCCAGAAAACATCTTCAACAAAATCATAAAAGAAAACTTCCCCAACCTAAAGAAAGAGATGGCCATAAATGTACAAGAAGCCTACAGAACACCAAGTAGATTGGAACAGAAAAGAAACTCCTCTTGTCACATAATAATCAAAATACTAAATGGACAGAACAAAAAAAGAATATTAAAATTTGTAAAGGAAAAAGACCAAGTAATATATGAAGTGAGCCCTATCCGAATTACACCAGATTTATCAACAGAGATTTTAAAAGCCAGAAGATCCTAGACAGATGTCATCCAGACCCTAGGAGAACAAAAACAAATGCCAGCCTGGGCTACTATACCTAGCAAAACCCTCAATCCTCATAGATGGAGAAGCCAAGATATTCCATGACAAACCAAATTTAAACATATTCAATTCATCCAGCCCTACAGGTGATACTAGAACAAAATCTCCAACACAAGATGGGTACCTACACCCAAGAAAATATAAGAAACTAAACATTTCAAAACAAACCCAAAAGAAGAGAACTGTACACACATAATACCACCTCCAGCAATAAAAATAACAGAAACTAATAAGCATATGTCTTTAATATCTCTCAACATCAATGGGCTCAATTGTTCAATAAAAAGACACAGGTAAACAGACTAGATACATAAACAAAATCCAGCGGTTTGCTGCATACAAGAAACACACTTCAATGACAAAGACAGACACTACCTCAAACTAAAAGGCTGGAAAATGTTTTCCAAGCAAACAGTCACAAGAAATAAGCTGGAGTTGTTATCCTAATATCCGATAAAATAAACTTTAAATAAAAAATTATCAAATTGTATGGGGAAGGACCCTTCATATCCATCAAAGAAAAAAGTCCACCTAGAGCAAGTTTTAATTCTGAACATCTATGCCCCAAATGCAAGGATAACTACATTTGTAAATGAAACTTTACTAAAGCTCGAAACATACATTGAACCCCACATAATAATAGTGGGAGATTTCAACACCCCACTCTCACTAATGACAGGTCATTGAAACAGAAACTGAACAAAAACATGGTGAAACTAATAGAAGTTATGAACTAAATGGATTTAATAGATGTCTATAAAACATTTCACCTCAAAACAAGCTTCTTTTCAGCACCTCACAACACCTTCTCTAAAACTGACTATAGAATAGGACATAAAACAAGCCTCAAAAGATACAAGGAGATTGGAATAACCTTCATGTTTTCTATTATATTACCACAGGCTAAGGCTAGACTCAATAATAACAAAAGCACCAGAAAGTTCACATACTCATGAACAACTCTCTGCCCAATGATAACTTGATCAAGGAAGAAATAAAGAAATCAAAGACTTTCTACAACTCAATGAAAATGAAGACCACGAAGCACCTAAAAAAAATGTTTAACATCCTTAGGCATCAGGGAAATGCAAATCAAAAGGAACCTGATATTCTACCTCACATCAATCAGAATGGCTAAGATTAAAAATTCAAGTGACAGCACATGCTGGCGAGGATGTGGAGAAAGAGAAACACTCCCCCATTGTTAGTGAATTGCAAACTGGTACAACCCACTCTGGAAATAAGTCTGGCAGTTCCTCAGAAAATTGGGAATAGTTCTACCTAAAGACCCAGCCATACCACTCTTGGGCATATACACACAAGATGTTCCACCATACCACAAGAATATGTGCTCCACCATGTTCAGAGAAGCCTTATTTGCAATAGCCAGAAGCTGGAAACAACCCAGGTGTCCTTCAACTGTAGAATAGATGCAGAAAATGTGGTTTATTTACACAATGGAATACTACTCAGCTATTAAAAACAATGACATCATGAATTTTGCAGGCAAATAGATGGAACTAGAAAATATCATCCTGGATGAGGTAACTCAGACTCAAAAGCATATGTGCTCACTTATGAGTTGATATTAGTCAAAAGTACAGAATTCCCAGAATGCTATCCACAGAACTCAAGAAAGTTAACAAGATGAAGGAGCCAAGTGAGGATGCCTCAATTTCACTTGGGAGGGAGAAGAGAGTAATCACAGGAGAGGGAGGGAGGGAGGGAGGGAGGGAGAAAGGGAGTGAGGGAAGGAGAAAGGGAGGGAGGGAGAGAGAAAGGAAGGGAGGGAGGGAGGGAGGGAGGGAGGGAAGAACCTGGGTAGGAAAGGCAACGGGGAGAGGAAGAGGAGACCATGATTAGGTATGGGGGTAGATAGGACTGAAGCCCTGAGGGCCAAGAGAATGAATGGAAATAAGCAGACTGGAGGTGTGGAAGTTAGGGGTACCCTCTAGAAAGTACCAGAGACCCTAGAGGGGAGACTTCCAGGACTCGTTGGGGATGATCTTACCCAAAATGTCCAATTTTGGGGAGAAGAAACTTGAAGAGTCCACCTCAAGAAGATAGACAGTGGAGAGACAAAGTTACTAACCCACAGTTAAAATATCTGACCCAGAATTATTCCTGTCTAAAAAAAAACTGCAGGGACAAAAATGGAGAAGATATGTATGTATAACATGGATGTAAAGCAAAAATTTTTAGGGAAACAAAAGGGATTAATGTGCGGAAGAAAAGAGGCAGGGAAGGACTAGAGAGTTTGGGAAGTAATGTGCTCAAAACACATCATATTCTTGTATGAAAATGTCCTCAGGATGCATGATACCACATACAAGAAAATAACCTAGAAAATAATCAAAAGACACAGTGTTTGAAACATGGATTTGGGAGTAAGTGGCAGTATTGCCAATGTTGCTGGTGAGATAACATGTATTTGCAGAAATAACTTTTCCAGACTGAAACTTGGTATTATGGAGAAATCAGTCAAGAAGCAACCTACCATGTGGTGATTATGGAGCTAAAAAGAGTGTTTGAGAGAGAAACCAAAAAAATAATAGGCAGGCTTGTAAGCAGAACCTCAGGATGTGGAAGTGGATATGGAGTTGTCTTGAGGACAGAAAGAGAAAGATGGTGAGCCTGGGAGGGAAAAAACAAGTTATGTAAAATGTTGTAAGAGGGTGGCAGAAGTAAAAACCCTGAGAGTACTTCAGGTAAAAGAATAAAACTGAAACCTATGCCCCCATGTTACAGACCAAAAGCAATGTAAAGAGCAGCATAAGTTTTCATGTAAGCGTTGTTTTTAAAATGAAATTCCAAATGTTCAATTTATCAAATGAAGACTCAGGAGCCATATGCTGTGGTAAAAAGCTGCTATCTCAGAGAGGCAGAGAAAGCACCCAGCTGACCTTCTTTCTCAACTGATATCCCAGAAGGAAAGAGTCCTTCTCCTTCTCCACACTCTCTTAAATACCCTTCAACTCAAAGACTTTTCTCTTTCCTGGATTTTCCTATGTTCGCTCCCTGTCAACTGCTTGCTTGTTCTGCCTCTTGACCTAAGGTTGAATTTGTTTACTTCTGTTTCAATAAACTCTTTTTTTAAAGTGATACAATTTAGATTTTAATTAATTTTCTATGAATCAGAATAATTCTACATAGAATAAATTCCTCAACTATTTCTTTTTGTTGTTGTTGTTGTTTTGTTTTGTTTTCTTTATTTCTTGGACTTCGTACAGTCTGAGAGTTGATTCTGAGGAAGTGCAAGTCTCTGGGGTTAGCATCCCACTATCAGTGACTGTATATTATGTCTGTTCTTGTGTGACTGGGTTATCTCACTCAGGATGATATTCTCTAGATGCAGCCATTTTCTTAAGAATTTGGTTAAGTCATTGTTTCTGGTGGCTGAGTAGTATTCCATTGTGTATATGTACCACAATTTTTGTATCCATTCATCTTCTGAGGAACATCTGGGTTCCTTCCAGCTTCTGGCTATTATAAATAGAGCCGCTATGAACATTGTGGTGCATATATCTTTGTTGTGTATTAAAGTGCCTCTGGGGTATATGCCCAGAAGTGGAATAGCTGGGTCTTCAGGTAGTACTATATCCAATTTTCTGAGGTATCCCAGACTGATTTCCAGAGTGGTTGTATTAGCTTGCAACCCCACCAACAGTAGAGAAGTGTTCCTCTTTCTCCGCAGCCTCGCCAGCATCTGCTGTCATCTGAGTTTTGGATCTTGGCCAATCTGACTGGTGTGAGGTGGAATCTCAGGGTTGTTTTGATTTGCATTTCCCTGATGGCTAAGGATGTGGAGCACTTCCTCAGATGTTTCTCGGCCATTCGGTGTTCCTCAACTGAAAATGTTTTGTTTAGCTCTGTACCCCATTTTTTAACAGGGTTATTTGATTCTCTGGTGTCTAGCTTTTTGAGTTCCTTGTACACCTTGGATATTAGGCCTCTATCTGATGTGGTGTTGGTAAAGATCTTTTCCCATTCTGTTGGTTGCCGTTTTGTTTTCTTGACGATGTCCTTAGCCTTACAGAAACTTTGCAATCTCATTAAGTCCCATTTGTTAATCTTTGACCTTAGAGCTTGAGCCATTGGTGTTTTGTTCAGGAAATTTTCTCCTGTGCCTATGTGTTCTAAGGTTTTCCCTACTTTCTCATCTAATAGGTTCAGTGTATCTGGTTTAATGTGGAGATCTTTGATCCACTTACACTTGAGCTATGTACAAGGAGATAAGAAAGGGTCTATTTTCATTCTTCTGCATGCTGAGTGCCAGTTGGACCAGCACCATTTGTTGAATAGGCTGTCCTTTTTCCATTGAATGTTTACTGCTCCTTTGTCAAAAATCAGGTGACCATATACATGAGGGCTCATTTCTGGATCTTCTATTCTATTCCATTGATCCACATGCCTATTTCTGTACCAGTACAATGCAGTTTTCAGCACAATTGCCTTGTAATATAGCTTGAGGTCAGGGATAGTGATTCCCGCAGATGTTTTCTTGTTGTTGAGGATGGATTTCACTATTCTAGGTCTTTTGTTATTCTATATGAAATTGCACATTGATTTTTCCAATTCCATGAAGAACTGGGTTGGAATTTTGATGGGGATTGCATTGAATCTGTAGATTGCTTTTGGTAGGATGGCCATTTTTAAGATGTTGATTTTTTCCAATCCATGAGCATGGGAGGTCTTTCCATTTTCTGAGATCCTCCTCAATTTCTTTCTTTAGAGGTTTGAAGTTCTTGTCATACAGGTCCTTCACTTGCTTAGTTAGAGTCACGCCAAGGTATTTCATAGTTTTTGTGATGATTATGAAGGGTACCTTTTCCCTAATTTCTTTCTCCACATGTTTGTCCTTTGAGTATAGGAAAGCTACTGATTTGTTTGAGTTAATTTTGTATCCGGCCACTTTGCTGAACTTGTTTATCAGCTGTAGGAGTTCTCTGGTGGAATTTTTGGGGTCACTCAAGTACACTATCATGTCATCGGCAAAGAGTGATGTTTTTATCTCTTCCTTTCCGATTTGTATCCCCTTGATCTCCTTTTGCTGTCTAATTGCTCCAGCCAGGACTTCAAGTACTATGTTGAATAGGTAGGGGGAGAGTGGGCAGCCTTGTCGAGTCCCTGATTTTAGTGGGATTGCTTCAAGTTTCTCGCCATTAAGTTTGATGTTGGCTGTTGGTTTGCTGTATATTGCTTTTATTATGTTTAAATATGGGCCTTGGATTCCTGTTCTTTCCAGGACTTTTAACATGAAGGGGTGTTGGATTTTGTCAAATGCTTTCTCAGCGTCTAGTGAGATGACCATGTGATTTTGGTCTTTGAGTTTGTTTATATGGTGGATTACGTTGATGGATTTCCTTATGTTAAACCATCCCTGCATCCCAGGGATGAAGCCTACTTGGTCATGATGAATGATCGTTTTGATGTGTTCTTGGATTCGGTTTGCAAGGATTTTGTTGAGTATTTTTGCATCAATGTTCATAAGTGAGATTGGTCTGAAGTTCTCTTTCTTTGTAGGGTCTTTGTGTGGTTTAGGTACGAGGGTTATTGTAGCCTCAAAAAATGAGGTGGGTAATATTCCATCTGATTCTATCTTTTGGAATAGTTTGGCGAGTATTGGTGTTATATCCCTAATAAATGTCTGATAAAATTCTGCACTGAACCCGTCTGGACCTGGGCTTTTTTTGGTTGGGAGGCTTTTGATGACTTCTTCTATTTCTTTAGGTGTTATGGGGTTATTTAGATGGTTTACTTGGTCCTGGTTTAACTTTGGGACCTTGTATCTGTCTAGGAATTTGTCCATTTCCTCCAGATTTTCCAATTTTGTAGAGTATAAGTTTTTGTAGTAGGATCTGATGATTTCTTCAATTTCCTCAGTGTCAGTTGTTATGTCACCACTTTCCTTTCTGATTTTGTTAATTTGGATACTCTCTCTTTGCCCTCTAGTTAGTCTGGCTAGGGGTTTATCAATCTTGTTGATCAATAAACTCTTGAGTTAAAGGTGTGTGCTTGGGCTGAGCCACACCACAACAAGGGGGGTTTTCCAGTTCACAGTCTTGGGTTTCACAATGTTATCAAATATCCTCTAACATTTAAGACCCAAAACTCTGCAGTTGGGTGAGGAAGATGAGAATAATGAGTCAAGATATAGGCAAAAGCAGGGAGTTTCTAGACAGGATTCTGCTTGCAAGGAAAATGGCAGCATACAGGCAGACATGGTGCTGGATAAAAACTGAGATTCCTACATCTGTATTCACAGGCATTAGGAAGAGAGAAAAACCCTGGGCCTGACTTTGGCTTTTTTAAAAACTCAAAGCCTACCTTTCCATCCACCAGTGACACACTTCCTCCAATAAGGCCATACCCCCAATCCTTTCAAATAATGCCACTCCCTGGTGAACAAGTATTCAGATCTGTGAGCTATGGGGAGCAGTCTCATTCAAACCCCTACACTTAGTTATTTCTCTCCCACCCTTTCTTCTGTCCTACCAGCCTGTCATCATTCATCTTTGTAACACCTATATTCCAGCATTTCTCCCTTCTTAAACTTATCTTCCTCCCCACAATGGCCCCTTCCTAGTTTCCTGGCTTCTACAGGTGCTCCAAGGTAAACACTGAAATCTAAACATTCAAAGCTAGGCTCCACGTATGAGAGAGAGCACACTGCGTTTGTCTTTCTGAGTCTGGGTTACCTTATTCTAAATGATTGTTTCTAGCTCCTCCATTTCATCTATGAATTACATAATATAATCTTCCTTTACAACTGGATAATATTCCATTCCTTTATGGTTGAAGGAGCTCTAGCAGGGAGCAAGGTAGAAGAGATTTATAGGGAAAGGAAGGGAAAACAAGAGAAGGGAAAGAACGAACAAAATATCCAAAATATCACATTTTCTCTTATGTTCAGAATGTAGATGTTACATGGACACACACACACACATGCATACACATGGGGGGGCTATTTCCACAGAGGGCCAAGAGTGGTTACGACACTATGGAAGACAAAGAGAAAATGAGAAGAATGAGATAAGACAGTAAGTATCTATTAAAATGTCATAGTCGCCCTCATTTGTAGGCTTATGTTTTTTTAAACCTAGTTTAATAAGGGTACTTTAATGGTCTAACCTCCCTTTTAGCCCAACACCCTTCAGAGGTAGTGGAAAGGAGAGGTTAATAGGGCAAATGATGATGAGGACCTCTTTAGACATAGTTCTTTGATGGAAAACCAATATGTGTTGTCAGGATCTCAGCAGTTCAGTTCACATGCATCAGCAGTGTGAGCTCCGTCCATTCACAAACTCTGTTCATAAATCAGCAACAGCAGTTCGATCCGGAAGAAACCAAGAGGCTCTGCCAATGGGACCTGAGTCCATTGATGTGGCATAAAGCCAACAGAACACCATCAGAAGTTTTTTGGTGTGGGGGGGGGAGGTGTGGGTGTGTGTTGTTGTTGTTGTTTGTTTGTTTCTTTTGATGAAGTTGCAAAAGTGATCGGCAAAGAGTGCCAAGACAAACCAATATTACCCTATATGATAGCAACCATAACACATCAAATGACCCAAACCATCCACCCCAACTTAGGTAATCGGGATGATGGTTTTCTTATATATACTCACTAATTTGTACATTAACTAAAAATATAAAGGGAGAGAGAGTTGTCCACAGATATGGATGAAGAAGGTGAAGAACAGAGGAGTTACCTCCTTCTGCAACAGCCTTGTGTATAGCAGCACAAATGGGTATGGATTCTGGAGAACTCTAGGGTTGGTGGCAAAATCTCAGATCCCTGCTCGCTTCATTTTCCCCCTTACGACGACAATCCATGTGGTCGTTGAGAATAAGAGATTAGCCAAACAAACATCACAAGGGAACAGTGTTTTGGAGCTTTTTTTAGAAACTGGAAGATGGATAATTAAGGGGGGATGAAATCATTTGGTGTTGGCCAGGCACATGGGTATATCATGACATGAAATGAGGCTGTCAAAGGATCATCCACGAGCTGAGAGAATGAAGCTGGAAAGGACCAAAACTTTCCAGATCATCACTTAGAGAGTGTAATGGGTCTTGATGGAGGGTGCTTACAAGTATGACTGATAGATCATGGACTGTTATCCCGATCATGAAACAGTAGAAGGGCTGGCAGGAAGTTCAGGGAGCATAAATCCGAATGCTAATCGGAATTCAAAAGGATTGGCCAAGAAGCAGTACATGTAAGCTAACAGGACAGACAGCCAGTTGTATGGAGTATTCCAAATTGGACAACTTAGATGCTACAAGCCCTGCCGCCTGCCTCCAGAACATGCAGCTTTAAGTGAGTTATACGATAACCATTTTGGAGATCAAGAAAGTAGGTCGTTATATCGTTTCATATTGCATCTGAACACAACAGTCATCAAGATAATAGTATCCCTGGTTGTAAAGGGAGAACAGACAACTTTGCGAGTGACCGGAGGACAGAAAGAATGAGGGAAGCAGTGAGGAGCAGCAAGAGGGGGTGTCTGTCTGTGGCAGTCTGTGATTCCATGGCTGGAAAAGTATTGCCCAGAAGTGACTAAGGTTAAACCGATACATTGTTGCCCATGGGCAGCAGCATTTCTCGCAAAATAAACTTTAAATTCTACAAATTCAGAGGGGTTACATCTCAGGAATGTTTGCAAAACCCCCAAAAAATCATTAAGGGAAATAAGTATGGGGAACATTAAGTTACTCGAGAACACATCCCTACCATTTTTTTTTTCTGTAACAAAGTCTCGTGTATGAAGGATAGTGACATTCAGTCTAACTGTGGAACTGCCACTCACAAGATGGTGTTCTTAACCTTGTAGTTAGCACAAATTAAATTGTCAAGAATACCTTCCATTCCAGTTGGTGGCAGGGGTGGGATTTATGACACTGTTTTCTCTCGTCATAACGAGCTTTGTCCCAGGATTTCGGTTTTTAGGATCTTATGTCCTCATGTGTTTCCGGGGAGATAACGCTGAATGGTGTTGCTTTGACCTTTCCTGTGTCCCATTAGTTCACTAACTCTTCATTATGACTGTTCCCTCTGCAGTGTTCCTCAACAGCCAACGACACAGAAAGAGAAGGCAAAGGGACACCATTCATAAAGGTTGAGCAGACACAGGCAACCAGCCCAGGCCCTGTTCCCAGCACCTTTAATTATCTTCGCTTGGTTTGTTGTCGTTTAAACATAGACGTTAAGCTGGAAACAAACCAAACCTCTGATATAAATCATGGATCAATTCATGCCATGAGGCATGAATGTTTTTATGACTCACAGAATTTCTCACCTAGAAAGTTGTGTAATTTAACGGGGCTTCTTTCTCCCCATTCCATGCACATCTGACGCTATCAGCTGGTACTTAGGTTGAGAGAGATACTTTTCTTTTTAATCACAAACTTAAAATTCTCATGTACATATTATGAAATAAGCAACAAGATTTCAAAAGCTCAAAGGGCAGGGTCTTGTAGTATATTTCAGATAACAAGAAATACTCTAAAAATTGGACCTCAGGAATAGAATTTAGATAAAGATGTAAAATGATACATATGCAAAGGTTGTGAGTTTGCTTGACATTAAGACTGCATCCATGCTCCATGGTTGGAGACAGTGATGTGGGTAGGGTTTGGAAGCGAGCCCAATTAAAGACCCAAGAGCATATCAGACCTTGGGATTTGATTTCTTGCTGTCAGGCAACTATGCTCCCCATAGTTACTGCCAGCCATACTCTTATCATTTCAGAGTAAAAATGATTTAGACCACAGTTCACTCCAGTGGACACATCTCAAAGGCTTAGGTCTGATGTTCTTTATAAAGATGCTGGAGCACTGAAGTCTAAGCTATTGTGACACCAGGGATATGCAGCTTGGTGACCAAAGAGTTAGGATGAAAGGAAGAATGATTATGAATATGAATTTCTCTGATATTCTTTTGTCTTGAATGTGGGCTCAAGAAATGGTTAAGCAGAGGATAAGGTTACTTTAATAAGTCATATGATCTTTCCTGTAATAAAAATATTCTCGGTCCTTCTGGTATTAATGAATTATTTTAGTGAGCTCATACATTTAAAAGCATAGGCAATGTTACCCATGGTTTTCTTCAGAAAAAAATTCTAAGGTTAGGTTAAGTCAGTATTCTATTTGATTTAAAATTTCTAAAAATGAATAGAAAATATTAATATGTGGTTTGTTATTCCCTAATCAGAAACAAAAGAAAAGGAATGATGACATGTTAATAAAATACTTTAAAAGTTTAAATAGAATATTATATCTTCTTCAGTCTACACATTAAAATGGTTTTGGGTCCTTTATAGTGTTAAGTATTTGGGTGTTATTGCATATAATCATTCGTTTTAATCTGGTATTTGTTTAAATAAATAAAAGAAGAAACTAAAAATAGTTCATCTATTAAAAACTCAATAATTGTCCAAAATAGAGTTAAATTAAAAAAAAAAAAACCTTTTCTTTCTCCTCTACTGAATCATTTTCTTTTCAAAGTTCTCAGCAGGTAAAAAGAAACTTGATGGTTTGGACCTGACACGGGTGACACCTGAGAAACTTCTCTTATTTCATTATTCTCTGTTGAGCCTAAGACACTCCGTGTTAGGAGACAGATTGCTGGTGGAAAATTAGTAAATGTTTCAGGCTCAACTTGCTCATCTACTCTCCTCTCTCGTGGACATCTGGATGGATAACTTGCCCACTGAAAGATATTACAGAAGCAACTCAATGCCTGTGCTCGTGACACATTTTCCACCCCTGGCTCTGCCTTCCAGCCCAGTGCCTTTCAGATTTTCTGGCCAATATCTTATGTTTTCACACTATCTTCCTGACTTATCTAGGCAGTGAGCTGATCAAACAAGGCATTGGGATGCTGTTCCCCTCGAGCCCTTACTCATATCCACTTAGGCATCATCTCTCTCCAGCCACACACTAAGCAAAGGAAAAGACTTTGTCTACCTGGCCATTGTCACTTTCTTACGGTCTGCATCATATCTGTTCGACAGTTACTTTTCTTACTTGATAATTACTTAATTAATTTTTAAAACTTTGCATGCAGTCTATTTTGGTCATATTCTTTCCCCTCCCCCAACTCTTCTGAGAAATTGCTACCTACCTAATACAATTTCATACTTTCTTTCTCTCAAAAAAAAAGCCATTCCCCACAAAACAAAACATGAAGTCTGTTCTGTGTTGGCCAACTGTTCATGAGCAAGAAGCCTACCCCACAGTGTGGCTGATAGACCCAGTTTCACATCATTGGAGGAAACTGATTTTCCTTCTTCCAGGAGCTATCAAATAAAAATACCTCATAAACTAGAGGTGGAACTCTGTGCCCGCCTTCTCTGTGTTGTGCCCCTGCCTGGCTTCTGTGCACTGTCTCAATCATTGTGAGTTCGTAGATGCATCAGCCCTGTTATGTCTGAAAAATGCTACTTCCTCCGAGTTATGCATAACTTCTTGCATTCTCCTCTTCCATACAGATCTTCGAGCCTTGAGGGAGAGGCATGTGATACAGGCATGCCATTTAGGATGGAGTGTTCCAAAGCTTCTCACTCTCTGCCCGTTGTCCAGCTGTGGGTCTCTGGTCTCTGTTAATTCCCATCTACTGCAAGAGGAAGCTTCTCTGATAATAGTTCAATTATCTATGGGTAATAGCAGAAATATATAGGTAAAAGGTCTATGGGTATAGCAGAAAGGTCCTTTTATTGCTGGGTTCATTTAGCAGAGTAATTGTAGCAGGTTTTGGTATAGGTCTTGCACTATTTAGTCTCATGTTCTTGGCCTTATCTACAATGGAAGGTATGGGCTCCATATCAGAGATGGTCTTTAAATGTAAGCAAAGGGTGGCTGGTTACTCCTGTGGCATTTGTGACACTATTGTAGCAGTGTGTATAACCTGCAGGCATCTCCCCATAATATCTACCATAGCTGCTGGGAGACACGGATGATTATTTTCTCCATCCTGTCCCTAAGGGTTTGTCTGTCCAGGGGATTTCCTAAACCATATAAAACCAGATCTGATGAGACTAGGCTTTTGGAAATAACATTCTTGCTAAATTTTACATTTTTAGATTTCATACTAACAGCCACGCAGATGGCATGTTCTTCACTGAACATTAGCAAACCTTCACAGTCTGTCGAAGAACAAGTGTGGATTGGTCATTTGGAACACTTATATGCCCACAAGACACTTGCCAGGATTCTGTTAGGAAAGCAAGCTCTCCTGAGCCACCTTCTTTCTCAACAACTGACTGTGAATGCTCACACAAAAACAGCAGTCTCATTAACACGAGCATTCTTACTGCGGCTGGGATCTGCACTATGATGCCCAGTTATTTCACAGCAACGCCATTGCCTCTGAACCCAGACTTGTACCCCGACTCTGACAGAAGTTAAGGCTGAGAGGGAGACACCCCATAAACTCTGAAAGACTGTTTTGCATTTCTCAGGCTTCCTTTGTAGGCTGGTATGACCGTCACTACTCATGTGACAGCATATATGCTGACGTAATGATCCCTGATAAATGCTAATGACTGGTGTGAATCTGGGTATCTCAAGCTAAAATTGCAAACATGTACTGCTATCATACGTGTGCCTCCACTAGGCGTGCATTCCAGGTTCCTGCTATCATAACGGATTCCTAATTTCAAGTTGTATTATGAAGTTGGAAATGTTGTGATTCTGCAAACCAGCAAAGGGAGAAACCATAAAGTCAACCATTTAGGAAGTAACATGTCATGCAAAGTCCTTCATAGAGTGTTTCTATAACATAAGAAAGTATCCGAATCCCTGAGGGGCTGTTGAAGAGATGGCTCTTAATTCTATGACGTCTAAAGGATTCGTATCTATTTCTAATGTCCTTGTGGTGCTCTCTGAGGCTTCTTAATGGGGAAAGCAAACAAAAGATCTAGGATGTCTTTTTTTAAATTCTATAGGTATGTTAGTAATTACGAAGCTTGTCAATACGCGATAAACACATTGAGAACATTTCCAGAGAGAATCGGGGTGTTACCAGGCAACACGGACAGTCTGCAGTGTTTTAGCTTCCGCTCTCCACAGTTCCTGTGTTTGCAGTCTCAGTTAAGTTCCCAAACTCTAAGTACCCACAATGCCACACAAAACCCATGCATGATCAACAGAGGGGATCATTTTTTGACTGCCATTCCTGCCACTGACACTCTTGCTGAAGACTATTTTCCTCGTTCATATTTTTTAGTGTTTCAACATCTTGATAAATTCACACCCCGAAACTGCCAGGGACTCTCCTTCACTTGTTCTATAATTTTACAATTTGTTTTCTATCCAACATGTGAAATTTTAAATCTTCTTGGATATTCTTTAGCATTTCCACACGTTAACCTCCCGTGAGTCTTCCTGTTTGAACAAGGTATCTAAAACTGTGTTGTTTAATTTTGCCACATTGGCAGACTCTCTGTTATTCCCAATTGCTTCTATGAGGGCCTGAGAACATACTATATGTGATTTAAATTGTTTTGAATCTCTCATGGTTTATTTCAAGATGAACCCAATGGCTGTTGAATGATTCAGGCTAAGCTGGGCTGAGAAGGACTGTCGTGCAATTTCATTTAGATCTAGTCAGGTAACAGAACTTCAGTTCTTCCATATCGTCTGTAATCTTTTGTCTATTATTTCTTTTTCTAAAAAGGAATTTGAGATCACTAACTATATGTGTAATTAATATATCAGTGTACACAAGTCTATTGGTTTCTAAATGTATTTTGTGGCTGTTTCTATTCATTTAGCCTTGCTATGTCTCGGTCAGATGACTTTTTATCTCTATCTAATATTGCTTTCCTACCTGACAATCTTTTGTCCTAGCATCTAGTATGTTCAATGTCAATGGAGCCATTCCAGTTTTTAAGCTAGTGTTTTACTAGCCTGGGTTCCCCAGCCATATTGCTTTACATGTGTAGCAATTGTAGACTAGAAGTGTCTCATTTACTTTATTCAGTTTGATGGCATTTTTTTAAATATTGTGCTTTGTTAGTGTAGTGGCTATTTCTGGCTGTCAGCTTGACTATATCTGGAATGAACCACGATCCAGAATTGGGAGGTTCACCTTTGATCCTGATCTTGAGGCACAGAGGCTATGAATCTTAGGACACTAAGGCAAGGAGATCTCTGAGCTCAAGGTCATGTGGGACAAAGCAAGTCCCAGATCCAGGTGTGGTGGGACACACCTTTAATCTGGGACACACCTTCGGTTGAAGACCTACATAAGGACATTGGAAGAAGGAAAGCTTGTTCTCTTCTCCTAATTGCCTTGTGGGACTGAGCATCTGCTAGATCCTTGGACTTCACAGCTGCTGCTGACCATTGTTAGGGAGTTTGACTACAGACTAAGTCACCAACAAATTCCTTGCTACATAGAGACTACCCATAAGTTCTGTGACTCCAGAGAACCTTGACTAATACAGAAGCTGGTACCAGGAATGGTTCTAGAGGAGCAGAAGTATAAGGATGGATCTTTTAAGAATCTGGAATTGGTTTAATAATTCACAAGCACCTTCAGCTACTGAAACCTCTCCAAATACTCTCTCTTCTGGGAGCTCAGAGAACATTGAAGATCTGTGGTTGAAAGTATATTTCAAACTTAAAGAAGCTAAAGCCTTTGATTATCTTGATGAATTAGGTGAGTTGGTTTTCAAAAGTTTCTACAAGATGGAAAAAATAGAAAATGATTTTGTTGGTATGTTACTCTTAGTATCTCTGGAAAAACTGATAAAGGAAAAGAATGAGCTATAAAATTGAAAGACTCCAAATGCAAGTAAAACAATCAAAAGGTTGCTAGATGTGTCCTTGAAGAGAATCTTCTCTCCAGCAACCACAGAGCTCGGGTTGCAGAAAATCAAACTGAAACCCTCATTATAAGGTTGACCGAATTACAGCGAAATTTTAAGTCTCAGCCTCAGAGGGTGACAGCAGTTAAAGTAAGGGCATTTATTGGCAAAGAATGGGATCCTATATCTTGGAATGGGGATGTGTGGGAGGACCCTGTTGAAGTTGAGAATTTTGAATCTTCAAATTCTCAAGGGTTTACCCCACCTGAGGAAGTAGTACCCTCAGCCCCACCCCTTGAATCAATGCCTCTTTCACATGAGGAAATTGATTCCTCAGAGCCTGATAAACTAGCAGTGACTTTTGCTGAAGAAAATGCCAGACAAGACAATATTGATGTTTTTCAAGGCCTACCAATAGTTTCTTATAGACCGATAACCAGACACAAAGCAAAACAGGCCCCTAAAGGGGAGGCAGAAAAGTGTAGTCCATGAGGAAATGTGATACACTACTAAGGAGTTTAATGAGTTCACTAATTCATTCAAGCAGAAGTCTGGGGAATATGTGTGGGAATGGATTTTATGGGTGTGGGATAATGGTAGAAGGAACATACAACTAGATCAGGCTGAGTTTATTGACATGGGCTCTCTGAGTGGAGATTCTAGGTTTAATATGGAAGCTTGAACAGTTAAAAAAAAAAAAGGTATCAGAAGTTTGTTTGAAAGGTTGGGTGAAGCGTTTATCAAAAGATAGCCTACCGAAAAGGAGCTGGGGATGCCTGATATCCCTTGTTTAGTGTTGACAAATGGATTTTAAGGCTCGGGGAAATTACAGTGCTAGAGTGGATACATTGTGTATCTAATCCTCCACAATGGGAAGGCCCAGAAGATATGCCCTTCAGGAATCCTATAAGACAAAAACTGGTGAGAGGGGCACCAGCACATTTGATGGGTTTTGTTCTTGCCCTTTTCCTTGTGCCACACCTTAGGGTTGGAGATGCTGCTGCTCAATTGGATGAATTAAATGCAATGGGTTTAACTGGGCCCCGAGGTAACAAGGGCCAGGTGTCAGCATTGGATCGCCAGAGACCAGGCGACCATAGTTATTATAATGGACAGTGTAGACAAAACAATGTTTATAATGACATAGCCCATAATGGCCAGCACAGGAGAGGTGAAATTTATAATGGCATGACTCGTTCAAACCTTTGGTACTGGATAATCAGTCATGGTGCTCCCAGGCATGAAACACATAGGAAGCCTACTGAATATCTGTTTAATCTGTATAAGCAGAAAAAATCTCAAACAAATGAAAGAAAGGCTACATTGGATGGTGGCAAAAGGCAGACTCGGCCAGTGAACCAGTTTCCAGACTTGAGTCAGTTTGCAGACCCAGAACCCCTTGAATGAAGGGGTGGCTAGGTTCCCCTGAGGAAGGATCTTGATGAGACATCTAAAATTTTTGCTGTTAACCTTTCTCCAGTTCTTCCCCAGAGGGACCTACAGACTGTCACAACTGCTGTTGACCATTGTTAGGGAGTTTGACTACAGACTAAGTCACCAACAAATCCCTTGCTATGAAGAGATTACCCATAAGTTCTGTGGCTCCAGAGAACCCTAATTAACACAGTTAGTCTGAATGAGTTCATGTAGGCTTACCTCAACGCTCTTTATTTGGGGCTAGCTCACTGTACTTGCTGGTTGATGTTTTGCTTTTTGTTTTTTTCCATTTCCAGCATTCGTTGAAGCCTGCCTACTATTATATATATTTATATATATAATATTTAATTATATTATTTCCAGTGTATTTCCAGCAGCTATTTCTTTCAATCACTAGTAACTGAGTTTAAGAAATATAGCCAGGTTTCAGGCCCCATGTCACACTTTCATCTCTGCCAGAGGATGTCCGAGGACACCCTGACCCCCATGTTTACTGTTTTTAGGCCAGTTCTTCCACCTATGGAATCAGAGTCAGGCTCTACCATGGAGATGAGAAACACTTGTGAAATTTATGTTATTCAGACAAGCTTCTGGATACTATTAAACTCTGAGAGAATTACCACAGGAGGCTCATCCATGGGCAGAAGAGATGAGGTCTGTCATCGCTTTGATTTTGTTGCCCAAGAAGGAGACTTGGCACACTGCCCTCGGAGGCCACAACAGTCAAATTTCAGGGGGAGAAACAGAGCAAAGGCCAAGAAATGTCGTGGCATAGAACTCAAGAATTTGGGTCTAAAAAAATAGGAAGAGTGTCTCAAACTTTACGTTACCCTTTAGGTCCTGAAAACAAGCCCCTAGCTACCGCATTTGCCCTTCGTTTAGGAAAGAAATACCAGAAGACAGTTTCCAAACTGGAACTCAGATTAGATCAGGGAAGTCTAGACATCAGCCTTCACGGGCCAGTTCTGAGGGTGCGCATAAACAGGATCTTTGCAGAAAGAGGAGCTCCATGCCAAGGAGTTTCTCTTATTCTCCATGATTAATGACATGCCACCCTCTGGTTTCTTTTCCAGACTCTTATTAAAGCACACAGGGCTGCATCAAAAATCAACCCTTAGCTATCACATCTGACTTTAATATGGAATCTGAGGCAGATACATCTCCTCTTTCACCCTGAAAAATGATGTTTTCTATACTACAGGCCCAAACTGAAGATCTCTGCCAGACATACTCAATACAGAATTTCTATTTCGACTCAATTCTCATAGGTCAAACTTGGACCAGTAAAATTAAAGTCAAATGTTCTGCTAAACTAACTGACTCACATGTGGTTCCTGTACTGCAGCTGTCTTCCTCACTCTTCTGTCGCTGTGAAAAGACACCAAGACCAAGATAACTCATAAAAGAAAACATTCCATTGGGTCTGACTTACAGTTTCAAAGTTTAGCCCATTATCATCACCGCAGGAAACATGGTAGCAAGCAGGAGTGGTGCTGGTATAGTAGCTGAGAGCTATATCCTGATTCAAAAGCAGAGAGGGAGGGAGGGAGGAGGAGCGTGGGAGGGTGGGAGGGACAGAGGAACAGAGAGAGAGAGAGAGAGAGAGAGAGAGAGAGAGAGAGAGAGAGGGAGGGAGGGAGGGAGGGAGGGGGAGGGAGGGAGGGAGGGAGGGAGGGAGGGAGGGAGGAGAGAGAGAGAGAGAGAGAGAGAGAGAGAGAGAGAGAGAGAGAGAGAGAGAGAGAGACTAGCAAGGGCTTTTGCAACCTCAAAGCCATCCATAATGACACATTTCCTCTGAAAATGCCATACCTACTCCAACAGGTCACACCTCCCAATCCTTCTAATACTTTCAAACAGTTCCACTCCACTCCCTGGTGACTAAGGATTCAAATATACTAGCTGATTAAAGCTATTCCTATTCAAGTGACCACAACAGCCATCAAAAATAGGTGCTCTCTTGCTCCTGCTCTTCTCTTCTTACTCCCACTCTCTCCCCATTCTCTCTCTCCCTCTGCCTCTCTGTCTCTCTGTCTCTGTCTCTCTGTCTCTGTCTCTGTCTCTGTCTCTGTCTCTGCTCTCTCTCTCTCTCTCCTCTCTCTCTCTCTCTCTCTCTCTCTCTCTCCCTCTCTCCATTATCTTCCCACCTCTCTCTACACGGGCCCATGCCCTGGCCTCTACTTCTCTTCTCTGTCTCTTTCTCTCTCTGTCTCTCTGTCTCTCACACACACACACACACACACACACACACACACTTTTCTCTGCCTCTCTTACTCTCTCAACTCCCCTCCCATGCCCTGAAGACACTCCATTCTATAGAAGAAGAAGAAGAAGAAGAAGAAGAAGAAGAAAGAAGAAGAAGAAGAAGAAGAAGAAGAAGAAGAAGAAGAAGAAGAAGAAAGAAGAAGAAGAAGAAGGAAGAAGAGAAGAAGAAGAAGAAGAAGAAGAAAAGAAGAAGAAGAAGAAGAAGAAGAAGAAGAAGAAGAAGAAGAAGAAGAAGAAGAAGAAGAAGAAGAAGAAGAAGAAGGAAATAGGTGCTAAAACTGGAGCCTATTCATGTTCCTGAAGCTATGAGACCAAGCTGTCAAATGGTTTGTATCCTAATAGCTACTGCCCTGGGGGGGATGCTCTGCTTCAAGTTTATATTGAGTAGGCTGTGGAATGAGAAAATGAGGACTTTAAAATAAAGGTTCTTAAGGTTATACACAATATTAGCTAGTGTACACATTCCCATTAGAATAAGTAAGCAGGGGCAAAAACACCCCAAAATGTGTAGGGATTAAGTTTATTCTGTACCTCTACCATGTGATAGAAAGTTCTGATGGAAGGTCCATGTATTTGTTGCACTCTGTATCTTGGAGTCAGAATATTTAATTCTCAACATTAGAAGTTTGATTTTAAATTATCACTACATCAATGAAACTAGAAAGTCCCCCCTTTGACACTTTTCGCTCAGCATTAATCGTGTTAATAGTCTAAAGGGCCAAGGAAACAAACTAATTATTCCATGTCAAAACATTAATTCTCAGTCCTAGTCAACAAGATCACCATAATCTCAGGGGAAAAAAGCAAATGCTTGCATTTTCATTTTTTATGTGAAGATTGGATCCAAAGATTATTTGCATGTGATAAAAGTGGTTTGCAGCTGAAGTCTTCTAATCGAGCCAACAGTACTCATTTTGGCTATGACTTGGAATAAGATACGTTTTAACTTGTAACTAATGTAGTAGCCAACCTCCAGAAAAGTTCCTATGACCATCACTACTACAGCCTTCCTAAATTAAATAGGACTTCTGTGCAGAGTGAAGTGGTACAGGGGAAGCTTCTGTGAGATGCCAAGTATTCCACTTTGCTCTCAGTTTTGGAAATAAAGACAGAACCATCCACCTGTGCCATCCTTTTTTCTGTCAAGTTAGTTAATACGCTTTTATTATTTTAAATTGCAGCTTTGAACAAATGCTCTGTCAATAGGAAACCGCTGTATCCAGCGTGACTAGCATAGACATCTTCATAAGGTCTGAGTGTGTTGTGTGGGCTCACACCTTAATCCTAGCTGATGAATCAAGAGGTTATACATGAATGCTCAAGTTGAGCTAGAAGACTGGCTGATTTGAACTTCACTTGGATGCTTTATTTAGTCAACCCCCCCACACACACACACAAGCCATTCATGATTTCCGAGTACAACATGGCAGGTGTGTGAAGACCATGGTTTCAAAAATGCCCTGTTTAGTTTACAGAAATTGCTATGTTGCGTTGAAATCAGTTTCTCTGCCTCACCTTCCTCTGCCCCAGCTCTTCAATCACATGGGACAGTAGAGCAATAGTAACTCACTTCTGTGCACAGCAGTGGGCACACTTGTTCCCTTTTTTATTCCAGTTGCTCTTTAAAAATTCCCTTTATGCTCTTGGACCTCGGGGTTTCCATTGTGTTGGTTTGTAATGTTATACTAAAATGCAAGATCTGTGATTGTAAGATATTGATATGTTCATCATCTTTAATGTCTATCCAGACAATATTCCTTTTAGGTAATTTCTCTTTATTGGCAAGTCAGTTGTTCTGCTAAATAACATTTTTTATAGCAATCAACACTTTTGACCATAATTCTCTCATACTCAATAATGTCACATTGCTTTTTAAATCAAGAACAATAATTTATTATCTTAATTGCGTGTGCTTACAGTGAGAACATAGCTAAATGGCAGTCTCAACTCTTAAGTAATGAATGACTTCATTATTATTGAGAAAGGACAAAATGTAAGTAAACCGCATGCCCCCGAGCACCAAGGATTTGAATGGGCGTTTTGTTCTAGAGTGGGGTTTGGATCTAAACAGCCCTCAAAAGTGTCACAGCCTGACCAAAGTGGGGTCCCCTGAAGATTTGCTGTCAAACTTTTAAGAATAGACTAATGGAAGTGTTCAAGTGATTAAATCCTCCGGAGAGAGGGGGGGAGACATGGGACAGTCCTTCCTATTCCTGTTTGTACAGATCATGAGATGAGGGCTTGTTCTAACATAATCAAAGCTAGCACTAAAAGCATTATAATTATTAGAAAATCTTTACTGTTTCATTCCTTGTCTATATGATGCGGGTAGTATACAATATGTAACCAATACATTATTATATTATATTACTATTCAATCTACATTGGCATTATGTTAGAGAGTAGTGGAAAGGTTATATAGCATAGGATATATGCTTGCAATGAGACAGATTTTAGGTACAGTTGTTAAGAGCAGTTAAGCATTGTATTTAATATATGACAGCTCCTCAAAATATGAGCCATTCTTAAATATTCCAATGTTCCTCATCACACATGGAAAATTGCTAATGGCTATTTAACTTTATTAGGGACCACATACTGAGAATAATATATATTCTATATGTGTCACTATTGTCATCTCTCAGTTTGATTTTTTTACACTGATTGAAATAACTTGGAAAAAAATGAGTTCTTAGGTGCCAGGGAAGCCAAGTTCAGCCTCATTTCTAGGTTGCTATTTTTAACTAAAAGACCAGATGCTGGTATGTGAGTCTTCACTTGGGAGACAATAGAAACCTGTCTTGGGCACTTATCAAGGCAGATGATGCTTGCTCCAGTTTCTAGTGGGATGTCTCTCTGGCTTGGACTAGAACTTCTCCACCTTTTTTTTTTTTTTTTTGGATAGTCTCTGTATTTGCATTTCAGATGTTTTCCCCTTTCCCCCACTCCCATCCCCCTCCACTTGCTTCCATGAACGTGCTCCCTCTCCTAATCACCCTCTCCACCTCAACACCTTGGTCTTCCCCTACACTAGGAAAATGTGCCTTCAAAGACCAAAAGCCTCTTCTCCCATTGATGCCAGACAATGCTGTCCTCTGCTGTATATGCAACTGGATCCATGGGTCTCTCCATGTGTGTTCAATGGTTGTTGTTTTAGTCTATGGGAGCTCTGGGGGGTTTGGTTGGTTGAAAATGTTGTTCTTCCCATATGGTTGCAAACCCTTTCATCTCCTTCAGTCCTTTCTCTAGCTCCTTCATTGGGGTCCCCGTGTTCAGTCCAATGGTTACCTCTCCACCTTCTAGTTTATGAAAATGCTTTATTCTGATCTAATGAAATAGTCTCTTTTCCATTGTCCTTCATTATTCTCTCACTTACAAATTTATTACACAAAGAAAAATTCATTCTAAAAAATAATTATCAAAAAGGAATCTCATTTGGCAAATGTAGAGCCTACTGTCACACAAAAGAACACGAATAGAATACAATACCATGAGATTCTGTATTCCAGACAAGAAATACTACGCATCCTTGCCACAGTGAGCATGAACCATTTGCCTTTTTTATTTCTCTCTTTTTATTAAATTATTTTATTTATTTACATTCCAAAAGCTGTCCCCCTCCCCAAGTTCTTCACCCCATCCCTGCCCCGGCCTCTGAGAGGGTGCTCCCCGCCAGCATCCCTCTTCCCTGAGGGATCAAGTTTCCACAGGATTAAACACATCCTCTCCCACTGAGGTCACACAGGTCAGGCCACTGATACACATGTACCTGGGGCCATGAACTAGCCCATGAATTCTCCTTGGTTTTGGCTTAGCTCTGAGAGATCTGGCTTAGTTGATATTGTTGTTCTTCCTAAGAGACTGCTATCTCCTTCAGTTCCTTCAGTCCTTCCTCTAACTTTTTCCATATTGGTCACCGACCTCAATCCAATGGTTGGATGTAAGTATCTGCATCTGTCTCAGCCAGTTGCTGGTAGAGCCTCTCAGAGGACAGCCATATTAGGACTCTAGTCTGCAAGCACAGCACAGCATTGGTAATGGTGTCAGGATGTGGTGTGCTCGCACAATGAATCCCAGTTTGGGCCAGTCACTGGATGACCTGTCAGTCTCTGCTCCATTTTTATCCCTGCATTTCCTTTAGACAGATACAATTTGGGGTTAAGAATTTTGAAGATGGGTGGGTGGCCCTATGCCTCAACTGAGGGCCCTGTCTATCTACCGAAGGTGGTCTCTTCTGGTTCCATCTCCCCACTGCTGTGCATGTTGTCTAATGTCATCCCCATTGAGTCCTGATAGTGTCTTGTATCCCAGGTTTCTGGGACTGTCCCCTACCCCCTTACCTTCACTGCTGCATATTTCGATTCATTCTCCAGGTCCTCTGAACATCCCTCCTGTCCCTCCCCATACCCGATCCTGCTCCTCCTCTTTCTTCCCCTCTCCCCTCCCACCAAGTTTCCTCCCTCCCTCCCTCTGCTTCCCACGATTATTTTTCCCCTTCTAAGTAGGTTTCTGGTACCCACACTTGGGTTTTCCTTCTTGTTAAGTTTGCTGTGGTCCGTGACTGTAATAAGGCTGCATTGTACATGGTGGAGCACGTGTCCTTGTGGTGTGGTATCTTTCCCAGGAATGGTATAACTGGGTCTTCAGGTAGAGCTACTTCTAATTTTCTGAGGACCTGCCAGATTCATTTCCAGAGTGGCTGTACCAGTTTGCAATTCCACCAGCAATGGTGGAGTGTTCTTTTTTCTCCACATCCTTGCCAACATAAACTGTCACTTGAGTTTCTGATCTTAGCCATTCTGGTTGGTGTAAGGTGGAATGGCAGGGTCACGTGATTTGCATTTCCCTGATGATTAAGGATGTTGAACATTTCTATAAGTGCTTCTCAGCCATTCAAGATTTCTCTGTTGAGAATCCTGTTATTTTGTCCATTTTCCTTTTATGTTTGAGATTGTAATATAACTAAATCATTTCCCCATTCCCTTTTCTCCCTGAAAGTCTTTCTATTTACTTCCTTGTTTTCTTTTAAATCTGTGGCCTCATTTATTATCCATTGCTGTTACATGCATATACATATATGATGTATACATGTATGTGTATATGTATATGTATGTGTGAATGTGTATGTGTGTTATATTGTATATATAGAATATATATGTGTATGTGTGTTGTATGTGTATATACATATATGTATATGTCTAGAAATGCTTGATGGACTATCTCTGAGGTGTCATTTCCCTAATTGGCTCTTGGTTGTGTCAAGAAAGACGGCAGAAGCCAATCACTGGGTGAAAGGAAAAAAACATCAGATTTCTGGGTTCCACCGGGAAGATGAGGGGACAAGATAAAGAGGTTTTTTCGACCAGGCTTTGGGAAGAGGAAAATGAACACCATGTAAGTTCTGGGAGCAACTAGAAGGAGTGGCGGCCTCCGAGTTTAGGACAGTAGATTCTATGCCCAGCAGTTGTGTTATCTGGCTGGTTTTAAAGCATTAGAACTCGTCTGGTGTTTTCCATCCGTGGCAGCTCGGGTGGGCAGGAGAAAGGGCACAGCCGGGCTGACACTGGTGGAGCTAGCTGAAGAGTGGTTGGCTGGCAGAGGTGGTTTGGCGTAGCTCAGTGAGACCAAGGTGGCTTGGAGAAGCTAGCCATGGGGGCTGAGTAAGAAAAGCCAGCAGACAGCTAATCTCAGAGCATAGCTCGAGCCGAGGCACTGGACAAGGAACAAGCTTTTTTTTTTTAATTACACACAAAATTCTCCCCTCCCAAAGCCAACCTTATCACTGAGTGTGTACTGGGCTCCCAGTGTGGTTAACTATGGGACTATGTACCTGGAGTGCACATTTTTGGCAATGAAGTTTCACCATACCTCAGTTTCCAGTGCTTGTTTATGTATCGAGCTGGCTTAATCTGTTTGATGTTCCTTTTAAAATGTCTGGGACTCAGAAGTCTGTTTCTCCTTACGAAGATTGCAACCGTCACATGACCTGACTCTCCTCGTATGTTACTTTATTGGCAGCTCACGGATACTTTTGAAATAAACTGACTTGTGAATATGTAACAGAAATACCTGGAACTTATAATTGCTATCTTTCTTTTTGGATGTTCTGTTATATTTGAATGTGAGCCTTGTATGAATGCATAATATATGCCTTGGTTTCAGACTTAATATTTAGTCACAGAAGTTGCTGTGGCTGAAAATTGCTCAATTCATAACCTGTTTTTTGTCAATGTGTATATATCAAGCCCCATGGCAAGAAGAATTTATTGTAGGAGGATATCGGGTTGGATTTTCCTGATGCAACCTAGTAGAAAGCAAAGGCACCATCTGTGAAACACGGCACACACAAGTGCCTGATAGGGAGAACTTGCCGTGTTGAGGCTGGCGCTCTGATGTTCTCTTCTCTCCTTAAGCACAGAAGATCAGAGTGGCATGTGGAAACCGTAGCTGTCACTGCTCTTTCAGAGGAGAGTCTGAAACTAACAACTTCTTCTCTCAAAACTGAAAGCACCCGTTGATGTTGGTGAAGAATGAATGTTCATTGTGGAGAAAGGGCGTTTCTCCACACGCAATTATGTGTTGCTTTGAAGAGTTTTGTGACGTATTTGTTGAGCTACTATTTAATTTTATTCTAGAATAGGAAACACGTTTTCAGAGCTTTGAAGGTCTAAACGCAGAAAAGCTTAAACGAGGAAAGATTGTGAGTTTCAGGTCAGTATAGGCCACATGACAGGAAATAATAAGCAAATTATAATTTAGAACACAGACGGTAGGAATTGTGATATCCCTTGCAAAATTTGTGTGAGGAATAAAATGGAGAATTTTTATATTAATGCTATAGACATTAATTTGATATTATTTTTAAATATGCTGTCATATGTAAACGTCATGGAAACCATATATCATATATGTGTGTATGTGTGAGAGCGTGTGTGTGTGTGTGTGTGTGTGTGTGTGTGTGTGTGTGTGTGTACATGTATGCATAGAGAGAAAGGGGACAGAAAGATTATGCAAAAGAAAAATGAAAACTGAAAAATATTACTATAACAATTAAATACACAAAGCAGAATGAAAACAGGTATGAAATAAGGTTCACGTCAAATAAGGACACCTAACAGGAGACACATCATCATAATGAAAGATTATGAAAAAATTTGGAAATTAATTTTATGATTTTTGTGCCTGAATGTGCCTGTTTTTCTTATATTTTCACTCTGAATTTTTATATTTTTAAATTTAATTTATATTATGGGTATGAGAGTTCTGCCCAAATGTATGTGTATATGACACCTTCGGGAGACAGGAATATCCCCTGGAACTGGAATTATAGGTGAATTATGAGATGGCGGGTGGGTGCTGGGAACTGAACACAGGTCCTCTGCAAGAGCAGCAAGTGTTCTCAAGTACCGAGCCATCTCTCCAGCCCCATATTTTCATTCTTAAGACATGAAAAGTGATATAGTAGTCTCTTAGTGTCTATCACGATCCTTGAGAATAGATTTATCTGTCAAATACTGAGAATTTTTTTAAGTTTTCACCTCTTAAAAATAATTTCATTCGATATTTCTGTTAAATTACATGCTAATATGCCCAGAAAATAATATTATCGAAGTGACATGTGGATAAATCTTTTATCAAATTAGGCTAAGCAACTCTGGAAAGAATTTCAGCCAAAAATAAGCAGGGGAGGGAATTTCCTGTGGCCACCCTGAAAGACTGCACACTGCGCCGATGATTCTATTTAATTCCATTTCTCTGAGCCAGAACAGCACACCAGCAGTGTGTCAACGTGACTTGTGCTCTTATGTGTCACAGAGATTTGTAACAATTTTCCCAAAGAAAAGTTTCGGGCTCGCCGCTACACTTCCCTGACGCTTTGAACAATCATACCCATTTCGCTGTGTGGGCTATTTTACTTGGGAACTTCTCTCACATTTAAGGGTTGATTTTTATGACTAAACTCTATTTTTATGAAATAGAGGAGCAAAAGACAGACTGGTGTTAGAGCGCCCTCTGCTGTTCGATGGAAGTTCAGCTACTATGCAAATGCAGATCCCGCGCAACCTGCCGTAAGCAGGACAAATTAACAGTAACAGTAGGACGTGGGGGGTTACCAGAAACTTCTGTATCTTACATACTCCCACTGAGAGTGCATTATACGATTGCTTGGTTTCCTTAAACAGTCCCCAGGGAGGCTCTTTACCAAAAGAAAAGAAATTCAAGCGTGCTCTCTCTAGCTCCTAAGGTTTTAAAGGTTCCTAGCTTGTAATGTTGCCCAGAAGAGAATGTCTGGAGCTATCCGCCACTGATTCTTTAACACCAATAGGTGTTTTGTTTTGTTTTGTTTTTACTCAGCTGCTTGGATATTTCTTTAAAAACCGACGCCACTTGCTACATCAAAAGAGAGAGTTCAACTAAATACAAAAACAAAACAAACAAACAAACAAAAACGATGGGACTAGGATGGCGATTCTACTTCCGGTCTTTATTCTGTAGGCATATATATCTGCTTCAGGTGGGACTCCATCTGAATGCCTGGCTTCTGAAGTATATCTTTGGCCTGGAAAGCAGTGCTCAGGGACTAAATGCACAGGCTCTTTTCCACCTGGACCAGCAGAGATCCAGGGGCACAGGCCTGGTGAGATTGTGCTGTGAGTAACCAGAGCTCAGAGAGTGCTTGGCAGCGCTTGTGGAAAAGTTTCCTTTCCAGCCCACAGTAAGGCCCAGACCTTTGTCAGAGGGAAGCGGGATCTGCCCTGGGAAAGGCAGTGCTTGAAGATCAGCTCCACAGGCCCTCTTACACCTGGACCACAGAGGAGCCTGGCACATAGGCCCAGGGAGAGCACACTGGGAGTTCTCAGAGAGCAGAGAGTACTGTGCTATCTGGGAAAGGGTCCTTTTTGGCCTAGAGAAAGAGCCAGGTCCCTGCCAGTAGTACTCAGGACCTGTGGGCAGAGGGTTGAGCTCCCTGAAATATACCTTTGTATATCCGAGGAAGCTAATCCTATATATAGCATGAAGGCCTACATGTCCTTTCCTGCCACAGTCTATTGAGAAGCTAGCAAAGCTTAGCCATGGGGAGAGAGGCAGGGTACCATCTACAGACCTTCCCAAATCTTTCTTTTAATGACGGGATTATTTTAGTTTCATTAAGGAGACTCGTGGTAGGGTTAAGACCATAAACATACTTATTTCTGTAAACAGTGGATGGCGGTTGCATTAAAAGTATCTTTTTCTTATTTCAGTTTCTTAGACCACAGCACAAAGTAGGCACTTTACATATCATTATGACATCACAGTCATAAAAAAGCTTTCCTTTTTTTTGTTGTGTTTTCCTTTTATTGAAAAATGTTTTTTTCTCTCATATGACAAATCCTGGTATTGGTCTCCCCTCCCTCTACTCCCAATTCCTTCTCACCTCATCCCGATCTAGATCAACCTCTTTCTGTCTCTCATAAGAAAACAAGTGGGCTTTTAGAGGTTAATAATAGAATATAATAATACAAAACAAAAACCAACACATCAGAATTAGACAAAACAAACAAAGAGGAGCTGGAGAGATGGCTCAGCGGTTAAGAGCACTGACTGCTCTTCCAGGGATACTGAGTTCAATTCCCAGCACCCACATGGTGGCTCACAACCATCTGTAATAAAATCAGATGCCCTCTTTGGTTTGTCTGAAAACAGCTACAGTGTGCTCACACAAAATAAATAAATAAATCTTTAAAAACAAAGAGAAAAAAAGAGCCTAATAAAAGTCTCAAAAATTGTACAGAGAGACAGAGACCCACTTGTTCACACACTAAGGAATCTGGTAAAACACTAAACTAGAAGTCACAATAAGTACAGATAGACAGACAGACATGGATAAATATAGAGATAGAAAGATAGATGATAGATAGATATATAGATAATGATACATGATAGAGATAGATAGATACAGATAGTTAGATAGATAGATAGATAGATAGATAGATAGATAGATAGATAGATAGATATAGGCAGGCAGATAGACAGGTAGTAGACAGATGGATTGTAATATCAAGATAGAGAGATAGAGAGATAATAGTAGATAGGGAAATATAATACAGATATCTATATATAGATATATGTAAAGGACTTGTGAAGTAAAAAGAGAATATATATATATATATATATATATATATATATATATATATATATATATGTAAAAATTAAAAAATAAAAAGCCCTGACATCATTATGAGATGAAGAACTTCAAAAATGTTGAGTTTGTTTGTCCATCTGCTATTGCACATGGATGACACCTACCCTTAAAGAATACTTTGTTTTCCCAGTGAGTGGACAAAAACAGACGTTTCATTTGCAAATAGTTATCCACTGGAGATAGCTTCTGGGTTAGAGACAGGGCATGTGTCCGCTTCTCCTTGCAGCTCTAGGACCCCATCTGTTGCAGACCTGGGGAGTATCTTTGTATGTTCCCATGGTCCTCCATCCCCTCTGGCTTTTACCCCCTCTTTCTATCCCCTCTTTCTATCCCCTCTTCTCCACAGGATTCCCCAAGCCCTGGGAGGAGAGATTTGATGGAGACATCCCGTACAGGGCTGACTGCTCTGCACTCCCTTGCTTTCTGCAAATCCTCTATCTGCCGGGTCTCCATGTTTGTCCCCATTTGCTGCAGAGGGGAGCTTCTCTGAAAATGGTTGAATAAGGCACTGATATATGAATATAGCAGAATGTGATTAGGAGTCACTTTATCGGCACATTCTTTAAGTAGAACAGTAGTTTTTTTTTTTGTTTTTTTTTTTCCCTAGGTCTCTGACTCAGGTTCTTGATCACCCAAGCAACATTGGGTATGGATTCCACCTTGTGGCATGGCCTTTAAATCAGATCCGTTATTGGTTGGTTGTAGCCACAAGCCTTTGTGTTATTGTTTTCTTAGCATATAATCAGGAAATGCATCATGGTAGATAAAGGTTTTGTGTCTGGCTTGGTGCTTATATTTCTCTTTTGATCGAATACAAAGTATTTTCCTGTACTAAAGAATCTAGCACATAAAGGCTCTAGGTAGGCACCAGCTCAATTTCTCCATGTTCAACAAAGTAAGTAGGTGTTGTCGTTGGCAATAGGGCCTTGCCACCAGTTTGTAGAAAAGCAAACTATAATCTAACCAAACCTGTTTAACAAAAATTACACTATATGGACATCTCCTGGTTTTCTTTAAATAATTAACAAAGACCACAATGTGGGAAGCACAAGTTATACTGTGGGGGGGGGGGGGAATCATTATTAAAAATAAAACCAAAAAAATATACCTGAAAGAAACATCTTGTGAAGTTTAACTTTTTAAAGTGTGAAACCCGTGCACTTCTAGCAGCTTTCGCTGTGCTGTCCACGGGCACAGTGTGTGGCAGGCCAAAGAGCCTCCAACAGCTAAGTGTTGCTCATACGCACTAGTTGTAAGTTCAGGTAGCTCAAAGTGGGCCTCAACTGGTTAATTTCTTTGCCAGCGCCTTTCTCTAGGTGTACCAACTAGGAGAGTGGACACGTGAAAGCATGCAGAAAAGCCACCCCGTTTTTCTTAGCATCATAAAGAGATCAGAGTACTGTCTGTCTCAGTGGGCATCATCCACACAAAGACTACTTTCTACTTTAGTTCTATTTTAATACCTCGGTCATCAAGAAGACAGGATCCTGTGTTGCAGTAAGATTTAAATGGTTGGCTTCACCTTTTATCGATCCCTCCCGCCCCCACCGCGATCTCACTCAGCCGACGCCGCTCGAGTGCAGAGCTGAGCTCACACTTTCGGTCCCCACACCGCCCTCTCTCAGCTGCCTCTCTTCTAGTCTGAAACTCTGGCTACCGGTTCCCACACAGCCATTTGGCACTGTTGGGATCTTGGTGACCTTACATTGTCTCTATGAACTCTGGTATGATTCATTTGATGGCCCCTTTGCTTCTGTCAAGGGTGGATACTCACGTCTCCTTGGTGTGTTGTTGCCAAGCCTTAGACACACACACTCACACACACACACACACACACACACACCAACCCTGTGTCTGGCTTTATGCATTCCACCACTAAACTGAACTCAGTTAAGTAGTCACATCAAAGAACATGCCAAACTCCTCTGATCCAATAGGTATAATATAATTTGCCAACCTAGATAAGTCAAATGATCTCGTACAATTCCATCCCTTATAAAACATTCATTACAATCTTAATTGTGAAGAGATGCGCAGAGAGAAACATAAACATCTGCCTCCATCTCTGTTCCTCTCGGTCTCCCTTCCTCTTCCGTTTTCCCAGCCTTTTCCCCGCCTACCTCTCCACTGTCCAATCACGTATCACCTTAACATCAACCTGCAGTCATATGGACTTCTGAAGACTTAGTTCCTCGCTAACTGAACTCTCCTGTTACTCCTTCAATAAGTACATCTCTACTTTTAATTTCCGATGGTCCTTAACTGTGAGATGGTCAATGCCACTCACGGAGCAAAGTAATACGAAAATCATAATTCACAATGTGCGAGTCCCTTAAAGGGGTCATTTTACATTTTAATAGGCATATTGCCCTAAATAAGGTTGTGCCGTTCCATATGCAGTCAGAGCCATGTTAGGGTTGGAAGGTCCCAGCTAGAGATCGACGTGGTTTTGCGTTAACTAGGTCACTTGTCATTTACAAATGTGTCCCTTTAAAGCAGAGGAGGGAGGGAAGAAAGTGACAGAGCAATGTTTCGGGTAGACGCCCTTGGCTTCCCTCTCTTCATCCCTCCCCAGCCTAACAGTCACTGACCCAGCAGAGGCTTGGGAGTTTGCGTTTTTATGTCTCGACACAATGTACTTTAGTATTTATGCTAAATGTATTGGTCCTGGGTTCTCGACCCAGCAAATACGTCAACTCTGAACAATTATATCCATGGAAGCCCTAAGTGGCTAGAGTCCTGGAGGCTCTCGGGATAATGGAACCCTGTGCCATATCTAGCCTTTAAAATCGCCCAGATATGACCAAGTCCAGTTGTTTCCAAAGGAAACCAGAAGTGACCTGACACCAGTGGCTTTCCACGCAGTCACGAGTTGTCTGTTCACTTAGAATAATGGCCACGTGGCCTAAGTCATTTCTCTCCGTGAAGACAATTAAATGCCACCTTTGGAGCTGAAAAAGAAAAAAAGTGCTAGATCTGGTTGGAAATGTTTCTGACTTTCTTTTTGTCTTACAGGGTCTTTTTGAAAACAAGAAATCTCACTTGGGAGTCCAGATTTCCAGCCTCTGTTGGAAATCTCCACATGAGCTTGCTGTTCTCTGGGTTTCCTTCTCCTGGCTTGCTTCCCAAGCTGTTTTTGTTTGTGGTCATGAAGAATAGATGTGGAAAGCTATGAAATTATCATCTCCTGAGCTTAGACAACGCAGCCTGACACAGGTCACGGCTTGAAAACAGCGTAGGGCCTGTTTCTGTCCCCCCGGTCCTTGAGGTTAGAAACTGCCCAGGATGGCCCTGGATTTGCTACCCTTCTCTCCTGAAAGCAGGATGAAGTTCAATGCTTATCTTAGAAGCTGTGTTACCCCCTAAAACATGCAAGCATATGACCAGGTCCTGTTCTGGTTTTAACCAGCTAATGTCAGGGTTTGACCTGGTCCGTTTTCTTCTGGAAACTTCGAAGAGAAATCCACTTGTTATGTCTGTCATCAAAATAACTTCACTACTTTGACCTCAAGACCCAGTTATACCACTCCTGGGCGTATAGCCAAAAGGTGCTTCGCCATCCCATAAATACACTTGTTCAACTATGTTCCTAGCAGCTTTATTCGAAATAGCCAGAAAATGCTATTCCGCTATTGGGGGAAGGATTTCTTTTTGGAGGGGGTGACTAGCAGGAGATTCGGTGAGCAGGATGTACAGTGAATAAATTATTTTTTTTTAAAAAAGAGCTTAATTCCTGTATTATAGAATAGAGGTTCTAACTCCCTTGGTGGCCTTGACAGCTGCTCTCAGAGTGTCCCTCTTTAGATTACTGCCATGTGGTTTCTTCTATAGTGTTCAGCACAGCATGCTTTTGTCTGGCTCACTCAGCATGAACCCCACTCCATTCCCAACCATCTGTTTTATGTGATTTGGTCATGCTTGGACAACCTTAACTGCCCTAGGTCCCCTGACCTAACCATGAGAGTAAAACCCTCACTTCCACAGACCCAAGAAGTACACAGGACATGCTGAAAAACGTCTTGGTGACACTGTAATTCTTGCATCTGACAAGACCATACAAAATTAAATTATGCTAATATATGGGGATATGTCTACATTTTACTAAGGAAGTGTATTTCTTTACTCTCTGCCCAAAGGCTCTTGTACAAAATGTGGGCAGTGTTTCTAGGCATAGAAACAAGTTGCCTTTACCATTTTGACTTCCTACCATAGTAGGTTTTCACTGCTTGCCACAGTGGGTTTGCTTTTTGTCCATGGTGATGACACATGGGTTGAGACATAACCTTCTGAACTGTCAGGAAGATTGTAAGATTATTGTCTCCCAGAAGCTGTAAAGGGAAAATCAAAATGGGCCTGAAGTGCCTTGAGTAGGAAAACATCCCTCAGGCAGACTGACTGGCTCAGTGATATTTGGAAACAGCATTTGCCCACCTGCAGCCTTGGTCCATTCTGATGCTGTAGTAGAAAGTCTGTCAGTTCTTGTATCCTACATACGCTCCTTTAACAGGCATTATAGGGACCAGTAAAACACACACACACACACACACACACACACACACACACACACAAATCCTTTAAGTAAACAAAAAGTAACTTTACAAGCATGCATCCCTTGATCTCTCTCAAATATCCCATTGCTTTTCCAATCTACTGTCTGATTAGAGAAAGGCATTGGACGGTCATTGTTTGGAAACAGAACCACAGGTTGGCGGCCGACTCTTACTGAGAATGCTGTGCAGGGTTGTTTGGGAAGAAGGTGAAGCAGTGATAGGCAGAGAAAATCCATTACCTCTGCTGTCTCTAGTTCCAGCAATTTGGGCCATCAATGGATAGGTTCCAGCTCTCAGAAAATACCATTGATAACCCTTATCTATTGCGGTGCTACAGGGATTAGTGGTTGTGAAACACTTTTAAATCCGAGTTTAAAGCCATTTTGTGAGTATCAAAGATCAGTGGAGAAACTTCCCTTCTAGTGTCCCCCGGGAAGGGATACACATAGTTACTTTGTTATTGAATAAATGTGCTGGGTCATCCGGATTAGAATGACTGAAATAGTCCACTTGTTAGTGTAGATTTGTTTCTTGTAATGTTTATCAGTGAAGACTTTCAGACTCCCATCAGCACAGAAAAAGAAATTGGATGAAATATCTGATATTTGAGCCAAAGAGCTCCAAGCGGTGATTTGGTAACTTGAAAGAATTTTATGGACATTTTTAAGAAGAAATCTCATCCCTTTAAACTCAGCGTTAGGGGTGAAGTTGCTCCGTGCGGCAAGTTCGTTTGGAATTCAGACTTAAACTTTTAAACGTCCGTACATCTCCTAACCCCACCATTCATGTTACCATTGCCATTTTGATATCGCACAAACCAATTTAGGTGGAAAACGTGATGCAGGGGAAAGTACATGCTCTGAAAGAAAAGGTTAGCACTTACGATGTGCAAAAGAAGTAATCATTTTTAACTTATGACATCCAAAACTGACCTAGAATAAATTATAGAAACAATAATAAGAGGGTCTCATGTTGAACCACCTGATCTGGGAAATATGACTCTAAACACATGGTTGGAATAAAAGCTAAACTCTACGTGGAGCTACTGTGGCTATAAGAGATACTTTTTTTATTTGAAAAAGTATCCAACTTTATATTATAAAGTATGTGAATATACTCAAAGGCATTGGTTAAATATATATATATTTATTTATTTATTTATATTGACTCACACTATATCACACCTCCACCCCATCAAATGTTCTTACTTGATTTTGAACACACCACCCTAATTTCAAAGACGATCCCAATGAGAACAGATGTTCCAACAGAAGACCCTGCTTAAAGACCAAACACTGGGGATGTGACTGTGAGGTAGAAGACAACAGGCACTGTTTCCGCTGACCCCATTCACGCCAGGGCGATTGTGGACTGTGCGTTTCAACTTCCGTCTGTCTCAGACTCTCCCGTGGTAAAGAGCATACAGATGCTAGCTCAGCATTGCAATCCGATAGACGTGTCTAAGTCCTGCTACAATGAAGGGTGGACCGGAAATGATGCTTTCATCTCCCCGCATGATGGGATGAGGGGAGAGCCGTACCCAAGCTGTGTCAGGTGCAAGCTGTGTCAGATACAGAACGGGCAGAGTCGTATTTAACCCATGATCACAGAAAATTGGGATTTCACATTCAAATGACTTTTACTTAAATCATTTACCAGCAACGACATCAAAATAACCATTTCCTTCTCTTTTATTCGCACTTCAACTTAAATGCAATAGGAGACTCGGCTTTTCGCCAGTTTCAGGTAGCTGTAACAGTAAGGGCCCTTCGTGTGCCTCTTACCTGTCTGCCAATCCAAGCATCATACATCCATTCACACACACACACATCTATTCATGGAATGTGCTACAGTCGGCACCGTGAGTTCTCCTGGAAAGCCCATGTGTTGAAGGAATGACTGCATCTAGTTTTTTATACTAATCAGGAGGCAGCAAAGCATTAAGGAGGTGAGACTCAGCTGAACAAAAGTTACATCATGTAACTGAACCCTTGAGAGAGAACTGTGGGACCCCAGCTCCTTCATGTCTCTTTCTCTTCCTTCCCTTTCTTCCTGACCATTATGTAAAGAACAGATTTGCCACAGGCTCTCACAGTAATGTCTGGTGCTGCCATAGTCTTCTGAAGTGAGGCCCTGTGCTACCATGGACCCCCCAAAAAAGACACTGAAATCTCTGGGAACTGTGAGCCAAATGAACCTTTTCAATTATTATATTGACCTCTCTACAGTTTTTTGGGTTTTTTTTGGGGGGGGGGTTGTTTTCCTGTTGTTTTTGTCACAGCGCTGGGAAGCTGACCAAAGCATCCTGGTGCTCAACAACAGGTCCTAACATGATTAGAGAGTCTGCATTTTACTGAGGTCAGTAAGAAACTCCTTGGTGCTGAACCTCATCAGGTTTCCAGTTGCAAGGTCCCGTTCTGATCCTGACTTTCTCTGTGCAGTCCGTGTATTTGGACTGAGTTATTTGTGCAGGAACTCAAGATGAAATTAGACATATCACTGATTTAGTTGGGGTGACCACTGCTCTGATGAAACAAAGCAATGTGGGGAGGAGAGGGTTTATTTGGCTTATGCTTCTACATCACAGTTTACCATCAAGAAAGTCAGGCCAGGAACTCAAGCAAGGCAGGAACCAAGAGACAAGAGCTGGTGCAGAGCCCATGGAGGGGTGCTACTTACTGGGTTGCTCCACCTGGCTTGCTCAACTTCCTTTCTTATAGAATCCAGGACCACCAGCCCAGGAATGGCACCACACATAATGGCAGGGCCCTCCTGCATCAAACACTAATTAAGAAAATGCCCATCAAGCTTGCCTGCAGCCCCATCTTACAGAGGCATTTTCTTAACCAAGATTCCCTCCTCTGACTTTATATTGTGTGGAGTTGACATAAAACTATTCAGCATGATCACGTAGTATGTTTTAGGGATAAAACAAAACACAGGAGGAAGTGTATATTTGTACCACAGAACAAAAAAAAAAAAAAAAAAAAAAAAAAAACAGAGAGATGTTGTTTCTAAGACACTCTTTTTTCACATTTCTTTATTCTGTATGTGTGTGGGAGGGGTGCTATAGTTTACCCATGGATTTTTAACTTTGTCCTCTAAATATATATTTATCAAAAACAATGAGGAACAAATGCCTCCCTGTGGTACCTTGTGGGTAAAGAGTCTCTTTGTGCAGTTCGAAATCTCTGTCTACTTTCCATTCTTTGACAATAAGACATTTCACACAATTCATGAATATCTTTCCTCCCCCATTAGACATCGTTTCTTTATATAGTACTTGAGATTCATCAAGGCCAACCATGAAGGACGGGGGATTTGCTTAGGAAAATTCTATCTGTGGCCTCTAAAGGTCTAAATTCCTCAAACAATGTTAATTTAAGATGAATGAGATTACTTTTATGTGTTAATAGAGTTCTGAAGTCTTCACTTGAAGCAAAACACCAAACACCCTACTCGTTCATGTTTTACAACTGCCTCTGTCATCTTTCCAGTTGTGACAGGGATTAGGCACAGGAAATACTGTCCTAATGCAGAATGTTGTATTGTAAGTAAAACGGCAACTTACAACTGATTTTTTTTCTTAGCACAGCAACTAGAAAAATTATAAAAACATGGGTATGGGATGCTTGAAGTAACATGTATATCACAGGTTGCCGAGGGGCCAAGCTTGTAATGTGAGCATCTAAGCAAGTTTTTAATAGAAATGTATGAAACCAGACTAGCTGTACTTTTGAGAAGTAGCATAAGAAATCATTGACTTTCAAAGAATATAACTCAGATTTTTTTTTTACACTTTTCCTGTACTTCATTCAGAACACTCTGAAAGCCAACTAAAACATACCTGTGGATCACATGTAGCCTTCCGGTGTGTTTGTGAGTGCCTTTGGTAGTGGGCGGACCTTGCATAAAACCACCATGTCATCTTTTACTACAGGCAGCTTTAAGGACATCAAGAAACTAATTTTTGTTACACGTCAGTTCATGCACAAGCCTCTGAGCCACATCTATAACTACACTCGACTCCCTGCAGTCTGGTGAATAAAAAAATTAATAAATAAAGGTACATTATGATGCTCTTGTTGTCTAAATGGGTATTAATAAAATCTTTATTGAGTGGTACTTTTCAAAGCAGCAGGAATTGAACAATTCTTAAATTCTTTTCTATTGCTCTGCACAAAAACTAATTAAGCCAATTTAATGGCTACACAGTTTTTCTGCTTTGTTTTGTTTTCTTTCCTTTTTTATGTAGACGTCAAAGAAATACCACCACAGGCTCTCCCAAACTGTCCACTAACAATATTATAAAAATCAAAATCCTGAGTCGAATAAAACCAGTGGTTTCTCCAGTATGAATTTTTCTTTCTTTTCACAGGGCTAAGTTTCCCACAGTTTAAAATAATTTGATTCCTGGGAGAAAGAAAGTCGAGACAGGATTAGGGAGGAATTGGCTTGAGGGTTGCATTGATTCCCAGGGAATAAGCTGCTGGTGAGTCTGTAATGATGGATTGCTTTCAGCCTGAGGAAGAAGGCTCCCTCTCCCTCTGCTTACCCTTGAAAGAGTCGACAGGGCTCCGGGGTTTCAGCTTCTGTGCAAATTACTGAATGTCTTTCAACCAAAGAAAACCTGTCTCTGGCTTAAAACTCACACTGCATTTCAGTAAAGAAAACACGCTCAGAGCTGACAAAGCACACCAACCATGAACTTAGGATGTTCTTTCCTTGACTGGCTCATTGGATGGTTAGTCACATGATACCTGAGTCATCTCACACAGCATCACTGAAGCTTCTCTTTAGGGGAGAGAAGGAAAACATGATAGGAAACTTGTAAACTATGAACGTGACCATTTGCACTGTTGATGACAGAGTTGGTGACTAACCTGGCCTTTGCCTATGAGCAGCACACTCATTGAGTATGGCTTTTATGGACTCTCTGGTTTTCTTTAAAAGAATAATAAACCAAAATACCTCTAACCTATTTTTCTGTCCAGCACTGGTTTTTTTGTTTGTTTGGTTGGTTGGTTGATTGGTTGGTTGGTTGGTTGGTTGGTTGGTTGGGTTGGGTTTTTTTGGTTGGTTGGTTGGTTGTTGGGTTGGGTTGGGTTTTTGGTTGATTGGTTTCTTGGTTGGTTGGTTGGTTGGGTTGGGTTGGGTTGGGTTGGATTTTTTGGTTGGTTGGTTGGTTGGTTGGTTGGTTGGTTGGTTGGTTGGTTGGTTGATTGGGTTGGGTGTTTGGTTGTTGGTTTGTTGGTTGGTTGGTTGGTTGGTTGGTTGGTTGGTTGGTTGGTTGGGTTGGGTTGGGTTGGGTTTTTTGGTTGGTTGGCTGGTTGGTTGGTTGGTTGGTTGGCTGGTTGGTTGGGTTGGGTTGGGTTTTTGGTTGTTTGGTTTGTTGGTTGGTTGGTTGGTTGGTTGGGTTGGATTTTTTGTTTTTTGGTTGGTTGGTTGGTTTGTTTGTTGGTTGGTTGGTTTGCTGTGGTTTTTGCTTTAATTTACAAGAATTTTTTGTGCAGAGTTGAGACTATTTTGAGATTCCTTTTATACTCTAACAAGTAGGTCACAATTTCAAGCATGCTAGCAAAAGTCAAAAACCTGGGACAGAGATCTAGGCTACCATGGAGAACCAGGGGACTCTAGCTGTCCCATATTATATCTCCCCAGTGTGATAGAGAATGTCTCCTGTATGCCAAACCCAACAAGTGTGTGAAGCACCTGAAGACCTCCAAGTCTACAATCACTCGGTCTTTGAACCTTTGAGTTGGCTACTAGCATCCACACACTTTTATAGGCGAAAATTATGTTTACTTTATATAACTGTAACTTCTATCTGCTCCCAAGATCCTCTGAAGCCTGCAAAGATATTTGCAACACAAACTTTATTTTTGCTTTACTTTCCTTTAATCCCAGCACTCAGGAGGCAGGGGCAGGTGGATCTCTAAGTTTGAGGGCAGCCTTGCCTACAAAGCAAGTTCCAAGACAGACAAGACTGTTAAATAGAGAAAGCCTGTCTCCAAAAAAAAATTTTCCTGTTTCTGCTCATAAAATGGAAGAATAAATCTTGAAAGATCCACAGAGATGGGTAGATATTTACCAGGTATCATTATTTCCTTAGAATATATTGTTAGCAGCCTGGGTCTCTCTGGTCTTCTGTTTCACATAATTCCTATTGAAACTAGTTATCAAAGGATCTTTTTGTTTGCTTTGTCTCATTTCTGCTTCAGGATAGAATCTGGCTATGAACCCCAGGCTAGCCTCAAAGTAGCATCCCTCTGCCTGCACCTCAGGTGTATGTGAAAGGTGTACCACTATGCTCAGCTCATTTGCTGCATCTTTGAATTAAATGTGTCCTTTCCTCTGGCATGTTATTCTTCCCTTAGTCCATTTTCTCCTTAGACATTTCTTTAAAGTGATATCATGGTTCTTTTCACATTTATCCTTCCTGCCCTGGCATTCTTCACACCCAGAAGTCAATTGTATTTTACAAATCTCAAAATCAGATTTTTATCATTGACACACCTATTCTGTCAAATATTTTAAAAGCACATTAGTCACAGTCTTGAAATCGAACCCTGGCAAGTTTTAACAGCCATGACATTAAAGCACAGCTCTATAGCCATGATCTCTCTCTTCCCTGTCTTTTGCACCAAGTTGTACCTTGATGCAGAAATTGTGAACAACTCAACTGTAGTCTCTAGATAAGACTATCTTCCTTTCAGAGGATCTTATGGGACTTGTTCTGGGGGCCCCACACAGAGATCTCTGGTCAGGGATGGGGAATGGCTTCTGCTGCCTCCACTGCTGGGTACGGCCAAGTGTGTGGGTTCAAGTGAAGGGGAGAAGGTTCAGGCAGGGAAGGAGAAAGCGGTTCCTCTGCCTCAGCTGCTGGTGCTTCCCAGTTGCACCTCTGCTGCAAGATGCCATGCCAGACTGAGCTGAGCCAGCAGGAGACTCTGGCACAGGGTTTAGGAAGCTTCGGGAGGACAGATCTCTTCCCAAGCAGGGGTGTTACACCTCTTATGACAGAAACTCTCAGACAATTCCTGCACACCTTTAATTTCAGACAGGTCCCATATATTCAGTTTCGGGAATGGTTCAGAGTCTGACAACAGGTGCTTCCTATTGGCTTGGCCTGAAGGCTTGGGAATCCTCATCTACATATTTAAGAGTGCCATCCTGCCTTGAGTCTACGTGATGTGTGGTCACATCCTCACTCACGGAGGAGGTTCTTGGGGCATGACTGTTCTGTCCTGAGCCTACGTCACATCCACTACTGTGGAGGAGGGACTTAGGATGTAACCGACCCCACTTTATAGGGAGACATGGGGTGCTTGTAGGTGCATGAGAGGGGTCTGATCTCTCGGGAGACTAAGAAGCTCCTGCTGTCCCTTAGGGTCCACCAGGGCTTCACTTATCTCGACTGAGAATCAAGATACCCTTCGGCGCCTGACAATTATGTTTTTCTTAACACAATGCTAAGGCGTGCATAAACAGAGAAGCTGATTTTGATCTGGTATAGCAAAGATCCTAACTCCACGCCCACTGTTAGTGAACCTGATGAAACATTGGCTTAGAGCCTCTCCCTGAGATGTTTGAATTTGGTCTCACAGACATCTTCAGCTTAGCTCACAGGCCTCACTTCCTTCAGACGGAACTGGCATCCGAGTTGATGTGCAACGGC
The DNA here is from genome assembly GCF_963924665.1 of Micromys minutus. Lineage (NCBI taxonomy): Eukaryota > Metazoa > Chordata > Mammalia > Rodentia > Muridae > Micromys > Micromys minutus. Next base: position 11,207,876 of record NC_137960.1, on the reverse strand, counting down.
CTTCACTGAGAGTCTCTCATTCGCCCAGCATCATCTAGCCAGACTGGAGTGACCAACAACATCACACCAGCTTCTCTGAGTTTTGTTGGGTCCACATCCCCAGCCCAGCATTCTTGTGTATCCAGTCAGGGACGTGATGTGTAGTTTCTTCTCAGATGGTCAACACAAACTCTTTCCTTTTCCTAGACATTCGGTAGCCTCCATTTATTGCTTGTGTTCCAGACGACTTTAAGGTCTTAAACAAACATTGTCTTGTGTTATATTATGATTTGTTAAATGTTTCCAGTGGGATTGAAAAACAAAAACTCAATCTTATCTGGAGGCAGAATTCATCGTTCTCTCGGATTTAAAACAGAAAGAAAATATTTAGATCATTTCAAACAGGACAATAATATTCCATAGTGATTTTCCAGCGCTTTATGAATATTTATAAGAGAATTAAGATACTGGAGCTTCTCTGTTTATCTCTGGTCTTGGAATTTTTTTTCCTCCTATCGTAATCCTCATTATCTACATTGATACTATTAATTATGCAGTTAATCTACACAATTATTTTAGATGGGACTTGGATTTCGGCAAAGTTCTGCATAATGACATAAGGTTAAAAGTTACTGTTTGAATTTCTGCTAGTGAACACTAACATACTCCCCCCAAGTGTTTCTCTCAGGCCTAGATCCTTAAAAATCAATCTTGGATAATAGAAAAGTCACACTTAAATAAGCATGTGGAATTCTAAAGAGCATGTTTCCTCTTCTCAACTGCTCAATGAATTCTTAGTCAGGTCTTATATTAATCAAAGCCAATTATTTTGGCCTCTGCATCCAGAAGTAGATTTCTCAAGTCCCACCATGGTCAAGTGCCGAAGGCTGAGTGCCCTTCGTGCCCATCAACCTATTCACACTCTGGAGGGCAGAAATCCCAGACAAAGCAGCAGTAGGGCTCTCTTCCGTGATCTTCCCTCCTTGGAGTTAGTATATAGCAGTTCTTCTTTCATTTTTCTAAGTTTTAACAAACTATTAGTTCTTTGGAAGCTTTGTATGTGTTTTGATCTAATCCCCTTCCTTCTCCAACATCTCAAATCAACTCACCTTCCCAACTCAGCCAACTTAGTATTCTTAAAGATGGATGGATAGATAGATAGATAGATAGATAGATAGATAGATAGATAAAAATAGACAGACAGACAGATAGATAGATGATATACAAACAGATAATAGACAGACAGGTAACCAACTTCTTTATAGATGCTTTGCTCTTCCTTATGGATAAACTTCCCATTTCACTACCTACCCTCCTACTGCTTTATTCCTGGTGGTCTCAGCCCTGGCAGCCCCACTCCTGCTTCCTTGTTCCTGTGTACTCCATTACCCTCTGTTTTCTTTCTCTCAATCTCTGAAGATCTCTTCTGAGGGAAGAGAGTAGATGATCCTCAGATCTCCCTCCAAATCCAAATTCTCCAGTCTCGTTCCCAGCTCTGTATGACACTATACACTCTCACTTTCCCTTCCTCTCTGCCAATATTTCCAGAGGATCATGCAGATCTCCTTCCTTGCCGCCATATCCCTTTGTCTCAGCCTATGTCTCTCTCAGGCATTCCTTAAGAACCCAATAGCCATGCTGACCAGGGAAGCAGATCTTTAGATCTTCACTCTCTCTCCTCTACTCTATGCCCAGTCCCCCGACTCATCCTCAGCTCTGTAGCAGACAAGCAGCTGTGGTTCTCTCCCCGCCCGACTGTTGTTTTCAACAAAATCTGAATCTTTCAATCTTGCCAATGAAAACTCAGGGGTAAGATGCTGGTATGAGCCTGCTATGAGCCTGCTAGCTCAGAGAGACAGAGAAAGCACCCAGATAATGTTGCTCCTCAGCTGTTGCCCCAGAAGAAAAGGGAAGATCTATTCCATGCTATCTCAGAAAAACTTTCTAACTGAATATCCTTCCCTTCTCCATCTCTCTATCCATTCTCCTGACTCACTATGGTCTATTCCTATGTTCACATTGTGTTGGCAGGTTGCTTGCTCCACCTCTTGACCTATGGTTGACTTTACTTCATCCTGTCTGCAATAAACAGAAAGCTCTTGGATTCAAGATGTGTGCTGAAGCCAAGCAGCACACAACTAGAAACAGGTTTTTTTCCAGTAAATAACAATCTCCAGGTTCACAGTGTGATCAAATATCCTGCAATATCTCATGTCCATTCTAAGGAAACTAAACAAATTCTCAAGGCACACACTGCTTTCCTCCCTCTTGTGTATGCCCTCAGTGACTCCCTCTACCCCATCTCATTCCTATGTGTTAGCTATCAATGCCTAGAAATACATTTTGTTTACATTAGTGACCACACCTAGCAGGCTCTTGGAAACATCTTTTACGAGGCAACACAACCACCACACTCTAAGAGCCCAAAAGGGCAACAGAAACCAAGCAACAAAACACCCACCCAACAAAATCAAGACCAGATATCAGCTCCTAGAATTCCAATCATCCCAAATGGAAATGCCTAGACAGCAGCATAAAAACCCAATCCATAACAGCCAGGGCACTATGTCTCCACTAGAGACCAGCCAGCCTACCAGATTGGGCCCTGAGAAATGAAATATGGCTGAAGCACCAGACAAAGACTTCAAAAGAGCCTTTATGATTCAATAAATGTCCTTAAAGAGGAAATGAATGAATCTGTTAAAGGAATTTATAAAAGTATAAATAATGGAAGGAATGAAGTAGAAATAGAATCAATAAAAAATTCGAACTGCACATCTTCTCCATTATGCGGGGAGGGAGGTGCTAGGTCCAACCCATTTATGTTCTTTGGTTAGTGGTCCAGTCTCTGAGAACACTAAAGGTCCAGGTGAGTTAACACTGTTGGTTTTCCTGTGGAGCTCTTATCCCCTTAGAGGCCAAAATCCTTCCTCCTGTTCTTCCATAAAAGTCTCCAAGCTCCATCCACTGTTTGGCTGTAGGCTGTATCTATTAAGTCAGCTGCTGGGTGGAGTCTCTCAGAGGACAACATGCCCCTGTCTGCGGATGTGCAGCTTGGTCTTCATGAGTGTTCCGAAAACCCTGGAATAGGAGCTATCCCAAAAGCTTGCCTGTATGTGGGAAGTGTTCGACTATCTGGGCTACTTTTTCTGGCCTCATGGGGAAAGGAAGCACCAAACCTTGCAGAGACTTGAAGTGACAGGGTGGGTGGGATACCCAGGGGAACCCCCACATGCTCTGAAGAGAAGGGGAGGAGGGGATGGGGAAGGATTATGGGAGGAGGTAACTAGGGGGAGGTCAGCAAGCAGGATGTAAAGTGAATAAATAAGAAAATAAAACAAAATAAAAAGAAATCCAAGGTGAGGAGAAACTGAATTTTATGTTACAGTTTTCCTTTCTCTTGACAATTTCATATATACATATAATAGAAGGTGATAACGTATACTGCTTTCCCAGTGGCTTCACATTCTTCCTGTGTTCCCTGTAGTACATCCCTCTCCACACTCTCTACCCTCTACTGCTTCTCTCTAATCACTCACAAGTCCAATTGGCACATCTCACATGTGCATCCTCTGGGGCATGAGAAACTTATCAGTAGACACATTTAAAAAAAAAAAAAAAAAAAACATTTCCTACTCCCCAGTGTCTTAGTTACGATTTTACTGCTATGAGCAGACACTATAACCAAGGCAACTTTTATAAGAACAACATTTAATCGGGGCTGGCTTATAGGTTCAGAGGTGCAGTCCATTATCATCAAGGCAAGAACATGGCAGCATCCAGACAGGCATGGTGCAGGCAGAACTGAGAGTTCTACATACCTGAAGGCTGCTAGTAGAACACTGGCTTCCATGCAGCTAGGATGAGGGTCTTAAAGCCATTCACAGTGACACACCTACTCCAACAAGGCCACACTCAGTTCAACAAAGCCACACCTCCAAATAGTGCCAGTCCCTGGGTCAAGCGTATTCAAACCATGACACTCAGTATCTATCAACTGCTATAACTCTACAGTAAGGGGTAAACCTACAGCGTCCCTGCCATGTCCGTGCTACAATGGTCTCTGTCTCTGTCTTGTTCAGGTGGCCACAACCGGTGTGAGTTCCTGAGAGTGAGAGCCCATCACACGTCCCAAAGACAACATTTCAAAGCATCTCTCCCCATTTCCCGTAAGACTTTCTGCTGTGGGACCAGCATGGTCGCTGAGGCCACAAAGCAAAATATCATTCCACATGAGCTCAGCTCACAGGAAATTACTCCAACTCACATGGCAAGCAGGAGCTGGGATAGAGCAAGGAGAGTGTGCCAGGCTCTGAGGCCGTATCATGGGGTCCCTGATAGATATAAGTGAACACTTCAGAGATAATGAGAAAAAGATAAGAAATATGTAAAGAGAAATGGCCAAATGGGAAGTTTCAATCTAACTGTATGCAGTTGTCATTGATACAATGTTCTCTCTCTTTTCTCTCTCTGTTCTCCATCAGAGGCCTGCACTTGTATCTGCCTGGGAGCTGAAGGCTTCACAACCCCATGTTTTGGGACTCTCAGATCCCTCGCCATTTCAGGTTTCCTAGGGGCCTTTATAACGTGACACCGCAGTTCTCCTCTTCAGTATGATGATCTGTTCACTGAAGAAAACCCCCAAAAGCCTGTTTAAAGTTATCTTTTATCTTGTCTGCTGACACTTATCTTCTGTATTCGTTATCCCAAATCTATTTCCTGTAACAAACTATCAGTGAGAATTCTCATGAGTTACAGTTCCTTGTAGTGTGAAACACAGGTATCACATACACACACACACACACACACACACACACACACATACACACCACTCACTGACAGATGCCACACACACACACACACACACACACACACACACACACAAACACACACACACACAGAGAGAGAGAGAGAGAGAGAGAGAGAGAGAGAGAGAGACCCCACTTACTGACAGATAACACACACATGCCACCTCATCCCCAGATATCACACTAAAAAACACAGGAACATGTACACACACAGCACAGACACATCCTCTCACACCTCACCCACAGGCACACACCGAACATGCAAGCAACTAGAGAACACCAAACTGAATCCATATGTTAAATGCAACTGTGTCTTTAGAATGAAAGTCTATGATTTTACACAATGTAACCAACATTTAAGATGAATATTTATGGCCCTGAGCAGACCTTGGGTGCTGGTGCCACATCCAATCCCACAACACCCAGAGGAAGCCTGTCATCCAGAACAAACAAGCCCAGAACCACAGGTGAGGAAGATACAACAACTGTCCCAATACCTGGAATAACTGGGTCCCCTGGGGGTCCAGGGAAACAGGAACATCTATCCAGACAACATCAAACTAAATGGAGAGAAACTTGAAGCAATCCCACTAAAATCAGGAACTAGACGAGGCTGCCCACTTTCTCCCTACCTGTTCAATATAGTATTTGAAGTTCTAACCAGAGCAGTTAGAAAACAAAAAGAGGTCAAAGGGATACAAACTGGAAAGGAAGAAGTCAAAATACCACTATTTGCAGATGATATGATAGTATATTTAAGTGACCCCAAAAATTCCACCAGAAAATTTCTAAACTTGATAAAAAAAAAAACTTTAGCCAAGTGGCTGAATATAAAATTAACTCAAAAAAATCAGTAGCCTTCCTCTACTTAAAGGAAAAACAGGCTAAAAGAAAACTTGGGAAACGACACCCTTAGCAATAGTCACAAACAATATAAATTGTCTTGGTGTGACTCTAACCAAGCAAGTGAAAGATCTCTATAACAAGAACTTCAAGTCTCTGAAGAAAGAAACTGAAAAAGATCTCAGAAGATGAAAAGATCTTCCATGCTCATGGATTGTCAGGATTAATATAGTAAAAATGGCCATCTTGCCAAAAGCAACCTACAGATTCAATGCAATCCCCATCAAAATTCCAACTCAATCCTTCATACAGTTGGAAAGACCAATTTTTTGCAAAATTATTTGGAATAACAAAAATCCCAGGATAGCAAAAACTATTCTCAATAATAAAAGAACTTCTGGGGAAATCACCATCCCTGACCTCAAGCTGTATTACAGAGCAATCATGATAAAAACTTCATGGTATTGGTACAGAGACAGGCAGGTAGATCAATGGAATAAAATTGAAGACCTAGAAGTGAACCCACACACCTGTGGTCATCTATGGTCACTTGATCTTTGACAAAAGAGCAAAACCCATCCAGTTTTCACTGGAAAACAGCATTTTCAACAAATGGTGCTGGTCCAACTGGCAGTCAATATGCAGAAGAATGAAAATAGATCCATTCTTATCTCCTTGTACAAAGCTCAAGTCCAGGTGGATCAAGGACCTTCACATAAAACCAAATATACTGAATCTAATAGAAGAGAAAGTGGGAAAGAGCTTAGAACACATAGGCACAGGGGAAATTTTCCTGAACAGAACACCTATGGCTTATGCTCTAAGATCTAGAATCGACAAATGGGACCTCATAAAACTGCAAAGCTTCTGTAAAACAAAGGACATTTTCAATAGGACAAAACGGCAACCACGGATTAGGGAAAGATTTTTACCAACCCTACATCTGATAGAGAGATAGTGTCCAATATATACAAAGAACTCAAGATAATCAAATGACTCTATTAAAAAATGAGGGACAGAGCTAGACAAAGAATTCTCAAGTGAAGAATATCGAATGGTTGAGCAGCACCCAAAGAAATGTTCAACATCCTTAGTCATCAGGGAAATAAATTCAAATCAAAGCAACCCTGTGAGTCCACCTCATGCCAGTCAGAATGGCAAAGATAAAAAACTCTGGTGATAGCAGATGCTGGTGAGACTGTGGAGAAAGAGGAACATTCCTCCATTGCTGGTGGGATTGTAAGCTGGTACAACCACTCTGGAAATCAGTCCACAAGAGGAAATACAGAGACAAAATTTGGACCATAAACTGAAGGAATGGCCATCCAGAGACTGTGGGGATCCATCCTATACACTGTCACCAAACTCAGACAATAATGTGGATGCCAAGAAGTGCATGCTGACAGGTCCCTGATACAGCTTTTTCCTGAGAGGCTCTGCCAGAGCCTGAGAAATAGAGTCGGATGCTCTCAACCAACCATTGGACTGAGAATGGGATCCCCAATGGAGGAGTTAGAAAAAGGACTGAAGGAGCTGAAGGGGTTTGCAACCCTACAAGAAGAACAAAAATATCAATCAACCAGACCCCCCCACCAGAGCTCCCAGAGACTAAAACACCTACCAAAGAGTACACATAGAGGAACCAGTAACATATGTAGCAGAGGATAGCCTTATCGGGCATCAACAAGAGGAGAGGTCCTTGGCCTTATGAAGGCTCAATACATCAGTGTAGGGGAATACCAGGGTGGGGAGATGGGAGGGAGTGGGTGGGTGGAGAAACAGTCTCATAGAGGCAAGTGGAAAAGGGATGGGATAGGGAGGTTTCAGAGAGAAAACTACCGGGAATGGGGATAACATTTGAAATGTAAGTAAAGAAAATATTCAAGGAAAAAGAAAGATAAGTATTTCTAGCTACATTATTTGTTTGTACTTGATATATTTCATTTAGCTCACTGCATTTCTTAGATTTACGTATGTGAAAACTTACAGGTCATGAGGGTGACATAGAAGATTTTTGTGAATTCTTTTTACATTGGAAATTAGCCTTCTGCTGTTGGTTCCCATTGAAACTGCTGTTTGCCCTGAAATTTTAATGTTGCTATCCATATTAAAACAACTTTTCAAATTAATTTTTGTTAGAAAAAAACACTTTATTTTACTCTGGTTATTTTTCCTTCTACACCCCATTGTCTAAAAGACAAACTTTTTTTTAACTTTTTAACCTAATATCTTAAGTTGGTCAATTATCACACCAATATCCTTGTATCTTTGATGGCCAGCTTTACTTATAGATGTAACAGATAAAATAAAAATCTATCTTTATTTCCAGAAAACATTTAACCTTTTCTGATAATTTTATATTTAAGTTTTTTTACATTGTAAGTTATATTTATATATACACTACATCTGAAAAATACTAATATTCTGATAATATGCCATATATAACTTCTGTACATACATACCTTGGCTACATACTCATAATATGAAAACTTACCATATTTACATAAGATTTTATTAAAATGAGGGGTTTTAAATTATATTTGTGATCATTATTACATTATTAATTAGCTCTACAGTGTTTTAGTTGTAATTGAACTTGTTTGGATATTAAAAATAATCCATTAATATAATAGTATATGCCCTTGAGTGCCAGGCATGTTGGTTATTTTTAGGTTAACATGGGCTAATAACTTAGATTATGACTAATCATATGGCATTGATTATGTTGTAAACTACATTTTTTCCTGCCTAAAGGTTTTGCTTCTTAGAAAACATTGACTCTTAAACTGAATAAACATTGAAATTATCTTATTAGGAAAAATGGGAAACAGTAAATTCAATGATGTACTTCTAATGGAATTATAATGCATTGATGTGATAATATTCTAAAATAGTTGGCTGAATTTGAAAATATTTGTCCTTTGTACTAGTGGAGGAACAGAGGAAATTAAGAAAACTAATGCAGTTGTTCATAGGTCGATGTTATCAAGTCTCACTAAATTGATTTCATGATTCTTCAGCGGCAGCACAGCTCATATTTCAAATGCAGACCATCAACATGTCAGGCGTACATGCAGAGCAGTGTTTTCTAGAATGAGTTAGAAAAACAGAGCAGGAGAATAAGAAGTAAGGAAGGAAAATAGTCAGCCATGATTAAAACCTACCGGATATCATTCGGGTTCTATGCTGTTTTACGTGCACATGTGTAGTGGAGGGTTCTGTGTGTGCTGTTTTATGTGCACATGTGTAGTGGAGGGTTTTGTGCTGCTTTATGTGCACATGTGTAGTGGAGGGTTCTATGCTGTTTTATGTGCACATGTGTAGTGGAGGGTTCTATGCTGTTTTATGTGCACATGTGTAGTGGAGGGTTTTGTGCTGTTTTATGTGCACATGTGTAGTGGAGGGTTCTATGCTGTTTTATGTGCACATGTGTAGTGGAGGGTTTTGTGCTGTTTTATGTGCACATGTGTAGTTGAGGGTTCTGTGTGTGCTGTTTTATGTGCAGTGGAGGGTTCTGTGCTGTTTTATGTGCACATGTGTAGTGGAGGGTTCTGTGCTGTTTTATGTGCACATGTGTAGTGGAGGGTTCTGTGCTGTTTTATGTACACATGTGTAGTGGAGGTGCCTGTGAATAGCCTTAAATTTCAGTATAAACACAGATTTTGTTGTTGGTTCCATCCAGAATGTTTTGAAGTTAATAGTCAATATGTTGTTAATAAACCCATAAGCATTATATAAGGAGATTCTAGTCACTTCTGAAATTTTACTATTAGAGAGTTTCTCCTGACCACCAAAAAAAAAAAAAATTCAAGACATTTTCAAAGAGAAAAATCAAGATAACATACAAAACCATCCCCAGAAATCTTACAACAGAAGCAGAAATCCTTGTGTGTTGAGACTAAAATCCTCTTTAAAGTTGCTTAAATTAAGTTTTAAAACCACATTCTTTCATTTATCAGTTGAATTTTGAAAATTTATTGTATGTTGTATGGCCGAATAAATCATGACCAGACTAAACCTGGAGCGTAACAAAACTACAGTATAACCCTAGGATTCATTACCATTTGATGGGAGTAGACTTGGGAGAAAGCGCATTTATCCTGTACAAGCCCTAGCAACAGAACCCCATGAGGAGGAGCGCTCCTGTCCTGTGTGCTTCACTCGGGGAGCTCATGTTATCATGAAAGCATGAGGGATTTACTCAGGAAAAAAAAATCCAAAAAGTTTAACTATTTTAAAATGGTATCGTTTGCTTATAAAACTAACTTTAAAAGTGAACTAAAGAAGAAAATGTGAATAGGTGAAAATACTTTTATCTCTGAGTTGACAAAAAAAAAAAAAAAAAACAGTATTTTAAAATACGTATGTCCCTCCAAGCAATCTACAGATTCACCACAGCACCCATGGGATAGACTTCCATTAAAATATCAGTCCAGAAGTTCACAGGAACCACAAAGGGTGTCAAATGAGCTAACTTAACCTCAAACAAAATAGGTACAAAGCTAGACCATGCAATGCTAACCCAGAATGCATTGCACCACTCTAGTAGAAAAAAAAAAGTGTTCCTTCTTGCCAACACACACAGGGACCAATGAGATACAGAGGCTCCAAGAAAGTGCAGGAACAGAGCCAACTGATCTTCACAAAAGAGTCAGGAGGAATCAGGGTGCAGCAGCACACACCTTTAATCCCAACACTCCTAAGACAGAGGCAGGTAGATATCTGTGAGTTTGAGGTCAGCCTGGTCTATCTATCGAGTTTCAGAATAGCCAGAGGTACATAATGTAGGAACCCTGTCTCCAAAAAAAAAAAAAAGTTTTAAGAATCCACATTGGGAAAAGAATGTCTTCAGTCAACAGTATTATGAAAACTGAGTATGTACACACGCAGAAAAACGGAATCACACCCACTTCATACCGCACACACATCCGAGCAAAACACAATTTGAAGATCTCAAACTACAAATGCATTCCATAAAAGCGAATGGGTGGGTGGGGGGGCATGAGGAGATGGGGGGCAGTGCCTGGTTCCAGCATGATTGGTACATCATGACATAAAAGAGAATAGAGATTCTTCCAAAATTCAAAGCTGGCCTACCATGGCATCCAGCATTCTATGTTTGGCATATGTCTGTCAAAAAAATAAAAATAAAAATAAAGTTAATGCTTTCATAGCAGCATTCTTAACAATAGCCAACTCAGTAGTGTCATTGTAGAATCTTTTTTCTTGCTTTTGAAATGAAGAAATGGCTCAGATTCAATAACTTTGCAGTGAGATTCCTAGGTAAGAACCAGCCAGCTAAAGAACACTACCATTTTCTTTCCTGTGAACAGGAGCCTCCAGAACTCTGTCTCTCTCTCTCTCTCTCTCTCTCTCTCTCTCTCTCTCTCTCTCTCTCTCTCTCTCTCTCTCTCTCTCTTCCTCTCCCTTTCCCTCTCTCCCTCCCTTCCTCTCTCTCTCTCATATATTTTATGTATTTACATTTCAAATGTTATCCCCTTTCCCCTCTCTTCCATCCCCTCTCCCCATGCTTCTGTGACGATGCTCCCACTCCCACCCATCCACTCCAAAGAAAAAAAATTCAGCCCTGTTCCAGCTGCCCTTAAGATAGAAGCCTCCTCAGTACCCTTGTACCTAAGAACAGGTCAATCAAAATATACCTTTTAACATTTTTACTCAAGCTTGGATCTTAAAATGATTTCTTCCCGTTTCTAACATTGGAATTATTTCTAAAAGAAAAAGAAAGAATCTATGTAGTGCAAACAATTCCCATGACATTTAGTCATCAGAAAGGAGGGTTGTTAAAGATTAGGTATGGGAGGCTTGTTAAGTCCTTATGCTCTTGGGAAAGTGATTAGGGAAACCAGGCATGATAAACGAAGAGCACTGCCTCTTCTAAAGAAAAGAGGCATAACCTGTTTCCCACCCAGAAGGCTAGGAATGAATGTGGCTAAAAGCCTAGTGACCGACCTCTGCAGTCTCTATATGACTACTAGGCCACACTGGCTCCCCTAGACCCTTATCTTGAGCTTTTTCTTTCCTCTAAGCCTATTTCAGTAGCTAATCTATAGAACTTACCTTTACAGAAGATGCCATTTGTACTTTATAAGAAGTCTATGTCGTTGAAGTGGAAACTTTTAGTTCTTTGGAAACTTAGCTATGTTAAATGAAGTTTTGCCGGGGCGCACAGGTGAAAGGATGTCTTTGCTGAAGCAAACTCGTGAAAGGACACTTGATGAAGGAGTATAAATGTGACTCCACTGACAGTGGGAGATGAACCCTGAGCCTCGGTTCGGTTTGCTCTGCCTCTTTATTCTTTGATAATGGCACACATGTATTGGTTCGATTCACATAGCATTACTGAGCTCAACTTGTGATAACGCCATCATTGGAAGAGTCTTGCCCAAGAACTGCTAGTGAGGTTCCTGCAGCCGCTTGCTGCTTTCGTGGCCTGGCCTCTGGCTTGTTGGCAGGCCTGGCAGTCTCTTCAGGATTGAACTACAGTTGCTGGTTCATACCTGGTGTCTGCCTATCTAGAAAACTGGTCCACAGCTGATGAGTCATATTTGGTATTTGCTACAGGAAGGAACTACGGCCAAAAATCTAGCTTGCCCCCAAAGAACTATTGATGAACAGGTCCACTTTCCCCCATATCATAATAACCTTTCTCTTCCACCACCCCTGCTGGGTGGTAGGCAAGAGGAGAGGTTGAACCCTTATTTAAAGTAGGTTGCAAAAAATTATGCCTACATGTAGTCATACTTTAAGCTTTATTTTGAACACAGGATTGAGTTAATTATCACCAGGAAACTCTTTTTTTTGCCAAATTGTGCTATGCTTAAACATGTTTAAAATAAACTACCTATTGTCAGAATCTTGAAGTTTGAGCCAACACAGGCTACTGAGTCAGGCTGAACCGAAGCTCCTTCTTGCCTTTCCTACATGGACACTCTGCTGGCTGAGTGGTAGCGGAGATGCCCACAATTAGGGACTATGAGGTTCGGTGAGTAGAAAGTGTTTAGCTTCTTGTAGACACGGGAGAGTTCCATTTCCACACACTTCCTCTGATCCTGGAAAATGAAGAAGCCCATTCCCCTGGTCTTTGGCATTAGAACCAAACAGCAGAAAAATCATCTTTAGAGGAGGATAGCTTCCCCTTGGCATCTAGTTTGGAGGTTTCAGGTCATGGTTGCCTGGGCCCATTATGTGAGAGCCCTTGGCTAGAAAATATGTCGTGACAGAGGAGCAGAGTAAAGGAAGGAGCTCAGCTCACAAATGTGTGTGTGTGTGTGTGTGTGTGTGTATACATATTCACACATGCACACTCACACACACACACACACACACACACACACAATTGCAGGACTTCCATTTTTCTCTCTAGCACACACTCCCAAGTAACAGGGCCCAGGTCATACACCCCAACCTAAAAATTCAGACCCAAAATAAATTTTTCATGAGGTAACTATATCAGATGTTGTGTTAAACAGCATAAAATTTGTATTGCATGTGATAAGAGCTGAAATTGGATGCAATTCTTCTTTGAGCCTTCAATAGTCCCTGAAGTTCCACTTCAATAGTCCCTGAAGTTCCACAACAGATTAGTCTGACAGATTCTGCTACATTGGTCATATGATTGTAAAACAGATTCTGAAACTACCTAGTGGACACCCCTTTTTGACGAAATAGAATTTTAAACTGAGTGAAGATTAAGGAAGACTCACAGACCCATGAAAGAATCTACCTTAAATAAGAAGCCTAGGCAAAATAAATGTGGAGAAAGAAATTTTAAAATTGCCACCGGTGATATCACAACACAAGCAACATTGTATCTTGATATGTACATGTTGAATGTCTATTATAAATAATCTAATTTCAAACAATATAAGACCTTCAATTCTACTGGATGCACGTCAGATCTAAGTATGATCTGCAGACTCCGTTTCAAGAAACTTCCTCAATTCACAATCTTTCAGCTACTAAGGATTACTCTCAGCAAGTTACATTACTGCTGTTCCCATTTTTTTAAATTGGAGGTTCTGGTACACTTTTTATATCATGGTAAAATTATTCATACTACTTTTGCACAGAACTAAACATTATATATGTGTAATATATAACAACACATAACTATTTGCATGTACAACTAAGTAGCAAATAAAGTTAAAGATATTTGAAGTATTCAGGGCATGGCAAATACTGACTGTTCAATCCATAGATGATGACAATTGCTGTTTTAAATTCATCTGCTTGATGGGCCTTTAACGCATGGGCCTTACTATAGTCTTTCATTTCTATATAATCTACCTCTGGTCACACAGTGAGACCACCAGTTTAGGGACTGAATATCAATCAGAACAGTTTTTCAACCTTGGCCATGTATTTGGTTCAGAACTGTTCCCTTTGTATGAACAAGACTTAGAGAAAATAATAAACATTAGTCACCTAATTGAAAGGGTTTTACCTTTGTTGAGGAAGAGAAGGTAACAGAACTAAAATAGCAGAATACATTATGAGTCTTCAGTTCATATATGAGGAATAACCACTGTTCGTCAAGTCAGTGTTTGCTGCCATTCTCCATGGCTCATCTTCCTGAGTCAGACACGGGCAACGATAGAACACACAAAGTCTACTTCTGTTATGTCCTCAGCTTAGCTCTGATCTCAAATGCTAGTTCCCACTTCCTAGGTAAATAGAATCAACACAAGGAATGTATTAAAAACTTTAGAAGCCTAGATATAGTGACCCATGCCTGTTATACAAGCCCTTGAGAGACTGAGGCAGAAGCATTACCATGAATTTGAGGTCGGTCATGACCAAGCCACAGTTGACATAGTTTTAGGCTAGCCTGAGGTACAGAGTAAGACCCTGTTTGAATCCGTCTCCTCTAAACAAACAGAAAAACATGCAAATAAAACTAGAAAGTTAACCCATGGTTTTTTCTAGGCAGATGAATAATAAACACACTCTCACAGTCTGCTAAAGCAGATTGTAAAATCCTTAGTGATTTAGAGAATCAATGAATAGTCATTCTTAAATTAGTTACTGCTTCATACTCAGTAATACAATACAACGAAAAGTGTACTTCTGGGTAATAATGTCGTTGGTATTAGCACAGATTTCAGTGGCAGGATTGTGAACAATGAATACCCCTTACCTTTCAAAAAAAAATCTCTTGAATGATCTCTTTCTTTCCTTCAATCATATCTAGGCATATATTGTATCCAAGCGCTCTTCTTATAAAGGAGAAAGAATTATATTGTTCTTAGGAGAAGATAACAGAATTGTCACAAAATAATATCTCAGTGGAAGACTGAAATGTGGCTATAACTGTGGCTATTTCCCCTCTGCTCTGGAAGGCTTGTTTTCATAGACAGGACTATTTTAAGATGAACCTGGTCCTTTAGACAGAGTGATGTAAATAAATACCTCGTCAGGGAAAAGGCTGTTGTGCAAATAACATAAATCAACTGGGTTTCCCAAGGACAGTTTTTCCTGCAAAGGCTTTGCATTTTTAAGCTTATAGGGAAGAAATTGAGAGAAGAACGTGAGTTAACAAAACTATCATCTATAGTTTATACAAAATGCCTCCAACCAAAGAATCAGGCTTATTCATCCAAACCTAAACCCTATTATCAATAGGCCATAGTTAGTAAACATTATGTGGCATCTGACAACTAGTATATTGTATGAAGAGTGAAGGGAACCTCGCCAGCCGGAGCATGGCAAACATGGCTCTGGCAGGCCTTGCCCTTCTCTCCCGTTCCCTCTTCCTTGCTAAAAACCATTAGGTTACATTCCTAAAGCTAGTCACCAAAGTCTGTTCCCTTATTTGGCCACTTACTCCTCCTAAGGCTGACCACCAAGGTCTAGCTATCCAAGTATTGAAGTCCAGCAATCAAAAGTCTCCTTTGGCTCTCACCTAAATAACATGCCCAATTAAAATGAATGGTCCCAGCCTAACATGGGATTTCCCCTTTCACCTTTATAACGGCCATTTTTCTATGAGCCACAGCATCCCCTCTCTATGCAGAGGCAGCCCTTTGTTCCCCAAGACAAATACTCCTTTCGTCTCTCCCTTGTTCTCTTCCTCTTCTACATCCTCCTCTATCTATTGTCATCTCCTGGGCTCTTTGTGCTGAGAATTTGGTCTTGGGGTGTTTTGAGCCAACACAAGGTTTCCTACAAATGGTGTCCTAAATAGCACACATTTTGAAATAGAATGTATATTTTGAAATTTTCTTCTCATTTTTTAATACCATAGTTAATATCTGCATCCCCATAAAAATCATCCCTATTGCTGCTCAAAGGCCCACAAAACAAGTTCAATGTGTTATTAAAGAGATAACGATGGAATTTCAGAATCTCTCTGGGTTCGTGACCGGGAAATGTGACTCTGCAGTGACATACAGCACTTAGAGATGCAGTAGTGACTCTGATCCATGGTGCTTTTCTGACAGGTGACAGTTAGTGGCACATTAGGGCACCTACCAACATACACCATTACACCAAGGATGCATTGAAATATGACTTTACCACTCATGTCCTGGATGACACATTGTAAGCTCACCAGGGATGGGGGAATCCAAGTGCAAATTTCAAAATCCACGCCTTGCTCCTATTGGAGAATAAAATCCAAGTCTTCCCTTATCATGTTTAGATTGCAATGAGTGGCTGCACTAGCTATGATCTCCATCAACCCAAACTCATAAGTAATACAGTTTGCTTGTGTTGTGGGTGTTCCTATGAAACATAGCTCACTTTGGAGGAAATAATCCTACCGGAAAAGTAGACGAGGGAGATGGTGTATGAATTTGGCCCGAGGGTTTTGTATGCAGGAGGTGTGAGAGAAGGTTCAGAAGTACTGTGAGGAAGAAATGACAAAATGAAGGGATTTACTCTCAGTCATGAAACTGCCAGGGCCTGAAGTCTGTAAACTCAACCTTGCTTTTTGAGAGAGAGATGCAGACTAGCACAGAACAAGCTAATTCAACATGAATATTTCTGTGTGTTTAGATGGGAACTATATAAAGGTTGCTAATTCTGCTTTAGACTCACAGATGCCAGCACAGGCTGGATCCTGTATAACCGCTTCAGCCTTCAGCAACACTGTGGTTTGGGACTAATATACGTTCATCGGTCTGGACGTGAGTTATGTCCTGCATGGTGACAATTGGCCGAGGTCTGGATAAGGTGTGGGTGTCAGATTCCAGTGGGGTGAGGGGAGGGGAATGGGATTCCAGGGGAAAGGGGGCACAGGATTCCAAGTGTGTGTGTGTGTGTGTGTGTGTGTGTGTGTGTGTGTGTGTGAGAGAGAGAGAGAGAGAGAGAGAGAGAGAGAGTGTATGTGTATACACTATATGTTTGAGTGGGTGTGCACAGGTGCCTGTGTGTGCTGAGACCAGATGTCTACTATATCCAGTGACTATTGGTTTTATTCTATTGTCTGAAGCAGGCTCTCTAACTGAACATAACATAAGCAAGGCTGACTAGGCAATGAGCTCCAAGGATGCTTCTGTCTCCTCCCTCCCCCTCCTCCCAGCTCTGGGGTTCCAGATGTCCACAGTGTTTGGGTTCCACACGGATGCTCTCCTCCTTGCACAGTGAACATTTTACTGACTGAGCCATCTCTCAGACTCCTTTTGTTTTGACTTTCCTTTATTATGATCTTTATGCTAGTAGCCCTGGGGGTCGAGCTGGGGTTTTGTGCATCCGAGGCTAGCTCTCTACCAATGAAGAATTCTTCACTCTCAACCAGCAAAGAAGCAACGCCAACAGAAGTATTTCATTAGCCCGGTGGAGACCTTGAAAGTGATAAAGAAAATTCTTTCTATTTAGTGTTTTATAAGTAATAAATTCGTTGGACCTCAAGAAGTTTAGTAAATCTGGCTTAACCGCCTTTCACACACATCATATTGGGCACTAACCTCTAAGGAATTAGAAAAGGTTGGCTTGTTCCAGCCCAAAGCTGCCTGTATCGCCTCACCTGTGACTGCTCTCCTACTTTCTAGCTAAAGAAAAAAAAAAGGAAAGTTGCTTACTCTGCTGCATTTAATTTTAATTAACACCTGGAATCCGGAGGCCCAGGTAAGGGGGGGGTGAGTTTCGTGGCTTACTGCCCATATTTACGCCTTTGCATTAGGGCCTCTTGCTCTGGTGACCCTGGTGGTGGTATAAAAATACAATTTCAACTTGCAATATGGGTCTGTCAAAATAAGGCCGAACTTAGAGCCATCTGAAGGCTGTTAAACAGCAGTGGGTCTGGGGATGCTGGGGTCCAGAAATAACTGGAAAAGTCACAGGGATGATGGCCAAGCCTCTCTCCCCAAGCATAGGAGCACATTGTGTTATTTCTAGCACAACTAGCATTTCCAGTGTACGGTCTAAGCATCAGCTGCATAAACATGGGTCCTTACTCAGCTGTTCTCCTGCTGCTGTTTTGCCTCCATCCTGCTACCAACACCCTTGATGCCTTATTATCATTATCACTCTGTTTCCCAAATTCACCACATTCTTGATCGATTTTGGATCATCGGAAGAGACGAGTTGACATGTTTAGTTATTTTACTTAGAGTTTTCTTGAAGTGGTTTACTGATGCAAGGAACATGTGGTGCATGTGTCTTTGTTGTATGTTGGAGTTTCTCTGGGGTATATGCCTAGAAGTGGAATAACTGGGTCCTCAGGTAGTACTATGTCCAATTTAAAGCTCTTAATAGAGTTTGATCAGACACTTCATGAAGAGAACAAATACGCGAATATATATATACACACATACATATATATGTGCATATATAATACTTTTTATAAGTTAATATAATATATTGTTTCTGTTATTTTTATAATATATTATATAATGTATAATAATTATGGTCATGTAAGTTGATTAATATATTAATATTATTTATATTATCTATTTAACAACTCCCTTTGTTGTTTTGGGTTTTTGTTTATTTGTTTCTTGACACAGGCTTTTTCTGTGTAGCCCTGGGTACACCGTCCTAGAACTCACTCTGTAGACCAAGCTGGGCTCAATCACAGAGATCCATCTGCCTCTGCCCCCTGGGTGCTGGGATTAAAGGTGTGCACCGCTGCCGCACGACTAAGTATCTGAATCTTAACATGTAAACAAAAACAATAGTAAGCTTTAGTCCCAGAAAGGACAACCACGTCTGATGCCTTGATTATTGGAGCTCGCTGTTTTCACTTTATGGTCCTTTAAATGAAAATGTTTCCAGAGAAACAGCACAAGTTTTCATTTAGAGTAGAAAAACCACGTCAGAACTCCTAGTGTGAACACAAGGAACTACGGGCATCCCACAAATACGGTCAGAATGACAAGCAACAGAAGAGAAATAGGGGAAAGAGCATCTTACTGATGATGAGGCTAAGAAAGATAACAATACAAAACAGATTGAACACAATCGAGAGGCACGAACATCAGTAGCTCCATCAAGTATTGGCTTGTGGGTTAAAGAAGGTATTATGTGCTTCACTGGATCCTGCCCCCAAAGACACTGAGAAGATGAAGAGCTATACCACACTTACTGAAAAGAAGCCAGTGTCCTTAATCCCCATCCACATAGACCCGAGGCCAGTAGCCCAACCATGACGAAGACACTTGCTTTGTAGTAATAAAGACTAGATTCCATTTCTTTTTTATGGTATAGCCTCAAAATATTAAGGGCAAAATTTTTAAAAGCAGGTAAAGTTACTTAAATATTCTGTTTTCTTGTGTGCTTTTGATGGGGGGAGAGAGAATATATTGAGTGATAAACAAAATGTAGCTCTCATAATTTATGGGAGTAGCTAGCATCACAGTTGGAGGCAGATTTATAGCTGTTAAAGCACACATTTCAGAGAAGCAAAGGTCATTACGTTCCCTTATAGAACTGCATTTTTCCCAGATGTGGAAAAACAGAGAGAAACTGTCAAACAAACAAAGCAAACAAAGCAAATGATATGAGAAGTTGTGATCATTCCCACAAAGGAAATAGCAGCACAGAACATAATCAGAAAGAGCTGGGAAGTCAAAGTAAATGGTTCCCAGTGCCAGGTTCAGAGTGAACTGCCATTGGGATGGAGGAAAATAAATGAGAAAAAGGTCTCCCGGCAAAGCAGGAAGACCAGACACCTACCCCAGGAGGGATAGAGCTTTCCTGGAGTGCTCCGTTCACACGCAGACTCTGGCAAGTAGAGAAATTCTTGGTCCAGAGGTTTGAGAGATAGCTCTATGGCTAAAATATTTGCTGTGCAAGCATGAAACCCAAGTTTGGGTCGCTGACCGGTACCTGTAACTCCAGGATTTGAAAACAGACACACTGATTTCCTACTTAGTATCACCAGCCAGTCTAGTCAATTGCTGAGACTCAGGTTCATTGATGGACTCTGTCTACAAAAAGAAAAGAAAAGTAGGAAGCAATGAACAAAGACAGTAGGTTTCTGCCTCTGCCCTATGCATGCTCTTTCATGGAGAACACGGAGAGAGGGAGAGAAAGAAAACAAAAATCCCAGCTAGCAAACGAGAAGAAAAACTCTAGATAGAGCTTTGTAAGTTACTCACTCAGTGGAATGAAGGCATCAGAAAGTTCCCACCGGAAGGTTAGCATGATGTTGTAAAGAAACAGCGCTGGTGATTGTGTTGAAAGTAGGCTGGTGAAAAACAGGAGCCAGGGCTGGAGAGATGGCTCAGTTGGAGAGCTGATTTGACCTGTAAGAGAGCAGAGATATAAACGCGGTCAGACCCAATCGTTCTCAAGATATATTTTAGTGGTAGAGTTGACCCAGTGTGCAACAGGACAGAGAGGAAGAGAGGCAGGCTCAAGGCCAAGTCTGAACAAGCAGAAAGAAGGAAAGAAGGGAGTGCTGCATGCTGTCAAGATGGCCAACAGTGGGAGACTGGGCCAGTTCAGTGTGAAATATTTATCATGAGACTGCTGTCAGACAGCACATATCAGACAGCATTGAGGTGCTGGAGACAGAGCTCTGAAGTGCACACAAAGAGCATTGGATGGAGACAGAGTTGTAGTGACTGTTTCAGACTTGTACAGAGTCACAAGAAAGAAGCTGTGGGATTAGGAGCAATGACCTGGATTCAACTTTTTCAGGTTCTTTTATCTCATGTTGGATAAATACTCTTCCCATTTTATTCCCAGTCTGCTGTAATTTTATTTACTGTCAATGGATAGCCTTTTGCATAATTAAAGCGATACTAAGTATGTTATAAATCATGTTAAATATCCATATTTCCAATTTCTGATGCTAATAGGCATTTGGTAGGCATTAAACTGCATTCCATATTAGTAAGTTTACAACCTCCTTTCAAGCAGATTTTTCTTTTCCTCACATTAAAAGTCTTACATATAGTATTCATTATATGTCAATATATTATATTATATTATATACATTACTATATATTATATATCCTGCTATTTCAGCTATGTACCCTCTCTTCATCCTCCTCTCTAAGCCCTCACTTTTATTCCCCTCTCTTGGTCTCCTTTGCCCTCACTCCCTTTGTCTTTATCTCTCACTCTGTTGCGCTCTCTCTGTCTTCTTAATATAGTGTATTATACTTTATAGTGTTATCCATTATATGACATATCACATGTTATTTATAATGCCGTAGCTAATATCATATGTCTGCTCTCTCACTAGTCAGTTCAGCTCTGGATGATGACTCCAGGCTCCTGTCTTTGCTTTCACTCTGGACCTCTTCTACCAGTCTACTTTCAACCCAAGGACCCGTACAAATAAATGTGCAGCCGCAATTACTGTATGATTGGAATTATACTCCATCTGAGAACTGAGCATCCTGGTGCCAAGTGTTTGTGCCTAACGTAGTTGGTCTTTGCAAACACTTCTGTTACGACAGTCCTCAAAGAAAAGTTCCCATGTGGGTCTAGCACAGCAGACCATATAAGAAAGCTATGGGATCGTTTCTGCCAGTGTTTGAACTCTCAGAGAAGTCAAGATCAGGTTTCACGTTTTTCTCATACACACAGAAGCCAATGGTAGACATATGGTATACAGAAAACTAAACATTTGAAGGTTAAAAAAAAAAAAACTTAACCCAAATACTATTCATTGGTTTGGCTAGACTATACCTTCTTAAAACAGCCTTGTCACTTTAAAAGACAGATGGTCACAAACATACTCTAAGCTGTAAATAGCTGCTATCTTTTTGGTACTGTTTCCACATTTTAAAGAATTTTCCTTGAAGCCGTGGCTCCAGCTGCACATGTAGCAGAGGATGGCCTTGTTGGTCTTCAATGGGAGGAGAAGCTCTTGGTCTTGCCAAGGCTTGATGCTGCAGTGTAGGGGAATGTCAGGGTGGGAAGACGGAAGGGGGTGGGTGGGTAGGTGAACATCTTCATAGAAGCAGGGGGAGAGATGATGGGGTAGGGGATATAGAGGGGAATCCAAGAAAAGGGATAACATTTGAGATGTAAATAAAATATATCTGATAAAATCAGTAAAAAAGAGAAAAGAAAAAAATAAACTCTTATTTCTCAAAAAAAAAAAAGAATTTTACTGCAGTTAGTCAGCAACCTCTATGTTATAAATCCAGAACTTTTTAAATTCTTTAAACTTTATTTATGATTTAGCGAATCAAGGGGAAAACACACAAGTTTTAGAGCATGATTAAAACTACCCAAACAAAACAAATCTGCATAGAAATCAAAATTACCACCTGGATATTGAAGAACATATTGACCTACTAACATGATATTTCCCACTTTAATCAACCTACTAACACGATATTTCCCACTTTAATCAACCTACTAACATGATATTTCCCACTTTAATAGGCATATGTGTTAGAACTATGCCCGGACTCTTAAAGCTAATCTCTACTCTGTAGCTGACAGCTTAAACTGTTCTTTCTGCTCTTCCTTCTTTTAAGGATAGCGACCTGAGTTTCCCGGTGAGTTTTTTTGTACAGAGAGCATGTCACTGCTAAAGAAGACACACTGAAGTCAAGCATGCACATACGGGCACTGCCAGCCTTGGCGAGTGTTTTCAAAATTGTACATTTATGTATCTTTGAAATATGTTTTAAAACAAAAAGGGCACAGAAATGCCCGGATAAAGGGGATATCCAACTCTGGTGAAGCAAGATAACTCACAAAGTCTGGTCACTTGACTCAACTCTCCAGGTGTAAAGCATTGCAAGTGTTTGTTTTGGCTTACGGGGCATTTAATGCCTCCTCAACCTTTCATTCTAATAATGCTAGGGGAGACTACCCTCCCTGCATACAGCTAGGGACTCAGGGGAAAGCCGCATGACACCAGTGAGTCCAAGGACCACACAGAAGTGTCACTGAGCTGAAAGATTTAGATGCAGGGGAGGAGAGCTGATTCTGGAATGCCACCTTCACGAATGAACATCTTTTAAACTAAAGTAACCCAGAGAGCAGGTAAGTCCTGCTGCGAAACAGCTATTGGTCCTTCCAAAGTCCAAAGGCAAAAAATGCATAATATGCTAAAAACGTTATTATCATATTTATGTTTTACATACACATTACATATTATTATATACATATACATTACATATACATGCAATACATATACAAATGCATATACATATACATATCTAATATCTATTATCCCTCCAATTACCCCTGGGTCTCCATCATGTGACTGACTTTATCCCCATTTCATTTTTTTTTTAATTTTATTAGATACTCTATATTTACATTTGAAATGTTATCCCCTTCCCCCACCCTGCTCCTATCTCCCCTCCCCCTCCACTTGTCTTCACGAAGGTGCACTCCCTCCTAATCACCCTCTCCACCCCATTGCCTTGGCATTTCCCTACATTGGAAAAACATGCCCTCCATGGACCAAAGGCCTCTTCTCACATTGATGCCAGACACTGCTATCTTCAGCTACATTTGCAACTTTCTTTAGCCAGTTTCTTTTCTGATGCCAGGGAACCCCAAAACAGCCCTGTCTGTTTTAGTAAAAATGCATTGTGAAATATTAAGATCATAGAAATGATGGCAGTTTTGTAGAAACAGGCCTTTCTTTGAAACATAAAGTTAATTGTTAATAATCCAGTTTAATCCGGTGTAAAGAAAAGCAAAATTTAAGAAAAGGCAAAAGTATCCATGTTCTCAAATTGAACTATTCACACTGACAGCAGCCGGCCACTAAGCCAAGAAGTGTAGCACCACTCGGGTCTTGCTGCACACAAAGACACTGTAGAAGAAGGAAGGATCAATCAAATGGGAGATGGAAAAACCTGCTCCAAGACAAAGAAACACTAATTGGGACAGAAATCGTTCCATCTTTTCGTATGCCACAATTGTCTGCTATCATTTCATATGTTTGAAATTCACGAGTTCTCGGGGACACGAAATGTCTCTTTCAAAATCTAAGCCCCACCAAGTGCCTTTTCCCAGTTTTTAATATATTTTCTTTTTATTGGTTACCTATTCAAGCAACAAAACATCATTCTAATCATGACCACAGTGCAAGTCTCCTGTGTGAGTGGGGAAGGTCAGTTCCCCTTTGAGCATTTCGCTTATCCACAGGGTTGTGCTCTCCTTCCAAATTAGCATGCAACTTCCATCATCTGAGCCCCAACAGATAAAAGACTAGATGGTTCCAGGCTTACATTAGCTTTATGTTTCACAGGAAAATTTAAATTTAGTGATGTGAGACTTCCTATCCAACATGAAAATTACAGCCCACGGCTTCCAACTATGTTCAGGTGGTTCTTGTTGATACTTAGGCTAATTTTGTTTATTTGGTGGTCAATGTGGTGTGTGTGTGTGTGTGTGTGGTAAATTGCTTTTTAAGAAAAATTCAGAGAAAACACCTTCATAGAGGCAAGGGGAGGGGGATGGGAGTGGGAGGAAAGAGAATAACATTTGAATTGTAAATACAGAGACTATCCAATAAAAAATGAAACTAAAACATATATATATATATATATATATATATATATATATATATATATATACATTTCAAGTATTTTCTTCCTCATGAACAGTTCTTCTCCATACATTAAGTATCCTGTTTATTTAATAATCTGTTTCCTTGGCAATATACTTTATTATATGTAGTGGTCTTTCATTAACAGTCACGTGCAGTCCATTATGAATAGAAACAAGGGAAGAAACTCAAGCAGGAATCTGGTGAAACACAGTCCATGTAGGAATACTGGCTTTCTAGCTTTCTCAATATAGTTCACTCAGTTTTCACTGCTGCCTAAGGGTGGTCAACGCCTATAGTGAACTCAACCCTCCCACATCAATCATTAATCAAGGAAACAACCCACAGACTAGCCTACCGACCACTCAAATGGAGCTGTTTTTTTTCAACTGAGGTCCCCTTTTCCCAAATGTCTTAGGGTTTCTGTTGTTAAGAAGAGACACCATGACCCAGGCAACTCTTATAAGGACAACATTTGGTTGGGGCTGGCTTACAGGTTCGGTCCATTATCATCATGGCAGAAAGCATGGCAGCATCCAACCAGGCGTGGAACTGGAGAAGGAACTGAGAGTTCTACATATTGATCAGAAGGCAGCCAGAAGACTATTTTCTCCAGGCAGCCAAGAGGAGGGTCCCTTCCACACTGGGCAGAGCTTCAAAGCCCACCCCCACACTGATGCACTTCTCCCAACAAGGCCACACCCACTCCAACAAAGCCACACTTCCTAATACTGCCACTTCCCGTGGGCTAAAACATATTCAATCCACCACATCAAATGACACTAGTTTTTGTAACATTGACAAAAAAAAAAAAAAAAAAAAAAACCTAAACAGCACATTTAACTTTCTTACTTTTTCCATTTCTTATAACAATAATTTCTTCCCCTTGTTAATTAAATAACAACATCAGTATAAAATTAAATAGTAATAAATAGAATGACCCATCTTGTCTTCAGTATATTAAATATTTTAATTTTCTCCATCAGAATATACAAAGGTAGCTCATCTATTACTGAGGAAAATAAATCATGCTGCAAAACCACTTATCATTTTTTCCTTCTTTTATTATGTTTATTTAATATGATCAGATATTAAATTCTATCAAATGCTTTTCTACATCCAAAGGAATAAGTGATTTTTTTCTCTTAGAATTTTTAATATAACATATTTCCTAATATCAAACTATACTTGCACTTATGAAATAATCTCTGCTTTAGTTTTTTTTTGGTTTATTTTCGTCTTGATAATTTGTTGTTTTACATTGACTTTCATTAATGAAAGAACTTATATTTTGGTAAAATGTTTGATTTTTTTCAAGATTAATACTCTGTGTATGTGTGTGTGTGTGTGTGTGTGTGTGAGAGAGAGAGAGAGAGAGAGAGAGAGAGAGAGAGAGAGAGAAAGGGGGGGCAGCGGGAAGGGGGGAGTGTATCTGTCTCATCAGGCAATCTTCAGTGAATTAGATAGCTAGGTAAAGTGCAATGATTATTTCAAATAATTTTCTTCCTGGATAAAATTCTGAAAGCTTAAGATCATGCATTTCCTTAGATGATACTCAAATCCAACTGTACCAGCATCTGAAATATTCAAAGTATGAATACAGACTATATGAATATATTCAGTTAATTAAATTACCTCTAACTCAATAATTTGCTAATTTAGCAAATGCTAACATTTGGTGTCCGGAATCCGATTTAAGTTCTTGCTTGTCCTTGCAAGGCAAGTGTTTGACCACTGAGGTTCCCCAACCTCCCGGCAGATCAAATGCTTCCTAAACACTTAGTAATTTCCAATTAGACACGATAGTAGAAGAGATGCAATCCAGGCGATGTCTCCCAGATAAGTCATTATGAAACTAAGTCTTAGAGATTCTCCTAAGTTGTTGCTATATACAAGTTCCTTAGGTGAATCCCTGTGGTGGCAGACACCATGCAGCTCTTAACCTGCAGTGAGGGTGTCCGTAATCAAGACCCTCAGTCCACAGGCATTGTCACCAAGGAATAATGCTTCACTTCTCAGTAAAGCTGCTGGACCCCATCTTATACAATCGTATTCACCCACGTACTTCAAGATCCTAGAAAATGTTCATGTTTAATTTGAGTCTCTTGCATATTTTTTCTTGCTATTTGTTAACTTTATAGTTATTTCATAGAAGCATGTCTTATTAGAAATTCTCTTTGAGTATATATATATATATATATATATATATATATATATATATATATATATATATAACTACATGATTATATATAATATGTAAATTATAGATTAATATATTATATGTAACGTATAATATACATAAATGATTTTATAACATAATATTTCATGACAGAGCTTCTCTGTGTAGCCTTGGCTGTCCTAGAATGTTCTATATAGACCAAGCTGGCCTTGAACTCACAGATATCCACCTGCCTCTCTGCCTCTCTCTCTCCCTCTACCTCTCTGCCTCTCTCTCTCCCTCTGTCTCTCTGCCTCTCTGCCTCCCTCTGCCTCTCTGCCTCTCTGCCTCTCTGCCTCTCTGCCTCTCTGCCTCTCTGCCTCTCTGCCTCTCTGCCTCTCTGCCTCTCTGCCTCTCTGCCTCTCTGCCTCTCTGCCTCTCTGCCTCTCTGCCTTTGCCTCTGCCTCCCAGGTGCTGGGATTAAAGGCATGCACCACAATGCCTGGCAAGAAACAAGCAATATTTTTATTCCAAAATGTTTTATAAGAACCGTGTCCTCTCCCAGGTACCAGATTTTTTTAATTCACTGATGTAAAAGCAAATTGTTTAAAGAAATGTTACATATTGTAGCTATCATCCAAGTTGCAAATGTTAATATAAATGTTTTGGTAAATAATAGCATAATAAAATTGTATGAGAAAGAAAATTAGAAAACAAAAAAAAAAAAAAGTAATGCATTGCATTTGCCCACAATATCCAACACACAGTGATCTAGAAACCAAATAGGGCTTCACTGAGTGCCATCCATTTTAGTGATGATCTCATCAAAATGTTGCCATTTGTATCACATTGTAAATATTTTCCACACAAAAATGTAAAATTACTTCCCTTGATATTTTTTTAAAAGCCTGCTACAAATCCTGGTTTGTGGTTAATTTAATGAAGTCTGAGTTTGAGCATTCTGTCCTTAGAAATAAAGCTTTGAAAGGAGAGTGCAGGCCTAAACCTTGAGTCATGTAGTTTACTTCATGTGATAGCAGAAGATACAAATGGGACAGAAGACAAATTAAGAAATTTTTGAGTAGGCACATAATGATTTCTTCAAGAATTACCATACTTTTTTTTATACCAATCAAAATACTCTATAAAAATTGAACTGTATAGTTAGGACAAAGGTAAGCAATGATTCCACTTCATATTGCAGAGGCAGAGATGAACATTTGACCATTTATTACATTTACAATTAACCTATTCACTAAGTGGACACATACGCCCTGATGAAATTAGTGGTCTAGTTTCTATTGTTGTTCCCAGATCATGAGGTCCCCACAGACCACCAGAGACCACCAGGAATCCAATTTGTATGGAAAAGAAAAGAGTCTCTATTCAAGCCTGAACTCAGATCCTCTAACCTCTCGAGCACAGTGGATAGGAGTGGAAGGCCCCCGAGCTGGTGAAGCCTTGCCTATTTATCACAGCTACAGCAGGGTAAAGGCAGTTACATGATTGGTTGACATTTGCTTGCTGCATTGTTATTGACTAGTGATGATTTCAGTTTGGTATGAACACTGTTTGCTAGCTTAAGCAACCTATTTTGAGACTTCTAGAACTTTAGGTACTTTCCTCCTAAGAGCTGATTGGTGGTTACTAGGGGTGGAGTAGCTGTTTGTTAGGGGAGTTGTGGTTGTTGCTAGGGGTGGCATGGCTTCTAGAACAAGTTGGGATTTTTCCATTAGCTGAGTTTGATCTAAGAGCAAGTTAATCATAGAATGAAGTCTAAAAGTAAAATGGAATTTGTATTGCTAAGCTGGACCCTTCACCATGACTATGAGAACATCTTTCATATTTGAAATGAAGCTTCTTTCCTATCCCAAAAAGCTGATATACAATAAAATGCTGGCTTTTCTTAAGAGAGATGATTTTCCAATAAAAAAATATACATACTACAAATAATATGAAAATACTTTATTAATATTTTTGTGGAAACTTCTCTTTCAGATGTCTGTTTGCTTAAGGCTAGATTTGTCTGACAAGTAGGAAAATGCTAAGGTTTTTCGTAGGTTTTTTTAGTATTATAATTCTATAAATTCTTTTAATGTGTAAAGGAGGAGTCTTCCAGGCTTATAGGCTGTCTTTTTGCTGCCCCACTCTGTACTCCTGGAAGTAGGTAAAGCAGTACAAAAGCAAAGTCTCTTAGCTGTAGACCATGTCCATCAGAAACTTGCAAGGGCATCTCTAAGAGCAAGGGGTGTGCTGGCAGGGTCATCAAGACTGTGATCATTGTCTCCTTGCCTTGATTTCTTCCCCTTGGCTGTCACATATTGCTACCCTTGAAGAGAACTTAAAAGTATGTTTGTAGTTTGTGAGAAGGGCAAGTCTGCTTCTAAACCTCAATAAGATAAGGAAAATTTGGTCTTCTAGAAAATGTTGTATCGCTCCTTCCCTAGAGCTACAATTACTAATATAGAAACTCACCTAAACCTGCATACTACTACTATATCTGTTACTGATATAGAAACTCATCTAACCTACCACAAAGCATTTTTGTCTGATGCTTCTGAGATACAACCCTCACCTTTCAAAAGAGGTCTTCATTCAGACAGAACAAATTTTACCTCTCTTTTTCTTTTTTGGATAAGCTATGTATTTACATTTCAAATGTTATCTCCTTTTCCCCCTCTCCCCCCTCCTTGCTTCCATGAAGATGCTCCCACTCTTAACCACCCACTCCATATGAAAAGAGATGAAGTTTCAATTACATATAAAATTTTAGATTTCATTTGGCAAGAATACATTAATTCCCAACCTTATGATGTAGTCATTTCCCAAGTGTTTTCTGTATGACATGATTGTGAGCATCAGATCAACCTCCTTGTGGCCATCCTAGTCCCAGCTTGTTATGTAATGCATGTTTATGACGACCATATTTTCTTTTTAGTTTTATTGGCTTGATAAACGAGGCAAAGGAGATAGATTTTTGGAATAGCTTCCATACATTAGTAATTAGATCTATTATGCAAAAACAGCAATGAGGAATCAGGAAATCACATGAAGTACCCCCCTCCTTGGAGTGCATCATTATTGGCTCAGTTCTATTCTGTGCACATTAGGTTTTGCCTATTAGGAAACTTTTAAACTTCCTGGAGGGACCCACTAAGACATGCCACATCATATTTTTTGACATTTTTAGTTACTCTTTTGAAAAATTTTTCTTTCTCTCTTTTTTATTTTTTTTTTAGATACTCTGTATTTACATTTGAGAAGTTATTCCTTTACTCTGCCCTTCTCCCATCCCCACTCTCCCTCCAGTTGCCTTCACGAAGGTGCACACCCTTCTGATCCCCCTCTCCACCCATTGCCTTGTCACTCCCCTGCATTGGGACAACGTGCCTTAAGGATTTTATACAGTGTGTTTTGCTCGTTTTCAAACCCCCATCCCTACCTCCTCCAAGAGCCACCCTTCCCTTTCCTACCCACCCAACTTTGTGCTTCCTTTGTTTTGTCTTTAAAACCACTGGAACAGATTTGTATTGCCCACATATTCATGTGTGGTGCCATCCACTAGAGATTGGCTAACCTAACAAGAACCACGCCATTGAGGAAAACTAACTAAAACTCTTCCAGAAGCTGCCAACTGCCAATAGCTTCTTGACAAAGAGTCAGATTACATGCTACCTTCCCTCTCCATACAGGTATAGTTTATTTATTTTTTTGTATTGTATGGCCTTGCTCAGAACTTTATGCATGAATTTATATATACAACTTCCATGCTGTGTTCTGAAAACGGTGGTCAACCAACATCTCTGGCTCTAACCACCCATCCACCACATCCTCCACAGTGATCTCTGAGCCTTTAAATGCAGAGGTATTTTGAGTGAGAATGGTCCACATAGTTTCATACATAGGAATGCTTTGTCCCCAGTTAGTAGACCATTTTGGAAAGAATAGGAGATATGGCCTTGTTAGAGGAGATACATCACTGGGGGTGAGCTTTTGCAAAGTTCACACCATTTCCAGTTAGCCTTTTCTGTCAGCCTTGTGGCTGTGTCTCAAGGTATAAACCCTCAGCAGCTGCTCCAACACCATCTCTGCCTACCTGATGCCAAGTCTCCCACCATAAAGGTCAAACTCACCCTTTGAAACTGTAAATACTCAATGAAACATTTCTTCAATAAGTTACTTTGGTCATCGTGTCTTATCAAAGCAATTTTAAAAAGTAATTAAGACAGGGTGTGATATATAGATGGATCTTGTAGGATTAAGTACTCTGCAGGATTTTTTCTTCCTCTACACATTCAACAGTTGTATGTCTCTGTTAATCACCATCTACTGCTAAAAGAAGCTTCTCTGATTAGGGCTGAGAGTTCCACAAATATATAGATTTAGTGACATATCATTAGGAGACATATGTCCACTTAGAAGAAGAATAGTTTTATATTCTCCCTAATGACCTATGACCTATCTAGCCACAGATTCTTGAAACTATTTACAGCATCAGATATAGGTTTTTTCCTGTGGAGACTTAAATTCAGTCACAGAGTGTTTGGATATTCCTGTGACACTGGTGCTACCATTGTGCCGGTGGACATATCTTTCCTGATCAGTCATTATTTGATCTCACAGGCTTCACAGCTTGGTCAGATTAATGAACACTTTTCTCTTCCAGTTACTCATGAGCCAATAGAGATGAAACTTCCAAGCTAGTACCTGCTGTATTTCTCCTATGACTCAAACATAAAGTGTCCTCAGCAATGGGGTCTTATTTTTTATTAAAGCTTTTATTAATTATCTGAGAATAATATCATACATTGTATTTTTATATTCACCTTCTCTTTTACTACTCCCAGATAACTTCCCCACCTCCCTTCCCACCAAACTTCATATCTCTCTTGTTTTTAAGCCACTCATTTCAGACTTTGTAAGCCAACTACTCCTGGACATGGGGACTGCCCTGGAGTATACAGTAAGGTGATTGTCAACTTATGGATGCTGATCAAGAGTATTGACAATAACCTGAAATGTTTAGGGGTGTCTTAGTCAATGTTTCTATTCCTGCACAAACATCATGACCAAGAAGCAAGTTGGGGAGGAAAAAGTTTATTCAGTTTACACTTCCACATTACTATTCATCACCAAAGGAAATCAGGACTGGAACTTAGTAGGGTCAGGAAGCAGGAGCTGATGCAGAGGCCATGAAGGGATGTAACTTACTGACTTGCTTCTCCTGTGTTGTTCAGCTTGCTTTCTTATAGAACCCAGGTCTACCAGCCCAGGGATGGCACCACACAATGGGCGGGGCCCTCCTACCTTGATCACTGCTTGAGAAAATGCCTCTCATGGAGGCATTTCCTCTTGGGAAGCTCCTTTCTCTGTGATAACTCCTGCTTGTGTCACATTGACACAAAACCAGCCTATACAAGGGGTCTGTGAGAAACAACTTCAAATAAGGAAACCCATTCCTGCCATGGGTTTTATTTGCTAGCTAATAGCCAGCAATTGCCCCTGTTATAGGCTAACTCCATTGACCTCTTGGGTGTGTGTGTGTGTGTGTGTGTGTGTGTGTGTGTGTGTGTGTGTGTGTGTCTGTGTCTGTGTCTGTGTCTCTCTCTCTCTCTCTCTGTGTGTGTGTGTGTGTGTGTGTGTGTGTGTGTGTGTGTGTGTGTTAGGAAGTGCCTACAGCAGTAGATTTCCATGAGACTTTTTCAAACAGCCTTTGGTGTTAGTTCTGACTTTAGGCTTCATGTTATTTATCTACTATTTCCATCTGATCTCCTTCCAGTTTGGGAATCATTAATGTTTTTATACCAGTCAGTATCAAGATGAGAAAATCCTGTGCTACATAAAAATCATTCAGTGACCACCTAAGTCTTGTTCTACCTGTGTGCTGGATAGTTTTTAAATAAACTTCATCATTTTTATATATAAAACTGTCATCTTATATAAAGCTCTATATAAAACATCACATATAGAAGTTAATGAGACGTAAAGTCTATACCGGTTAATAAATTTTATACAGTTATAGTTGACACTCAAAATAGAAGCTGTGAAGCTTCACAATAAATTTTACACCTTCAGAAAACACACTGGAAGTTTCATGACAAATCCTGTTTAGATGAGCAGTCTTGTTCATCCAAAGAGATGAGCAAGCAAATTAACTGGGGCTTGGGAAGGAGCTTGTAAGACTCGAACAAATCATAGAAATGTCTCCAAGATTTTCCTTTATCATTGTACTTTAAGGGAAATAAATGGCATTGGTTATAAGATTAAAATAATGTACCAAAACTTTCCCTGGAAACAACTGTTTTTAATATAATTCCATGTTTCTGCCAATAAGATTTTTTTTTTGCAATTTACAAAAATTTTATTGGGTTCCTACAATGTGGCATGCATTTGAGTTACATTAGACATGACATATCTGCATATTCATACACAAGTTTTTTTTATTATTTTATTTATTTAAATTCCAAATGTTGCCTCCCTTTCCAGTCCCCTCTTCCCAGAGTTCTTCACCCACTCCCCTTTGCCTCTGAAAGGATGCTCCACCACCCATTCACCCACTCACTCCCCTCACTCCTCCCCTGCATCTTTCTTCCCTGGGACATCAAATCTCTACAAGGTGCTAAAATGCCCAACAGTGGAGGGATAGACAGGGCCCCCAGTGGAGAAAAGGTAGTTACCTTCCTTTTTTGGACCCAGAATTGTTCCTGTCTAAAAGAAATGCAGGGACAAAACTGGAGCAGAGACTGAAAGAAAGACCATCCAGTGACCTGCCCAACTTGGGATCCATCCCATAGGCAGTCAAAAACCCTGACACTATTACTGATGCCTCGTTGAGCTTGCAGACAGGAGCCCAGCATGGCTGTCCTCTGAGAGGCTCTACCAATAAGATATTTTAAACTGTGTTTTAAAATGCAAATCACTTTTGGACAAAGAAATGTAACAACTTATTCAAAAGAACAAAAATACCTACACTCTTTCCCTCACCATAGCATGAAAAGTTTCAGATGTATCTTTTCATCTTTGTTTAGAGTAGAGTTGCTGGGTCGGAAAGCTTTCATTTAATACTCCCACCCTGGCATCTGACTGCTGTGTGATCTCACAAGTACACTAAGTTTCTAGATACCTAAGGACACAATATGGAGGCATTGTAGCCACCAATGATGAAAGTAATTGCAGCAGTGGGCCATCAATTAAACACTCAAACTGAACCTGGGGGCAAACCCTGTGTCTTTACATCTTGTCTCTCACACACCTGATACTTCAGACACTGAAATCCTAAGTTCTTTTTTGTCTCAACATAAGGATCCTCCTTACTTTGAAAAAAAGAGAGTAAAGATAATAAAGAGGAAAAAAGTAAAGAGTTAGGGGGAGGTATATAAATTGGAAGAGAGGAAGAGATAGGATTTGCAGACATCTTTGGAGTAAGGACCTCCAGGAAAAGCAAGAACCCATTCTGCCTATTTGATCTTTATACTTGCTTAATATACTCAATTAGTGACCTTTGTCAAGGTACACAGGACATTTGTTTCATTTTGTCAACATTCTTGACAGTAATTTTCCAAATCCACGCTTTTTAAATTTTCCTTTTAGAAGCTTGAATCCCTTTCACATTATCCTTTTATTTGTTTATGCAGTCATTCGAAAGCTTTCTGGTCAATCTGACTGTTCTTTGTACTTTGTTCTTGTGCTGAAAAAATAGGCAGTATGGAAATGTTGGAAATTTATAATGGATGATTAAAGGAAGATATCTACCCATGAAAATTAATTTTGCAAGCATCTAACCTTTCTAAGATGTCACTGAAAAGTGTGTCTTAGCACTTTGTCGTCTGTCTGGATTATGAAAGATATTCAAATAAATTTTTCATATTGGGCGTGTTAATGACTTGTGAAAATTGGGTCATGAGTTACTCTAACCAAATACATAAAACCTTGCCTCCCATTTTGACTTCGTGAATGATGGACGGCTTTTTCTTTGAGGATATGTAATGTGCTCTTTATAAGGATCAGAAGATTCAAAGCAGGCAAAATAAAATAAAATCCAAGTATGACTTCCACTTGTTATTTAGAAGAACTAATTAATTAAAAAAAATCAAGAAAGACCTTTTTTTCATCCCTTAAAAAAACACAAAAGTCACAATACTGAAAATCAGACAGAGCAGGATAGGATATAACTTTTCTTATGATACACATGTACATATGCATGTATCATTACAGTACATGAACATAAACCACATATACATGCACACAGTTAGAAACTTAAGAATGTGAAAGCTGCTTGCATAAGATCTGTTATGCTTAAGGAGAAAGACCACTGCTGATCCTTTTAACTGGACTCATAGATCAAATTAACCCTGGAGTTTTCCTGGTTTTAAAGAAACCAAGAAATGTGATAATGTGATAATTTTAATTGAAATTTTTAATTTTCATTTAAAATGTTATCCCCTTTCCCAGTTCCCCTCCAGAAGCCCTCTATTCCACCCCTGCTCCTGCTTCTATGAGGGTGCTCCCCCATCTACCCATTTACTCCCTCCCACCTCCCTGCCCTGGCATTCCCCTACACTGGAGCATTGAGCCTTGACAGGACCAAGGGTCTCTCCTCCCACTGATGCCGGACAAGGCCATCCTCTGCTACATAAGCAGCTGTAGCTTTGGATTCCTCCATGTACATTCTTTGGCTTGTGGTTTAGTCACTGGGAGCTCTGGGGGGTCTGGTTGGTTGATATTGTTGTTCTTCCTATGGGGATGCAAACTCCTTCTGCTCCTTTAGTCCTTTCGCTAACTCCTCCATTGGGGACCCTGTTCTCAGTCCAATGGTTGGCTGTGTGCATCCGCCTCTGTATAAAAATGGTTTGTAAAGTATTTCTTAGATTTTGAATACCCTTTCACCCATTTCAGGTAGTGCAATATTGGATGAATAAAATTAATTTTGGTTGTTGACTTGAACAGACTGTGGAAAGCCTAGGAGCATGTCCAACCTTTAGACATTAAGACAGACACAATCATCTATAAACTTCACACTCAAGAACTACACAACCAAACCACAAAAACATAATTGCAAAAAAACATCATACTATTTTAAGTAAGTTTGTGAATTTATGTTGAACCTCATTCACAACTGTCTCTTCCTGTGGGTGACAAGTTGGACATTCCTGGCAGGACATAATTGGGTAGGTCTGCACATGTGGGTAGATCTAAGAAGGCGTTTCCATGGAGGATTGGCAGAGGGCACAAAACACAACCTGAAGGAAGGAACATGACCCCTGGGCAAGAGTGCAGGATTTAGATAAAGCGGCTTATACATCTGAAGATGGCCTGCAGTCATAGAGGGGGCGGGGTTATAAGTCTGAAGATGGTCAGCTGTCATAGAGAGGGTGGGGTTATACATCTGAAGATGGCCTGCAGTCATAGAGGGGGCGGGGTTATAAGTCTGAAGATGGTCAGCTGTCATAGAGAGGGTGGGGTTATAAGTCTGAAGATGGCCAACAGTCATAGAGGGGGCGGGGTTATAAGTCTGAATATGGTCAGCTGTCATGAGGTCATGGTTCTCTGCTTCTGGTTCACTGGCACCACTATGAAAGGTGACATCATGTTGACTGATGAGTGACTCAACCATTTAGCCAGATAAAAACCAATAGCTCTTTGAAAGAATTTACGGATGAAAGCTTCTTCATGTGCTGTTAGCAAAAATAAAACATAAAATGGAATTTTGTAAATGCATAACACTCATAAACCAGATCAGCTGATCATAGACCATAAGAGATGCATGCAATTACATCAGCTCAGTTGAATACACTTGACACAATTCAGCCTTGAGAAGCAGGTGAGCAAAGCAAGTTCAACTTTATATGGGGCCTACAGTTCAGCACCTGGGTCTTCAGAATTTTTATTAATGAAAGTGATCTTTTATTTAATTTGGAAGGAACATATCTATCATGCACTCAATTAAAAACAAACTGGAATAGCAACAGACCCTTAGATACTTGAGAGGTTTAAGAAATATTTTCAGACAATATATTAAATGTTCACATTGGTTTGGACTTCTGTGATATCAGAATTAAAACTCAGAGAAATAACTTATTCTGGAAAGATTTTTTTTTCCTCGAAGGGGCAGGAACCAGAGCTGACCAGTTATTTCAAAAATTCTATTGTCTAGATAGTTATCTCTAAATTGAAGGCATTTTGAATGCTGGGAAATCTATGACCCTATGAATAATAAGTCATCAAAAGCCAAAACTGTGAGAGGGTAGAAGGAAAAAAAAACATCCCATATGCTCATGGGCATAGGGACTGGTGGGTTCTTCATGGTAAGAACATACTTGGAAAATCAAAGAAACTTGATAAGTATTGATTACCATGCCTGCTTCTCTAGTGCAAGCAATCCAAACATGAGTGTTTATCTTACAGTGATAATTAAAGTTATGGAGAATTAAGCTTCTATGACTGGCAGAGTCTGCCTTGGGACTCTTATGGACAAGGTAAAAAGATGATCAGAAGCAATTAAATGACCATTCTGCTTTTGTTAAATTTTATTAAGATGGAACCTGACAAGCCAGGCTTCCTTTCACTGTGATAAGCAGTAATACTTTCTTAATATTTTAGTTTTTGAAGTTTTATATTTTAGTAGTTAAAGTATCTTTTTTCAAAGGAACTTAATTCATATTAATATTGCCAGTACTTTCATTCTTCACTTAATGTTTTCCCATTTAGATAATGCTTTTGATCCCATAACATTTGGATAATTCTTTGGAATTCTTCCAGTAACATTATCATTTAAAAGCACTGAATAATTACTGGAAATAAAATGCTTATTATTTATTTTCTGAAAATGCTACTATAATGAAAATGTATCTTTTAGAAACATGTGCATTTGTATATTACACATCCATATATATTACATACAATTTCCTCAAAGAATGTGGTTAGACACTTCCAAGAAAAATTCTAATATCTTGAAACTGCACCTGGGAAGGATAAGCAAATAGCAACTAAATTACCACTACCTGGTACATAACTGGTGTTGATGTTATACTAAATTACCACCACCTGATACATAACTGGTGTTGATGTTATACTAAATTACCACTACCTAATACATAACTAGTGTTAACCTTATATACTAAATTACCACTACCTGGCACACAACTGGTGTTAACCTTATACTAAATTACTACTACCTGATACATAACTGACATTGACCTTATACTTGGAACTCCTGAATCCCCAACTGTATTTACTTTGCACAAATAGTAAGTTGAGAATGGCCTCCAATAATGAAATTGTGGTCACCCAGAGTGTGACTGAAGAGGAATTCACACT
The DNA here is from genome assembly GCF_963924665.1 of Micromys minutus. Lineage (NCBI taxonomy): Eukaryota > Metazoa > Chordata > Mammalia > Rodentia > Muridae > Micromys > Micromys minutus. The sequence continues at coordinate 11,169,832 of NC_137960.1, read as the reverse complement.
TGCCCCCTCTTACTGCTCTAATTCTGCCTTCAGTCAGATCACTGGGACACAGTGTAGTGTCCCTGACATTCACAGAACTGATATCTGGAAAAGGTATATTCATTTTTCTGATTCTAAGTTGTGCTGTTTCAGTAACTTAACTGCCAGCTACAAACTCCCAAACCCTTGAGTGGAAAGGGAGGGGGAAATGCAAGAATAAAAGAGAATGAGGAACAGAAGGAAGAAAGAAGAAAAGAAGGGAATGAGGGAAGAAAATAGGAAGAGAGGTGGGGGAGAGGGAGAAAATGAAGAAAAAAAGAAGGAAGGAGGGAGAGACAGGGAAGAAAGAAGAAAAATAGATAAAAAGAAGGAGGAGGGAAGGAGGAGGAGAAAGGGAGGAG